>NC_140029.1:36741101-37162829 GCF_963513975.1 Fringilla coelebs
AATGCAAATGTAAATGTCTAATAATAAATTTCTCCAAAGGCAAGATTTGAACCCTTAAATCACACATAAATGTCTAATTTTAGCACGAATGTAAGGAGCATTTTCTTCCAACAAGGAGAATATCACATCAGATTTAGATATATAATAAAAATAATGGAATGCACATCAGATTGTGAGTAGAAGGAGTTGGTTGCTAATACTTTGCTGTGAGAATACTATGTATGGAATCTAAATACCTGGAGAAATATATTTTCAATGAACATCAGCATTCAGTATGTTGTGGAAACAATATGTATAATGTGTTAGCAGTAAAAAAATTGTCTGCTAATTATCTTTGTAGTTATTGTTGCTATTATATAGCAATTAGTATGACAAATTATATATCTAGAATGTACCAATGGTTTATAGAGAGCCAGCATTTTTAGAAGAAAAATGATGAGCATTTTGCCACAACTTGTGTATTTCTGAAGAAATTTCAGTGTGAACTTATGCAATCAGCTGATCTGGATGTTGTTATACTACACTGAATAAAGAAAAAAACCTTAGAATTACTCCTGTCCTTGTGAAGATTTTGCAGTTTTGTCTGCTTGTTCTGAAAATTTATCTGTATGAAGCTGCAGTCTGGGATAAACAATCTTCTTGCAGCTGAAAATAAACTGACCCAAGTTTGCTGCTAGAATTTTAGTTCCAGGAGTTCCCTGTTGCATCTCCTTCAGTCTGCAGCAACTAGATAATTTCATAGCTCACATTTTAAATTGATAACACTGTTATCGGAGGCAAAATATTGTGAACCAGTATGGTGGATGTGGAAAGATGACTGGGGGCAAAATCAGAAGAAACTGAGGAGTTATATTCACATACTAATAGAGATTATCACGGTATGGAAATTATGGGGTAAAATGCAGTTGTTGCTCCCTGGATGCAGTTGGCAGCTCAAAACCAGTTCCACAATGATTCCCCAGATCCACAATCTGCAGCCACAGCACTTGCTAAGGAGGAGGGAATGGAGAGTGGAGCAGAGTGGGGACACCTCAGCCAGGCTCTGTTGAAATCCTTGCAGGGAGGGGAACTCGATGGTATTTTGCAGCTGAGAAACACGTTCAGCTCAGTTCAATTCTCAGTGTGGGGCTTTATAACCTAAAAGGTAGACTATTAAGTGATGTTTCAGGAGACAAGAAGCCAATTAAAAAAGCCCAAAAACAAACAAACAGACAAGCAGAAAAAGGGACTCAGTGCTATGATTTAGGACAAAAATCAGATAATTTTTGCAGTTCAGTGTGACCTTCCTCTCACCTACATGAAATTCTGAATCCTCCTTGATTCTAGAACAGAAAGCAGTCGGATTCTTCCCTCAGAGAAAGATTAAACTGTAATCACCATATTGGACATAAGGATTGATTCTAGGATTAGCAACATTAGAGGAAGTTTTGCCTGAAAAAACTTTAGGCACCAACAGAGTGAATTTCAGGGACACGAATGTATTTTTAGATGGTACTGAAAATTTAAATTTCAAGTCTACTGAGTTTGGTGAATCTTAAGGCGTCATATATGCCAGCTGACACACTGGATGCTGTTGGCTTCAATTAAAGGAAAATATTCATAGTCAAGAATTCTATATGCAGGAATAAATGGATTTTTTAAGTAATTAAATGGCACAGTGAAAACAGCTATATGACGGCAGCAAAACTATTTAGGGAAAGCAGTATAAGTTGTATTCAAAAGAGAACAATGGTTCAAGGGAGAGAAACAGGTGAATTTGGAGTGACAGGGTGTATAAATAACAAAATATCTGTCAGTTTGTTTTAAAGATGCAATGTATTTCTTTGCCATTGTAAGGAAAATTCCCCCTCCTCATCTATCTGCATATATATATATATATATATATATATACACCACAAACACAACTGTATGTGCATTAGTCACTGATTGGAATGTGAAGCCTACCTGATGATACCTCATTGGAAGAAATTTTCTGATCTCAAGACACAAGAAAGATGTTATCACTACCAGAAAAATGTTTAATCTCTCTACCCAGGAACGTGGAGGTAGTCCTACTACTGGACACAGGGGATTGTATTAATGAATTCTGAAAGAAATTGTTTCTTCTTCTGAAAGAAACAGTGTTTTTAAAACACTGAATTTTTCATACAGCGGAAAAGTTTCTTTGTACCTCTGATTTCTATAACTTGCCCCATCACTGGCATTCAGGAATATTTGTGCATCTTTAAGCAAGGTGACATGATGATACATTCCCTTTCTATGCATGCAAAGGCTCTTAAGTGTCCTCACACCTACTGGAAGTAGTTCATCAGCTTTATACTGACATACTGAATGCTAACACAGTATTAGACTTTTCATTAAAATCTTAATTAGGTGGCTCATAAGCCCCAGAGACTTCAGTCCTGTCTGCATGTTTAAATGAAGTGCCTAGACTATGAAAGATAGCCTTGATGTCTGAAAACCTGAAATGAAATTCCCAAGTACATTTCTTCAATTTGGAATTTTAAATACCTTCAGCTTCAAACACTGACATTGAATTCTTTGTGTAGGATTGCATTATTCTTCTTTATACTTGAGAACACATCATAAGGTTCCAAACCTTCATTTATATATTTTGTTGCAAGGGCCATTACAGAAAATAATGGACCTTATTAAGAAAAACACATAAGACATCACTCCCTTATTTTACAAGGGAGAATGTATATGCTATGGCTATTGACTCTCTGATCTGGAAGACAGAGGGGGGACTCTATGAGAGCTGGTTTTTATAGCCATGAGGAGAAAGAATAACAATCTAGTAATGAGACTTTAAGGGACAGGACGCTCAGCAACAACATCCATTCTTCAGATAGGCAAGTTTGACATTGTAAGCTCAAGAGAAGAATAGATATTTTTTTTCAGAGCTTCTACAGGAAAAAAAATGCAAAATAGATTTTCTAATTTTATATTTTGCAAAATCTCCTCCTCCCTGACACTAAGGAGAGAAATTGAATTAGAAACAGAATCACTGAAATACTGCTGATTTTGTGAGCATCTTCTAAGGAATAATTACTTTTTTATAGCAATTTCTATTTTTATACTATTTATAGGTTTTAATTTGTTCATTACTAGATATATATTTGCCATTTCCATCACTGCCACCCTCACCAGACATTATTCTTTTTTGGGGTTCATTAAAAACCCCATCCTACTGCTGGCTAGCATACTTTTTGAAGAAATTCATGGGGCTAGTTTCTTGGAAAACCAAACGAAATCAAACCAAACCAAAACCAAAACCAAACCAAACAAAACAAAAAAAGAAAAAAACAAAAAAATACAAAACCCAAACAAAAAGAAAAAAAAAAGCAACAGCAAAAAAAAAAAAACAAAAAAAAAAACAACCCCACAGCATTTGGACAATCAACATTCCTTAGAAAGGAAAATATGGATGAAACTTGTCCCAGTGTCATCAGAGATATCTATTAAATCATTTAAGCTCTAAAGCACTGGTTGCAAAAAAGCATTGATTCATCCAAAGATTTCTTTCTTTATCTTTAATTTGTTAAAAAAAAAAAGGAAAAATATCTAGAGGAGGAAGAGAAAAGTAAAAGAAAAAAAACCTGAATAATTAGACAAAATCCATCTGAGGCTGAAGTCTGTAATCCCAGATTTGTATAATTTGTAAATTTGTATACATCAGACTTCTTGAATAGCTCAAATCAAATTTTGGTGGAATAAATTATATCAGTAGGCTTCATGATTCTGCAAAGGGAGAAAAATAAAATTTGTCCAGTAAAAAGTCTTGATTATTGGAAAAAAAATGTAAATATACTACTAAAGCATATAAAAAAAGTATGCTTCTCCCTGCCCAGGTACCCTGCAGTTAATGAAGCTATTGCAATTTTAGTGTTCAAGGATGAATAGTATTGGATTTAGTACCAGCTTTTATTTTAAGACTATAGTCTGTTTTTTTCATATTTTGCTTTGTTTAACTGAATAATTTAATTTTGAAAGGTAGGAAAAAGGAACCATTTCTTGTTATTTCCAGGCTATGTTTCCACAGAGTGCCACTTTAACAGCATGTGAACTGCTAAAGAAATATTTTCAGGCACTTGTACAGTCACAGCATTGGCTCATGGGACTCCCAAATTGCACATAAATGGTTTCTTGGGACATGAAGCAAACTTAGTCTTGCTGTAGACAAATATTTACTTTCATGTTCTTACATATTCCTTCTTTTAATTTGGTTGATACCTCATATATGCTTGAAATTTTGTTGTTGTATGAACTTAATTCCTTTTGTTTGACTGGTGTTTTCTGTGTAGGACTTAGGGAGATTATATAAGACTCTCTTCTTAGAGAGAATTCGCTTTATGAACATTTTTATAAAATAGTTCCAAAAAGTAAAGATTTGCATAAGAAGTTTTGCATGTAACTCATATTGTTACTCATCCTTCAGCTATTAGGCAAATGAAAATGAGAATTAAAGAATAAAAAGCAATTTGTGGAAAGTAATACAAGTACCATACCCAAGATGAAGAATGACTAGTCACTGACTTTTCTTGAATAACCAAAAAACTGCAGTTCATTTATAATCTATAGGTTTAAGACCTCTTCTCTCTCAGAAAGTTTAAAAAAGCCCCTTTTCCTCCAAGAAATCCTATCACACCTTCTTAAATCTTTTCTTTGCAAAGAAACCAACCTCCTCCCTACAATATGAATTAGCTGTCGTAGTAATCTCTTCTCAAAAGCATCTTTTGTCCTCAATCTCCCTTAAGTAAAATTATCAACTGTTTGAAAAACCTTAAAAAACTTTCCCTGCAAATGTGTATTATGGGGCAAAATCAGTGTTCCCTTCAACTGAGGTATTTCCAAGGATATCTTATGACTAAAAAATATTTCTGGACATGGATAACATTGTACAATGTGAAAGCAATGCAATACACTAATATTTCAGTTGCACTACTTTTCAATCTTTGAAAGCAGCTGAAAGTAAAGTTTAATCCATTTTAACAGGAAATTCCATCATGTATATCCTGAACTTTGATCTTCTGTGCCCATACTATTTTTTTCATTGCCTTTGCAGATCTAATCCAAGTAATACATGCAAGATTCTAAGAGCTAAAAGAAGCAAATGGGCATATGGGCAAACATGAATGAGAACTATCTTTATTTAGGTTTTGACTCCAGCTCTTCTAGCATATTTCAAAAAGGTAAAAATACAGATATTATAGAGTCTCTGGAATTAGGTATATTACCCTTTCCTTTTATTCTTTGTACAGGTTATGAAGGCTTTTAGTACTCAGCAAATGTAGAAAATAAATATTTTATCATTACTGATTTCGTTTCTTCAAATAAAGCATTTGCTCTCTTAATATTTCCAGTATTTTTGTCCTCCTCTGTTTTGTTTAGATTTATTTTAAGGCTAAAATTATATGAGGAATTCAATGAATATAGAAGTTATCATTGTCTTTTACAAACAATACTAATCCTCTGCTACATCTGGGTTTATGTGTTCTGTTTCGGGGGAATTGAAAGCAGTAAAGTGAGTTCTGGTTTAAAATGCCAGTTTTCACAAAGGGCATACCCAGTTAAATCCATGCTGTCTTATATAGAAGCTTAGTTACTAAGGAATTGAGTCATCATTTTGTGTTCCAAAGATATTCTTAATAAAATTAGAATGCAAAGGCTTTGAGAATTAAAAATACTTGTTTGTCAACTTAGTCAGTAGTTGCATATGTGGATATTACAGGTAACAGTAAGGAAATATCCTGCAAGGAGTTCTGACAGGTCATGATGGCCCAGTATGAAGTTTAACACATGAAATTCTTTGTGTGGAGCATTTCCTTTTCATTGACAACTATGTAAGCACACACTTACGTATAGACTCAATGTGCTGACAAGGTGAAATTATCAGACTCCCTGATTTCAGTGAGTGAAAATAACCAAGATGGCTTCCTCACTTTCAAATTATTCCACTGGTGCTCAGTTTTAATTTCTTGGAACTGGGGATGGTTCATTGTTTGGATAAGATAAATTAATTTATGTTCTTTCATTTGCAATTTTCAAATGGCATATAATAACAAAATTTAGATACTGTTTAGCACTGAGAAGCAGAGAAGTGCTGGGCCAGTTGTTACTTCCTCATTACAAACTGTGATGGCTGAAGTGAAAATTATGATTAAATGTGTTTCCAGAGTCTTGCACTGGGATAAATGGTTCTATTAAAACATGAGACATATCAAAGCCTGAAGCATTACATGAAGAAATGTGATTTCTATTCCATGTTTTGAACGTGTTTTGTATCTTATTTTTCCCTCTGGTTCTCAAAGTTTCATATAAATGATGTTATGCTGCTTTCTCACACAAATTATGCAGATTGTTCCTGCTACACATCTAGCACTTAGCTTCAAAAATTGCCAGGTAGTAAAAAACACGTGGAGGAGGGAAGAAATTAATCCTTTAGGATAAAGCTTTTGTAAATTCTGCCTGTATATCACCAGCTTATACTGCTTGGACATTTCATTAGCAGAACTTAATGGTTCTCCCAATATATGAAATTCCATCTGTTCTGAAATCCAGTTAATGTTGCCTGACACTGAAATATCCTTTTTTTCTTTAATTATTATTTACATTTTTATTGTTATTTTATTATTCTTTGAATTAAATAAACAAAAATAGCACCACGTTATGCTGCTAACAACTTTGCAGTTCTAGCTAGCATTAAAGCAAAAAAAAAAAAATCAAGGGCTTTCAAAACTGAATGCTCCTTTTTCCTCACACTTAGTTGTAGTTTGAAGGAAGAAATTTCAGAGGGGTTGACCATGAGTTCTGTGTACTGGTACAGGAAAATGAGCAAGCACATGTCATGGTTTAACCCCAGCTGGCAACTGAGCCTCTCAGAACCACTCTCTCACTCTAGGATGGGATGTGGGAGAGAATCAGGAGATTAAAACTGAGAAAACTCATGGCTTGAGATAAAGATAACTTCACAGATAAAGCAAAAGCACACAAGGAAAACAAAATAAAGAATTCCTTTACTGATTTCCATGTGCAGTTAGGTGTACAACCATCCTGAGGAAAGCTGGATGTGTAACGGTAACTTGGGAAGACAATTTCTATGACTCTGAGCATTCTCTCATTGTTTCTGCTTCCCAGCAGTTTTTATATGTTGAGTATGGTACCATATGGTATGAAATGTCCCTCTGATCAGCTGTCCAAATTGCGTCCCCTCCCAACTCCTTTTGCCTGCTGTACAAGCTGCCCACCAACAGCTAAAACTTACTGGACTTACCAATAGTTATCAGTGGTTCAAAAAAGTTGATAACAAACCAAAGATCCTGTGAGTTCAGCTCTTGCCTACTCAAAGTTTTCTGGTACATCTTCCAGACTGTGCTTCTGTGAAAGACCTTATCACTCCTTACAAACACCTGAAAGGAGGGTGGGAGGGTCGGTCTCATCTCCCAGGCACCCAGCAGTAGGATGAGAGGACACAGTCTTAAATGGCACCAGGGGAAGTTTAGGCTGGACATCAGGAAGAAATTCTTCACAAAAGGGTAATTGGGCCCTGGGATGGGCTGCCCAGGGAGGTGGTGGAGTCATGGTCCCTGGAAGTGTTTAGAACTGACTGGATGTGGCATTCAATGCTATGGTCTATTGACATGGTGGTGTTCAGTCATAGGCTGGACTCTATGGCTTCAGAGATCTTTTTCAACCTAGTTGATTCTGTGATTCTGGGATCTTCTCTTCAATATTTTGGATGATAAAAAGTGTTCTGTACATTCCCCTTTTTTCCACACAAAACTTTGCCTTGTTGCTTTTTTTTTTTTTTTTTCCCAGTAAAAATTGAAGGGGGGAGGGTAGGGGGGTTTTTGCAATTTCCTTGGTTATAAATGTAAGGAAATTAATCACTGCTTCCTGAATTTGTCCTCTTGTTTTTGGTTTTCCTTGGACTTTTTTTGTGAGTGCAGATGTGGTAGTTTTAGACAATTTAGACACACAATATATTTCAGAGCATAATTTTCCTGAAAGAGAAGTACTTTTCCCAACTTATTGATGTTGAATAAATATTCCGAGAAGTCAAATGATTCCTCCTCAAAACCAGTCATTGATTCAAAATCAGAACAGATTAGCTCCCATTTTTGTGGCTTATCTGTCCCTGTTTTCACAGTAGTTTATGGACATTGTCTGAAGTGTAAGGTATGAAATGAGACAGCAAGAAGAATGAGTAGTTTAGTATTCCTAAATGGATAAGAGCCAATGACCTAGACAAATTTGCTGTCTGAGATAAGATTTAAGATCCTGTTTTTTGAGACTGCAATTCTAGGGAAAAGTAGGCATAGTATAGTATAGTATAGTATAGTATAGTATAGTATAGTATAGTATAGTATAGTATAGCACAGCACAGCACAGTATAATTCCATGCTGAATATCTGGATCACGTATCAGAGTAGATCCATATACACAGACTAACAGCACTCCTTTAGAAATGTAAATGGTTAAAAATGGAAAAGCTAAAAAATAAGGAAATAAGAGGAAGTGTGATACACAGAAACCAGTAATTAAGGGGTGGAAAATGACTCACCTATTAATAAGACAATATGCTCACATAATGGAAGTTTAATTCTAAGGGGAAAACACCTAATGTAGCCTTTATTTTTGGATGACATGCTAAACTGGCAGATTCCCCTCAGAAGGGCAACAGATCATGAAAATCAAAGTTCAGGAGCAGACAGTGTGCCATCTGAGATGAAGAGCAGATCAACAGGATCTTCACAGAGACCCTTCAGAGGTCTCTCTTCCTGCTCTTACATAGGAGGAGATACAGACAGAAAATAACCTTGAGTGAACATAGGATGGTGACTTCCAAGATGGGAGAACTTGTTATATCTGGCAGTGGAAGAAAGAGGTTTTCTGCTTCTAGATGTGCATTCACAAAAGAGAGATATAATTCCTATAAACTTGGTGCCAAAAAAACTCTGTAATTGTTCTGCTAGTCATCCAGTTTAGGTTGGTTTCCTGCCTGTTTTAAATAGGTAAATAAGCTAGCTAAGTATTAGAATACAGGGATGTTCCACTTAACAGTCTTTGTTGGCAGCATATTTTTTTAAATGGAAGTAAGTTGAAATAATTAGTATTGGCACAACGGTGTGAGAAAGGTAAGCATTTTTCTGTGTCCACAGAGGCCACGTGGAAAAAAGGCACCTGCTCATTGATAAATGTTCTGAACAGGTGCCTTCTTGGTTCAACAAAGAAACAGAATATAAAAGGTTTATGAATCAAACAACCAGAGAAGAGAATGTAGAAGGATTTGTACAGGGTTTTGAAGTGGGAGGGGGATATTCTGTGTGCTTCATCAAAGTTAAGAACTGAGAAGAAAAGATAATCAAGCGATGAAACACTGATGAGTCAAACAGAAGGATACTAAGGGCATAGAATCTTATTAAAGTAGTAACTTTATTAGTTGTTACTTACTAGTAGTTACTAGCTACTAGGTTAAGATATAAATGATTAAAAACATTAGTTTTAAATGCATGGAATGCCCGCTGAGAAAATTCAGGCAAAGATGAAATGTATGGTTGAAACAACTATAAAGTTCAAGTACAGATTTAAAGTCATAAAAGAGACAAGAGGCTGATTTCAGTGCTATTTTCTCAACAACAGTACTTACCAGGAAGGTCACAAAATTGCTGGGCAGGAAATGACTGCCAAGTGTAAGAAAACAACCTGACCATGAGGAAAAGGTAAATGCTGAAAACAGATACTCGAGAAAGAACTGAAGAGCATACTTTAGTCAATTCAGATAAAGAGAAGAAGAGAACAGAAACTAAATATTAGGTAGTTTTCTGGCCTAGAATATGACAAACATGCAGCTTTTTCTGATTATAAGTTTCTAGGTAAAAAAAGTTCTGTGCCTGGAGTTCTGTAAAGGAAATCTGCTGGTGCTTCATAATGAGATAGATGAAAAGAAAAAAAAAATAATCTAAGAAACTGGCTGTGTGGAGAAGATAATAAATGGTACTGAAAAGATTAGAGAGAATCATCCATCGATTATTCTTGGGATCAATCTTACTTAATATTTTAATTTCATTAATGACCTAGGAGCAAGTAATAAAAATGTGCTGGTGACACACGATTGCTACGGTACTGCCCGCATGATAGAATATCAATGTGGGTAATGCATAGGATGGTGCAAAGAGACTGAAAATTATAACTGGAATGAAATGTAATAATAATAAATATATCATGAACTTAAACATTAATTACAAGACTGCTGTGTATAAACTAGGCTTAATTGAAAAACTGTAAGAGCAAGACCTTCATTATTAATTCATCACAGCATATCTGTGAATAGTGTTCACGATATCATGAAAAGCAGAACAAGGACTGTATTAAAAAGCATATTTGGGTGACTGATAAGGAAATTTTAATATCACTCTGTAAAGCTGTTGGCTTCTGCTCCATACAGCAGAATTCAGAAGAAAACATGTATGAGAACATATCCTACAAGTTTAAAGAAAGAGAAGATCAGACAGTATAAGAGGAGGTGAAAAAAGGGGCTAGTTTGACACAAGTGGAAATGTCTCCAATGCAAGTAAGAATAACCATGTTTCCATGTATCAATGCAGACAGAAATATGAAGGAAAAAATGCTGGTTATCACAGGAATATCAGTTAAATGTGAATTTAGGATTGACGTTAGAGAAAATTTTGACTGTTAGGAAATTCAAGGAAAAGAAACATAGTGACACTTAAAGGAAAAAGAAAATATGCTTAAACGATTATAAATGAGGATTAAATAGAAGGGTTTCACATCAGGAAGAGCATTCCCTTTTCTTTTATGGAAATCTATACAATTATTGCAGAACTGAATTTTTTACCTTTTAAAAATACGAAACCTATATAGAACATCATTCTTACTCCATGTTTGTAATGGACATTGATAGAATGCATACAAAATTGTGTGAAATAAAAAGAAAGGTGAGAAATAGTACAGCAGTAACTCAGCAGTTCAGAGAGTTTGTGACTTGTAGAAGATTTTTTCTAGGCTCCCACTCAGTTTGACTTCTATTCTTATTCCTGGTAATAAGCCACAAAGTTCAGGAAAACTGACTGTAATTTATTTCTTATGATCTGTGCGTTTTTCAAATTATGTCTGTAGGGGGTTTTTTGGTTGTTGTCTTTTATTGTTTGGTTTTGGTTTTGGTTTTGGTTTAACAGAATATAATGTATTAGTATTCTGAAGCTACTTCCAAAACCAAAACTTCACTTCACTTCTTGAGAAATTTGCTGAAGTGGTGGCCTCCTCCACTGTGAACTTCGCAATACAAGAAACAGAAGTATCGGCTTGAGCAGTAAAACTGGATGCAGGTTTTCTACAAAATGTCTTCACTTTTCCACATAAAATCCACATGCTTACTGTTGCCCAGAGAAGCAAAGTTGCTTATCTGTAAGATTGTTTGATTCAGGTAGGAAAATGTATAACTCAGAACCATAATTTACACACACCCTGCTGTCTAAACAGCCAAATAATGAACTACAGCTTTCATATTCCATGGCAATTTTAGAATTCAAATATATAACATTCATGTGCTGCAGTACATTATGGGGCAATTTAGTAATAACTCATATGTGTCCATAACTATTATACTGGAAAAAAAAGATCATATTTTAATTTAATTTTAAGCAGAGTTCAAACACATATTCCCTAATATGACATAGTCCCTTAGATATAAATTCCAGTCCTCCTTGTCCAACTCAAACAAGGCATCATCTGAAGCTAGTTCTTGGGATCAGTCTCCATGTTCGCAAGTACTATAACTTCTGCATAAATGTAATGGCTTTGATTTTTATTAGTGATGTTAGTTTAAAGCAAAACTATTTTCCTCATATGCCATACTCCTCGTCAATACAGTGGTGGAATCTATGAGAAATAATGGTATAATAAAGGATAAAATATATTTCCATTTCAATGCAAAATGACAGGTGCCAACTATAAACACAGCTAGACCAATTTATGTATAAAAACAAAATGCATTCTCCCACCCCATGTGTTTTCCTTTTTCCACCTGTTTGATTTAACCTCATTTAAAGCTGTGTAGAGCTCACTCAATCAATTTAAAGATTATTTTGTTAGTGCAAAATACACTCATTATTCCTTTAGCATTTATATTTTTACAACTCTTCTTTATTTTTTCCATAGGAACAAAGTGTCAATAACACCTAATATTTTCCCCTAATGTCCCTAAATATGCATAGTATATTAAAATGCATCCTTATAGATAATGCAATATACAAAATGAAGGTACGTATGCATATTATGAAAATTAGAGTTAATAGATGAAAGCAGCTTTTAAAAAAAGAAAATTGCATATTTACTAAGACTAGAAATTTATTAGCTTAAAGGCATATTAAGTTATATTCTCAGCTTCAGATGTTTTATTGCATTACCTTAAGTAAATTCTAGTTAGTTGTATTTGCCATAACTTGTTTTCTTTTTTAAAGTGGGAAACGGGGCAGGGAATCAGCCAAACAAAACAACAAAATGTTTCAGGTATTAATTACGTCTAAGAAGACTACAGACCTGAACTGGGGAAGAGAAAGAAGGGGAAATGAATTCAAGAAGCAGGGAAACAAGTTCTTTCTTAGAGGACAATCCAGCATCCAGATATGCATCTAAACATTGCGAGATTTAATAGAATCCTTTGCCTAATGAAAGCCTTTAGAGTAAGGTTTTGTCTGGCTGGCTGGTTGGTTGGTTGGTTTCTTGTTTTCTGTCTGGTATGGAAAGGAGAAGGGAAAGGGACAGGAAAAAAAAAAAAAAGAGAAAAAGCAAGGCAAGGTCCTAACTATTCCTGTTAGTCCTTACTTTGACACTCTAAAACCAAACAGTTTCACGATGTGGATTGGACCATTGCTGGAGACACCTCTTTAGAATTGTAAATTAACACAACTTACTATTTACATCTGACAGTGAACTGTAGGAACTTGTGAAGAATTGTAAAGCTTTGTAAACTGGCTTGACTGGAATTGTGAAGGTTTTTTTGGGGATGACATGACTTGACACACATTATATTGCCAAGTTTAGACAAATGGCAATTTAAAAAATCCTAATAGGCAGAATGTTTATCATATTAAACTGTTGAGTACATAGTACCAGACCCTGATTATGGCATATAAATTAAGCTCAGGCTTCTGGCTGAATGTGTGAAAAAAGATGTGGAAATATAGTGATATGGTGTTTTTGAAAAGAAAAATAGTACAGGAACGCAGTCTAAAGTTTGGACTGGCACAATTATGTGGAAAAAGATGATCAAAGAGTTAAAGCTCCACGATCTATTCAGCACATAATTTATAATATTGTGGTATTTTCCTGGCTTAATACTTAAACACATACTTAGGATTTATTTAAATGAAATCACTGAGTGTTGTCTGCCTTTTTTGCCAAATATAGGTCAAGAAGCTAATGGCATGATATTCAGATCTGACTTGGAACTGTGTGAAATTTTGAGTTCTTGGGTGTGGATTTGTTCCAAATACCAGCATCCAATATGAAGGAATATTTCCCATATTGCACATCCTCTAAGAGCAAAAATACAGAAAATGGTTTCATTGAGAACCCTTCCAAAGCAAATTCCAGCTCAGCACATAATTTTCTCTATCAAGAGAGATTAAATAATCTGAGCTGGAATAGTTCCTCAGAAAAAAAAAAAATTATGCTCATTATGATAGTGAGATCAGAAGTGGTCGGTGCATGCATACAAGGAATCAGGTAGGTTGCAAGAATCAGGAGACTGGAAAGAATAAGTCTAGGCTTTAACTACAGAAAAACAATTGAATTCTTGAAACTGAATTGCAAAGCCAATTTAGATGTACCCTCAGTGGCTTTAAGAAAAAGATCTTCCATATGGAAACGAGAGAAAAGATTCAGAGAGATAAAGCATCAATTGAAAATTGAGCTTTCCAGTTTATCACATAAGAAGAGATTTATATAATACAAAACCTAAATATTGGATGATATTCCACTTCCAGGAGCAGCATGTTGTATTGATAAAAGAATATTAAAGAAAGAGAGATGCAGGCCAGAGTTGCTGTGTTTTCACAAGAGCATTTCAATTGAGTAAAATCAGGAAAAGTCAAAACTGATAAAAATAAAGAAAACATCTGTATAATTCTCTTGATTGGTACTTGGAATCAAGTTGTAGAGTGCATTGCTGTTGACTGAGAAAACAGAGGCTTTATAAGATTTAGAACACAGTCATTGGATAAAAGAGATGCAGAGTAACATTTTGGAAGCATCACATTACTGACACAAGACCTTCTCCAAATAAAAAAGAGTAAAAAAGGCATAATTGTGTGGAAGATATTGGAAATAAACTAGCACACATATATAATGTTTGGGAGCTAAACTTCTTTCCATGGTGAAAATGCATATTTTAAGTGGGCAGGTTCTCATCCTTTGTGGTACAGAAATTTTTGAGTCTGTGTTGATTTTTGATTCTCTAATGCTGAAATGATAGAATTTGAACTTTCTTCTCCACAAATGTGTAGATGAATATTTCTTCAGGGATACTGAGGAAACAGAAAGAAGAATGCCCACATGGAAAGCACAAAAAGTAATTACGTGCAAGTATCTATTTTTGAACAGCCAGCTTAACCAGAAGTTGGGTAAGGTCTCTCCGATACAGTGCTGAGGGAGATCCAACATATACATTGACGTACTGCCTGATGGTTGAGACTTTCAAAAATCAACTCCTCCTTTTCCAAACCTAGAAAAGGAAGCAATTTATCTGCTGTTGGTCTGCACCAAGAAAAACAAATGACAGAAGTATGTACAAAATCAGACATAATTTCTTGGGAGTGTCATTCAGCACTCTCAGCATTAGTCAATAACACTCGCCAATAATCTCAACTTTCTTCAATGTCTCCTAGAGTGTGTGTTTCCCTGTAAAAGGTATAATGACATTCTTCCATTGGCTTCTAAATTGAGGTCACTGGAGAGGTGTAACAGCTTTAGAAATTTTAACAGTAGAGACTAATGAGCACTCAGTGTCCATTGGAAATTGACATTATTTGTTCATGTCTAAGGTTCATTTGAAAGTTCTTCTGGAAATGTCTTCCCTTGGTGACAGCAGCATGTGAACAAATATTTTCTCTGTAATTGTAGTAATTGCAATTTGTAAATTGCTGGAACATAGAAATAATTATTGTTGACTGTTTCAAGTAGACAATGTACATAGGTTTGTTTGTAAAAGGGTATTTAAAAGCTCCAGGTGTTCTACAGGATCACCTGATCATAGCTGCAAATGATAATGATGGAAAATATTAACAAGTTTAAAGAGTCAAAAAATTAAAGAAGCTAGCCAACAACCCTCAAACTGCCAAAAGACCTTACTCAATCTATTTTTCCCACACTCATAAAGTCAAGCTTTTCACAAATGAGTGCTAAAGGAATCTAGATTGTAATCCATTTTGTGTTAAGAGGGAAGAAAAAGGTTCCATGATCTGGCTTTACAGTGCAACTGGTGCTAATTATACAAAACATTTTTAGAATTCTACTGACTTACATAACACTACAATTGATCCCAGGAGCTGATTAGAAATTGACTTGCAGAATTTAAGAAAGACATGAGACAGTAAAATCAGGAAATAGAATAATTTGATGGCACATCTATGCAGCAAGTATACTTCCAAAATTATACATATTTATATTTATATTTAAATTTTTAAGTGTTTTAAAGCTTTTTACCCTAGTGTGGTAGAATCATCAAGCTAAACATTTATGTGGCATGTCACAAGGAATTGGCAGCTCAGCACACATGCTTTCTGTACTTAAAGCAACATTTCCATGCATATCAAACATTCTGTAAAATAATACCAATGTTCAGCATGCCTAGTTATTCAGTTAGCTTGAACTGTCTAATAGGGTTAATCAGGAGATTCCACTATTTGGTAGATGTCTCAAGGACTGAGCACAGTTAGACCTTTGAAAACAACGGAATAGAAAGGGTAAGGTTACTGGGCTAGTTTATCTTTTGTGTAATATTCACATAGGAAAGACATGTGACAGGTTGCCCAACTGACAGAAAGTCTCAGGTGGTGGTTTAATCATATTAAACATTGCAAGACAGGGAACACAGGAAATCAGGTTTGTTGCAGTCTTTCTGTATTAAAACAAGTCCAAATACTAAGCTTGCACTAGCTACCTGTAATAGACTGAAATGTGCCTTGAGTATGTGCCATTCCTTCTACCGTGGGACATCTAAAAGCACATTATATATTACCTCATATTTCTATTTCTCATGTTCCATGGCTATATCAATTGCAGACTTCTGTGTCTGCTCTCACAGTTTATTGCTACCTGCTCTCGCCAAGGCCTTGCTAGTCACTCTCATTAGGAGCACTTAGGTCTTGCTCAGTGTAATCTTTCCATCTTTCCTGGTTGGTTCTGAAGTTGAAACCCACAAAAGCATTCTTCTGAGAGATTATTTATGCAGTTTGTCTTCCATCACTTAACCACATATCTCACTCATTTAAATAATTGCTTGTTTGTTTGTATTTATGACACAGTGTTGGCATTGTATTTGGCTGAACTCCTTATGAAGTCTTTTTTGTCCTCTTCCTGTCTGTTCTATCTGAGGAATAAGCTGATACAACAGCTGGAATTTTATAGGCCATAATGGGGAAAGAGATGCCTCAATTATCTTTTTAAAGTCTGGCTATAATATTATCTCCTTCTACTTGGCTGGATTTTTTCAAACCTCTCATCCAAGAGAATAATTTGGTAACATCTTTGTCCTTGCGTATCCCCACCTGTTTTTAATACTTTAAAGGGAACATTTCCAGCCTGCTTTGTTTTACTAAATGTTCTTGTTGTTCATTGACTTTCTTTTATAAATTGACTCCTTTTATAAATTGAGTCCTTGAGATCCTGTTCCTGAAAACTATTTTTTGATGTGAAGAAACAGTAATTCCATGCTGTTTCTTGTTTGTAAATCATCAATAAAATTTTTATGAAGTTTTTTGAATACTCTGCTTTTTGACATATAAAGATTTAAGAAATTATTATGTGATTTTTAAAACAAGAATGCATCAATTTTTATGTACAAAATTAATATCTCTATATAAGAATTACATTCATAAGCAAGAAACACCAAACCTAAAAACAATTGGAGTTTGTGTTTTCACTTGAGGCATTTATGACTAGAAGGGTCTGTGCTGGCAAGGTGTGTAAAGAGCCGTTAAGGAATGCAAGAGGACTGGGAATGACTTTTAAAAATTATAAAGTGAGAGACTAATTAATTTTTAATTTATTTTTCTACTACTCATTATGCATTGAAAAGGGATATTATTAAAATTTATATTATTCTTACTGGGATATTTACTGTCAAAAAATCTATATTTCATCAAGCATGTTGATATTTTAAATGTGTGCTATTGTTCACTGGCACATTTTTTGATGTCTGAAGGTATTTTACCTAAATACTCACAAAAAAGTGAGCATAGGTAAAGCTTAAGAATCACAAATACAGAAAAGGAAAGCATAAGAATCACAAATACAGAAAGAAATGAGACTCAATGTACATTTTTAGTTTGTACAAATAAGCTGACATTACAAAGTTAAAAACTAATTTTCTTATTAAAAGCATTTTTAGCAGAAAAAGAGATAATGCACAGGGAATTAAAGTTAGGGTGATTCTGATGAGTCATTATTAAAGTATGAAACAAATTTAATCAATAGAAAAGCAGGGTGCATGTGTGAAGTAATTTTATTTTAAATTCAGGTGATAGATTTAAGTGCTGTCACAGTAAAACCATTATTCCCTCACATAAAATATTTTGTCTCCTTTGAGTCCATTTGTGAGGAAGTGAGCAATGGCAGGAGCTTTATCACTTGTCTATACATATGACTGTCACTTGATCTGCTCTTTTTGTGACACTGTATGTTTTTAATTATTTATGTATGCTTTAGTCCTCCACTGCTAAAATGTAAGAAGATGCAAGTCTGAGAGCTTTTGGTATAAATGTCAGAAATCTACATTGTTATACTGGCTGGTTTTATTTTCTCTCCACCTTCAGAATGTCAAAAAAAGCTGAAGCATAAAAGAAATCTTTATCTCAGTTGTGCTGGTTGTGTGATTTATAAAGTCTTTTAACAAGTATGATTTAGTTGTATCTACTGAGAGATCCCCACCCTAGCCCAAAGACATTACTGTCAGCTTAAAACTCTGGCAGTATATAAACTACATGGATATAGTCACAACTTGTTGTCCCAGACCTTATTAATCCTTAAGCTATTTGCATTTAAAAGCTGGTTTTGACATGGAATCCACTGTAAATCTGCCCTCCCTGAATTTCCACTGACACTTCAGGGTGACATTTTGATTTTTTATTTTAAAGAAATCTCTGTTCTTGCTTAATCTTATTACCTGTTATTCAGGCATTATATATTTTGTCTTATAGAAAACATGTAGCTTACTAAAAATTATTGTGTCATTGTTCTGCCAAAGCCATCATCCGTAAAGGACTTTCCTAGTGAACCAATATCAAAATATAGACAAGATTACCATAATTTTAGAACCAGCATCTTGAAAGCCTCGGGGGTCTTTTGTATTAAGCCTCTTTGTTTCGCAAAGCTACCAGCATGGAGTTATGAATGACATTAACAACTTTTAACCCTTGCAAAATAAAAAAATCACTTGATTGTTTTCAGAGTAAACTTGTTGCATTGCAGCAGATACTGGCTCCTTTGTTTCTTACTGTACATTTGGTTCTATATTTTCTGACATTGTATTTCAGCAGAAAAAGATGACAGTTCAAGACCACTTAAGAAGTAAGATTGACCTTGCCTCGGAAACAGTAGAAATTATTGTTTCAGAAGCAGCTCTTTAAGCATCCTATCTTCCCCTCCTTCCAAAATGTACACATGTATGCATGTGACTTTAAACACATAATTAATTCTAATTTCTTCACTAAGACTGTTTTATGCTTTCTTTTAATGTTAATTTAAAGTATTTTTCTGGATTAGGACCACAGAATGGTAATATAGTATTTCCTTCAAAGAAAACAGATACTTCTTTTTCTAACTGAAAGACACAGGGGGTGAGAAAATGCTTTATTTTTTAATATTTCCTCAGCCAAAATTGTCATGTGCTGTTATAAATGAGGATGAAGCACTAGTGTTAATTAATTAGTAGTATAAAGGTGTAGTAACATGAGTGCTTTTTCTGTAAGGCAACAACAGACACCAAAAATAATTCAAAATAAAGTTATCTAGGAAGAGCAAGTTAAAAAAAAGGTTAAAAATGGGACATCAGATGTGTAAGAGGTAAGTTACAGAAGATATTGTCATATTTATTTCTGTTATATAAAAATGACAGTTTGGGCTGCCAACCTAAAGATGTCAGGTAAGAAATTCAAGTACAGGTGTGAGGCAAGGACTGTGCCATGTGACTCAAAGAAGCACTTGGTGGGCATCAAGGTTGTTAGAATATCCCCTTTAAATTGTCAGAGTTTCTCTTCCTTCAGGGTGCTGCCATGTGAGGCGCAGCTTTCGATCCTATGAAGACATCAATGTGAGCTCACATGATCGAGCTCTTCTGCCACAAGATAACAGCACATGAAAACTGAGTTGTGAAGTGATGCCAAGCCAAATGATACTCAAACAGTACCCAGTCCCCTGTCTCTAATTGTGTTTGTTTTATTCCAACTATCAGTCAGAAATGGTAAATGATGTTACATCTGCTCTGGCAATACAGACAAATGGATTACCACAGGAATGTGCACAGATATCTAATAGGGACAATGTGATTACTTGTAATGTAATGATTCATGTGCTATATCTTTCACCAGCTGCTTTTTGGGAAGCAAAATCAAAATAGAGCATAGCTGTTCATAAGTGAAGCGTAGAGAATAAGGAGGCAAATTTTTCAGTGTTAGACTTTATAAAAACTCACTAAATTGAGAGGAGACTGAATTAGTTATAGATCTCAGCTTATGCAGATGTGCAAGAATGACAGCAAAGAAAGAAGAAAAAGAGAGATCATTAATTTTTTAGCCAACAACCATTACAGTCCTCTTTTAAAGAAAGAAGGAACAAAATAAATATAGAGTGACTTTGTTTGCCAGAAGAAATAATCACTCTTCCTCCAGCTATAAAAATATAATTCAGTGAGTGAACTGGCAAGAACCTCCCAGCAATTCAAATGTTTCCTTTACACCCACAAAGAGGTTCTGAGTGTTGCAGAGGATGCAGCATCCACTAGGCTGAAAAGTGCAAGTCCACCAATAGCTGGCTTCTGAGCTGTGCAGAAGCACATGTGTAATTGCTTAGTAAGTTCAGTATTTCAGGGATAAAGACATTTTCAATTCAGATACACAGGAATTAGGCTTAGTTGTCATGGTATTCTCAGTCACTGACCAAAATCTGCCCTTGTTTCATTCTACCAAAAGTAAATGTAAATTTGCAAATATTTCAAAATTCCCTATAATGAAAACACTATGGTATTTACTAAGAATTTTAAAAAATTAAATTTGTGTTTGGTTCTACTTCATATGAAGAACAAATGTTAGATTCATTAAAAGCCTATAATGTTTTATGTTTGTATTTTATCCTTCTTTGAATTAAATATGCTTATGTTTTGTCTCCAAGAAAATGAATTGAGATAGTTTAGAGCTATATATTATGGATCTCAAAATTTATATGTCTAGCTCTGATGAAAAATCTGTCTAGCTTTTCTGCTACATATGAAAAGCAACTAGGTATTAAAATTTCAAACTTCAGTGTAGCCAATCCTTCTTCAGAAGTTGTTTGAGATTAACAAATAAATAAGCCTGATTTAAAATGGTCTGAGACTATATCTTTAACTTGCTGGACCTGAAACATGGTGAGAGCCAGCTTTTTAAAAGATGATCTTTCAATAAATATAATTATTTTTGTAGCACTAAAATTAATTTTTTTTAAGGAAAAGAATATTAGGTAATAAAATTCCCTGAAATGTATTTCTAAAATAAAATCCCAACTATAATTCACAGCTTGGATATATGGGACATGCATAATCCAGCTGATAGTTGCTGGTGAAAGGCAGCGGGTTTTAGTTTTTGGAAAGCAAGTCTGGGGATGCCAAGACTTGGAGCAATAGCATGTCTGTTTTGAAGATAATGACTGGTGCAGCCTTACCTTGAGTATTGTGTGCAGTTTTGGTCACAGAAATATAAGAAAGACATTAAACTATGAGAGTGTCCAAAGGAGGGCAACAAAGATGATGAAGGGCCTTGATGGGAAGTGGCACAAGGAGCAGCTGAGGTCACTTGGTCTGCTCAGCCTGGAGGAGACTGAGGGGAGACCTCACTGCAGTCACACCTTCCTTGTGAGGGGAAGAGGAGGGGCAGGCACTGATCTCCTTTCTGTGGTGACAGTGACAGGAGCCATGGCAATGCCCTTAAGTAGTGTCAGGGAGGTTTAGGTTGGATATCAGGAAAAGGTTCTTCAACCAGGGAGTGGCTGGGCACTGGAACAGCTCCCCAGAGAAGCGGTCACAGCACCTGACAGAGCTCAAGAAGCATTTGGACAATGCTCTCAGCACATGGTGTGATTCTTGGGAAAGGTTTTGTGCAGGGTCAGGAGCTGAACCCGATGATCCTGATGGGTCCTTCCAACTCAGCTTGTTCTGGGATTCTGTGACGAAATCCTCCCTGGATTCAGTAAGGGTTGCTGTTTTACTGCGGCTCTTTGTGGTCTGCTGTGGTTTTTGTGGTTCATTGGACCAGGATTACACTTCTATCACTTCTCTGTCCCTGAGGTAGAAAGAGCAATATATTTTTGTAGGGACACATTTGGTTTTCCGTTGAAAAATATTATGCAAATGTACAGCATCAATTAATAACTCTTTAGTTGCAAACTGATTCAATATGTCTACTAAATAAACTGTCATTGATTTTACAGAGTTTTCTCAGACAATCCAAAATACATCATTCCAAGAAAGTATATCAGCCCTGGAGAATTTTGGAATAGTGAAGCAGATGGATCCTCTTAATCTGATAGAGCTGCATGTATCTCAGCAGGAATATATATAGAGAAATGTTACACTGACTCTGTAGTAAAGAGCATCATCCCACAGCATTATAATCTTCAAGGATGTGTAACATGCTGCCTCTGAAGATACATGCTTTGTGCAAGATCTGATAGACAGATAGACAGAGAAGGCCGTGCAAGTCATACAATCTGATTTTATGTTATGGATAGTTAATTTTGTTTATTGGTCTGCTGTTTGAATATTATGATCCATTAGGAAGAGAGGAAATGGAGACATCTTGGGGCAGGGGAGTGGGATGATTTCTTCTCTTAGAAGTTGTCAAGTGTGTTGAAAGGAGGAACTGCTCCTAACTGCAAGGTGAGACAATCAAGTGAGGAGACACTGGGGCCTTAGACAGGATGGAATATGGAGCATCATGTTTCTAAAAGGATAGAGAACAAGACTCAGGAACCAGAGAGGATATAAAAGTTTTCTGCAAATTAATAAGCCACTGAATTGACTTCAAGTAAGCCTGGCTGAAAGGATATGCTTAAAAGAACACAGATTGGTTCATGGTCCCTTTTTATTTGTATTTTTTTTTTACCTAAGAATTTGTCATTTTCTATTCTGAATAATGTTCTTCTGGTTAACATCCCTATAAAAATCGTGGTTTGTTTACTTAGGCTGTCTACCTTGGAGACTTCAGAGATAAGGAAAAGAATGAGGCAGTTCATTTCAGGCTCTTAGTAATTCTATGTCCCACCATATTCTGCATTGTTGAAGGTGATTATCTGCTCTCCCTGAGGATTTCTTTATTTGTAATATGTCAAACAAAGCTGTCTTTTGAATTTTTGAATTTTAAGCTCAAGTTGCTATTTTTCAGTGAATGTGAAATGTTGAATATGAAAAGCCCCCAAAAATCTGCTGTTTTCAGTTCCTTAACAGTTGGACATCAGATTTGAAAAGTTGGCATGTGCTACAAAAAAATTTGTTCAGTTTATTTTTTTGTTATCTGACTCTGATTTTCCTAATAATGGCTCAGTGAAATTCTTAACTTGTTCTGCTCTTTTTGTCCACAGTAAATTTAGATGCTATCCAGCATAAACAAAAGTGGGGAAAATATGGTCTCCAGTAAGTCTTTGTAGGATTTGTTTGCTTTTTATTGTTATATGTCTTCCTGTTGTAATTATACAGTTCTGAAATTCAGAACACTTTGGTTGGTTTGAGACTTCTTTTTGTTGGTGGTGGTTTTTTTGGTTTTGTTTTTCTTTAAATTTCATAATCTTATAAAATGGTATATGATTAATTTCTTCTATTTCATCCTTTAATCACCCTAGATTATTCAGCATCTTTTTGCTATCTTTCCTCTTTTTTCATGTGTTCAGATAATTTAGTCAATTTTCCATAAATGCAAATTTGTAGATGTTCACACATTCATTTCTTGAGCACTCAAGCTGCTTAAACTTGAAACTGTAGATTAGACCCACTTCCTTTTCCAGTTTACTTGCCGATACACATTTCAATCCAAAACTCTAGGCCTTTGAAGAGATCAGCTTCAGTGACTTCTATTCTGCCAAGTTCAGGTCTGAGCCATAAACATAAGTTTAAATTGTAGTTTAATTCCTCGTTGAATTTCACTGCTTAAGATGTATGGGGATTCTGTCATGATTTAATGGAATTAAAAGGCTGACGTGAGCTTCAGCCTAGCTGTTCTTCCTATTCTTATTTAGGATAAATATTCAAACAAGTAGGGATTTATTATCTGTCATATACAAGAAAAATGTCCAGTGTGGGTGTCCCATCTTACTGTCCAAAGGAAGAACTGACAGCAGAATATGTAGGTCTCATTTCTCTTAGAAATTAGGTATTCACAGACACATTTTCATTATAAAATTTACTTATTTGTGAAGGGAATTTTGTTACCCCTGCTCTGCAAAACATTTGATTTTTTTTTTCCTAGCAAGCTATTCCTAATGTCTTTCATCAAAAATTAAGCTTATTTCACATAAGAAAATGGCTACATCATCTTGTGCTGATCAATGGAATATTCTGTGAAGGTCACAGACTCCTGAACAACTTTCACCTGACAGTATGAATTAATATTTTCCTGATCATGAGAGAGTATGAATTAATGATTTCCTGATCATGCAACACTTCATATTACTGCTGCCTGGAAAGATGGTATAAAGTGTCAAAAAAACGATGTAAGATTTTTCCTTTGAGGTAATAGGCATTTTCTAAAGTAGCATTTTAATATTTATTTTTACTATTGAGAAATATATTAATGTTTTGGTAGGCAATTTAGCTGCTATGTTGTGTGCAGAAGCAAGAATTTATTGAGGTTGTTGTGTATCCAATAATTGGAAATTATGACAGCACCAATTCTTTTGGTGTTTTTTACTGCTTCTATTTATTCTTGATATGTTTCCTTAAGCCAGTAAAAAATCCCCTGTAACTTTAACACTTTTCCTGCAGTGAGGTAAACATGGATGAATCATGACATACAATAAAACTAGAAAATGCATTTGATCTTTTTTGGAAAGAAATTGAGTCAAAGCATGAGTTGTGGAAGTTATCTACATACCCAGTGAATATTCACCTCAGCATGACCCAGACACTGTTATCTTCTTCACTTGTGGAAGAGTATGTCATACTAGTGCCTAGGAAAACTTCAAGTTTCAGTACAAGCTAGTCAAGTATTGTATAAAATATTTTTGAGAATTGAAGTCCCACTGCATCAATTCCACAAGCTGACTAGAACAGAGAGAATCCCATTTTTCCTACATTTAAAAATATGTTCTTACTCAGCTTTCCTTTACATCAATGAGGTTGGGATGGCACTGAGGCCATGCAAATTACAAAAAGGAAAATTTTGGAAGTATTAAAACAATGGAGAAATATCTGAAATATCTGGTGGAGGGAAGTGAAGGTGCAGTTGAAACTGGTATCAAAAACACTGTGAAATGAGTACTCCACAAGACTTTTTTTTTTCCCCAGATTTTAAACACAGCTGGATAAATAATGAAAATATGCCTTATATGAATATGTACATATGTGATGTCTGTCATTTTTCAAATCCTGGCAAAGCATGTCACACCATAATTATGTACTGGCAGACTCTTGAGATATATTTGGTAGACATATATGTCCTGAAAATGGACACTATTAGACTTACAATCATTGCAACCAGCTATCTCAAGGAAGCATTATAAAATGTAAAAGGAGTCATGTTTCGAAATAGTGTTGAGGGTCAAATAATGGAACATTTATTCTTTACTCTAGTCTAGCTGAGAGGCCAAGTCTAAGATAGGCAGCAACACAATAATTTTCTGAGTGGCAAGAAGGAAACTTTAGGATCAATGTTCCCTAAGGACTCCACACCCATAATAACCCCTTTCTCCAGGAGAAGAACAAGGAGAATTTTAGGATAGAGAGTTTCTTTCTCAAAATGGACAGATATTTTCACTGATTGATCTTATTAGAATCCCATGGTGCATTTTGGGGTTATGTGCCAGGTGCATGCAATTAGTGTTGGAGAACAGTATGGGACCTAAAGGTCACTGCTGGTTCTGGCTGTGCCTTTTGGTGCATTCCCTGCTGTTTTTGCAAATATGAAAGTTGTAGCTGTTGCTGTAAGGACTAGGGGGGTAAGGGTAAGTAGCCATAAGGGTACGTAGCCTTTCCTTACAGGAATTACTGCACCAAACCTACTTGCGAGTCCTGTGTTTTCTGAGCGTGGCTGAGTGAATTTGTTTTCTCCAGGGTCACCTCACCTCTATGGCTCCCCCTTCTCCTTGCTGCTAGCTTCACCACAACCATCATTAATTTCTTAAATTTCTTCTTTGAATAAACCCAAACACCTCTGAGAAGATTCAGCCTGGTCCCAGCACACTCACTGTCCCTGGTAGCCAGACCCAGTGTGGCAGCTCTCTGTCGCAGGGACAGGGCAGTGCGGGGCTGAGAAGCCACACAGTCACCTGCCCCTGTGCAAGCAGCTCTGCCTCCTGCTAAGTGGTCATGATACCTGTCTTTCCTGCCAAGAATTTGGGATTTGCCAGTAAAATGGCTTCTGTTGTTCACACTAGTGCAGTGCTCAGTGAGAGGCGTTTAGCTAATTCTGTCTTTACAACGGATCATTCTTCTGCCCTTTTTGAAAGTGCTCTGAGAATAATGAACAATTTTTAACACCAGTTTTGTTTCCTACATGTGTATGTAAATAAAGTGGTAAGCAGAGGAAGCAAGCTACATTAGCCAGAGTGAAGGGAAGGGTAGCTCAGAAGTTGGAAGGAGAGCTCTCTCTTCACCTGCAGTACAAAGTCTAGTCTGCCATTTAGGAAGGGTGGGGCTTCACACGTTGGCTACTTACAGAAATTGTCATCTGTGGCAGAATTTCTAAATGTGCCTTCATTAAAAATTTCCTGGATGGGGATTAAGGGAGTGTAATTTGTCAGTGAACCAAAAACCAGTGCAGGGGTTGTGGTTCAAGCTGATAAGGCCTTGGAGGAAATTCCCTCCCACTGTTAGGAAAACTGGAAAGCGGAAACCCAAAGTATGACTGCTTTAGATGATAAGAGAAAAATAAAACTATCTTGAATGAAAGAGACTTTTTTTTTTTTTCATTCTCTTTATTAGATTTATCAAAAGAAAATATTGATACAATTTATCATTAAGCTGAAAGTTAACTATATGCAAAACTTTTTTTTGTTCATGCCATCTATATTAATTGACTTCTTAGATTATGAAATATGACGTGACTAAATTGGAGAGTAGTGTAAGTTGAGGTAGCATAAGTAAGTTTACCATTTACTTGTCATTCCTTTTAAGCTTCAACTAAAAATGACTGCAAAATTCTCAACTGATGTTAATATGACCCTTCATCTGAAATAGAATTATTAAGCACTTTGGTTTTATCAGCTGTGCTGTAGTTTGCTGTGTTTAAAAGACATGGTGAAAGGGTTTAATCAAAATGAGTAACAGCATTCCATTCAATTTCTGTAGTCTAATTATCCAATTTTCACTTATTTCATACCTGTGCAATGCCTGCTGAAGGACTGAGGTAAAGGTTATCTTTGACTGTAAAACTTATGTTACTGTGTGTTTATGCTTGCTTAAATTATGAGAAGGGCAGTGGAAGTGAAGGCTCTGTTTTGCTCTTAGGAAAACTCCTAAGTGCCTTCTTATTTGACTATGTGATAGTTTTATAAACATTTGCTTTCAAAACTTACAGATCCTGGCTGATGATTTAAAATTGTCGCTTGGCACACTGCTGCATTACAAAATGCCTTTTCATTCCTCTGTTCATCACAGGTCAGGAGGCTGGAATCCCAGTGGTCATTTGTGCTTGTTCACTCAGCTAAGTGAATTGCCTTGGGCAATGGTTTTGCTCACCCTGGGAGACGAAATTTCTTCCTTTTCTCTGAAACAAGAGAGGAGATGTGGAGTGAAATGCTCAGGGTAAGAGGAGGTTTTGCCACAGATGACAAAGGATGGCTGGCAGTAAGAGTAGATGTGCAAGGAGAGAAGACCAAGACATTGAGAAGAGGGACAATATAACAGCAGAATTAATCAAAGCAGAAAGGACAAACTGTGCACAGCCTCCCTATTTGAAGACAGGAAGACCTGTTGAGTTCTCAGTCACAAAAAGGCTAGAACACAAAGTAGATTCAAATGTATTTTATTTTCATATTTAATTGCATTTATCTGCTTTCTATTTCATGCAAATAGCTATAATGTCTTCCTTTCTGCTTCTCAGACAGGCAGCTTCAAAAGACTTTAATTGTGAACCAAAAGACTCACACCTTCAGTGGTATTTTAGAATGACTATATTTAAGCTTTGGGTGGAGACAGGTGGAGGATTTGACTGAAGGATCAGTACTGACTGAAAGTATGTGCCTGGAGCATGGGTATGAGCTTTCAAGACTAAACATAGGCGAAGAGTTTTAATCTCAAGTATGTGCCTCTGGCTGTGTCTCAGATATGAGGACAGAATGCTGCTGGACTTCTGTTCAGAGCTGTGGTATTCTTGCAGCTGGAGCCTCTGACAAAGGATTATTCCATGTCCAAGGTCAGATGGGACTCTGCAATGCTACCCTTTGGTACCTGTAATCAATCAGTTGTCTTGGCACTCCCCAGCCATTAGGAACCCTCGCTGATAATGAGGCCAGATGTCTTGATTCAGCACGCTCATTTAGAAATGAGGCACATTTTAGCATTTTGGCTAAACATACCAGCTTTTAGGGGCAATCCTACAGTATAAAGGTAAAAACTGTCCCTAAAGAGGAGAGGAGAGGAGAGGAGAGGAGAGGAGAGGAGAGGAGAGGAGAGGAGAGGAGAGGAGAGGAGAGGAGAGGAGAGGAGAGGAGAGGAGAGGAGAGGAGAGGAGAGGAGAGGAGAGGAGAGGAGAGGAGAGGAGAGGAGAGGAGAGGAGAGGAGAGGAGAGGAGAGGAGAGGAGAGGAGAGGAGAGGAGAGGAGAGGAGAGGAGAGGAGAGGAGAGGAGAGGAGAGGAGAGGAGAGGAGAGGAGAGGAGAGGAGAGGAGAGGAGAGGAGAGGAGAGGATTTTATAACATTATGGTTTAAGAAACAAGAAATTTTTATTTGGTGTAGTGTTTTTGTAAGGTTATATTCTACATTGGTATGTGCTGTTCCTTATATGTGTAATGCAGGTTGAAACATTAATTTTCTTACTTGTTCACAAAATCTGCATGGCCTTTCAAATGAAAATAATGCAGGACATGCTGCTACCTACTGGGAATACAGTATTCTGTAAGTATTCATACTAAAAAAAAAAAAAAGTATGTGTGTATGTATATAAAATTAAACAACTAGATAAATATACCAAATATATAGATTAATGTATTTCGGGAAAAAAACCATAATTTGAAATATCTTTCCAAAAACTCTTTCCAATAAAATAAGTCGAGCCTGGAAGGCAAAGCACCATTAGCTTTTGATTAAGAATTATCTGGTGTATATGTGTGCTATTGCTACAAGAGGAGTCCCCCTCTCACATTTTACATTTCTTGACTTTGCTTTAGTTCTGGGAACTGATTGGTCTAGCTTGTGTAGCTTAGCTTAATGTGTGGAGCACACAGAAAAACAGTCCACCAAAAAAGCCAGAAAAGCAGTCCACCAAAAAAGTGAAAAAACCCAACCAAAGAAATAAACAAAGAAAGAGATGTTTCCATTGGACTGACTTGATAAATTGGCTAAACTACAGAGAAACACCCTGCCACCACTGAGAACTGCCTCAAAACCCCTCCAGTACAGGACTGAGCTAGACCCCTTCTCAGTGAGAGACAGACACTGACAACTAGGCCAGCTTCAGAAAGCCACCTACATTTTAGGCACCATTTTTTCATCTGTATAACTTTTTCTTTCTCTAATTTCTGTCCACATTTCTTTTATTACTATTGGACCATGAAATTGAGGTTTTCATTACAGTAGCACTTTGCAAACATGAAATTTGCTACTATTCATAGAAACATGTACTTTGTACTATTATACTTGCCTTTTTTTTAAAGTAGCAGTATTACTCATATTTGTCTTTTGAAAAGTTAAAACTGAAGTTATAATCAGATTTTGAAGGAATTGTGGGATTTGTTTTTATGTTGGGTTTTTGGTTTTTAGGTTCTGAGGTTGCAAGTGGCATTGTAACACTTCAGACAAGATCTGTCAGGGCAATGTAGGAAGCTAGAATAATAGTAAGACTTAAAATGTGGACACATAGACACACTATTGTCTAATTTGGGGCAAATGTGAAAATGCATAGCATTTGTTTTCACTTTGCTCTGTTTGCTTATTTAATCCTCTCCTTACACATGTTGTAATGTTTGACATTCAGGTCAGTTTTGGTATGGTAAACACACTGTGCAAGCACTGTATGGTATGCAAAAGAACCTGTTTTATTCAGGGCAAATCTAGATTGTTTAACAGGAAAAGCAGTGTGTACTGAGGTTGGTGAGATAGATTTCATTGTGTTCTATAGCTTTTTGAAACTGTGTAATAAAGGGGATACTCAAAACTGGACAAAGAGGAGAAATGGGTCTTTGCCCACTAATATCTCTATCACTGATATGAGGCACTGCCACTCTTGACCTCCTTGGCTTGGCATCCAGCTGCTGTTTTCAGCATTTGAATGTGGCTATGAAAAATGACCTGACATTGTTCTCCAAAGAATTTGCATTGTTCCTTGTAGGCTTATTAAACACTATAACTGTTCATGTAGGGGTCTGTTTGTAAAGCAGTTATATTTGTGCTACTATTATATTCCCTGGTTTCTGTGCTGAAACACAAATAGAAATCAGTGTACTCAGTTTCTATACAAGTTAGTTTCTATACAAACACGTATAGGTCTGATTCTAATCCCATAGCACACTTGTGATATCAAATACTGCTCATTTGAAGTGCTGGCATTCTCAAGAGGCAGTTGAAGAATCTTCATACAGATTAAATAGTATCAGAAAGGATAGAAATGTGGGATGTGTGGAGAAAGGAATCATTTCAATTCAGCAAGCCTCCCACTTGCCACTGAAAAGCTCTATATATTGGGCTCAGGGAGTGCAGAGGAAAGCGTACAGAAGATAGCTTTTCTATTTGCTTCAGAAGAAATGCATGACTCAGTTAATGCCAATTGACACTGATTCTCTCAGTGCAAAGTACTACCAGACACTTCAGTGTATAGAGTTTTTAAGGCAACACTTGGAGGAGGAACACAGGAATGAGCTGATAAAAGTTGTCACAGTTCCATTTCCATTAGGCTAACCACCGTGCTGATTTTTACCAGCTGAAGGCATGCTAACAAGGCACCCACAGGAAGGTTGTGTCTAATTTAGAAGAGAACAGATCACTTTTTTATAGTATTTTGAAACTACCACTTAAGGTCTTATAGAAAGGAAGGCACTGTTCAGTTTTGAATGTTTAGGATCAGACTGTGCAAAACCAAATTTTTATTGAACTAAATTTCCTTATGATAGTCCCATAAAAAAGATCCATGGTAAGTGTCAGAGAAAATGGATGGCAGAACATTTTGGGGGCTCAGCTTATTTTCTTATTTCCCTTAAACATGCATAAAATGTACACATTTTAGACCCTCCAGATGTTCAAGAGTTTTCTATAATTTTTACTTTATTCCAGCAATATTCTAGCTATGAAGATGGATGATAGACAGACAGACAGATACATGTGAGTATGCCTCACAGAATAATCTAGCAAAGGGAAAATCGAAAAAGAGTAATCAAGTTCTATGTAAAGAACATTGAAATTTTTACCTGCTGTAAAGGATTTGAGCAAGATGTTTAATAAAACTTTAGCAATTGGATTTATTCATTTGCTCATTTATTGCAGGGAAAATTTTTTGAGGCATTGGATATATTCTCATGGTAAAATCAGCAGTTTTTGCTTTTTTTCCTCTACTCCTCCCTTTCTTTTAATTTATTAATAATCAAAGCCTTTCTATTATTTGCAGCCAAGAATGTCAGTTATTTGGCTGCAATATATCATTCGTTGTTTTCAACAGGCTTTAATGCAAGGTTATATTGACCTTGTGTAAATTTTGATTTAAGAACTAACAGCTATTAACAATAGACCTCTGGTGCATTTGTTTGTGCATGTCTTGTGGGCATCATACGAAAAGCATTTCTACAGTATAAGTAAACCCCACCAGTTTCAACAGTAAATAATGACCCCATTTGCCTTGGAAACTAAAGAACTTTATGAAAATGCACTGAGCTGTTCTCCATACCAAGGTAAAATAATTCCAAAATAAGACTGGTTCTTGGTATTAACTGACCAAGTTGAAGAGATTTTACGTTCTGACCCTTTTCAAGCAAAATATAAACACTTCTGAATATTATTGAAACAGTTAACAACTGAATTGCTTTTTTTCAATACTGCTTTTCTTTCAAAGATAGAATGAAAAATCAAAACAACAAATGATTTTTATAACAGCAGATGGTCAATAAACTAAACAGTTGAAATATGAAATTACTTTTAAAACAAGTAATAAACACCTTCCCTACCCTTCCTTCCCCTTCCCATCCCTATCACTTCCCCTCACTTCCCCTCTCTCCTGTTGCCCGTGAGATCAAAGGGTCAAAGTGCATTCACTTGGGCTTTAAAGGGCAGCTGCAAACCCTACTCTTCTCACTACTTCTTCCCAGAAAATTTTACTACAAATACTTGTTTCCATGTCACACTGAACAAAAATATCAGCAAAGATTTCTTGATTCAGTCATGAGGCACACCTTCTCAGGGCTGGCTGCCATAAAATTAAGCCATTCACTGTGAAAGTATTCCACACAATCTATACTCCTCACCTTAATTTGTATTATATAAGGAACTAAAATAATGTATTTTATTAGGCTACAGGACGTCCAAATGTTAAGTATTGTCTGTAAAGTGTTGCAGTGCTTCAGTATCTCTAGGAATTTGGTTCTTAGTCCTATGGAGTATAGATCCTATGGAGTAAACTAATTCAATGTGTAAGACAGGCCAAAATTGTTATCACTTGAAAAATTTAGCTTTATGGTGATGGAAAAAACCCAAACCAAACAAGCAAACAAAAAAAAAAATCTACAGGAATAATAAAGCTTGTAGACACATTCCAGAGTATATGTATTAACCACAATCTGATTAAGGAATCTGCCAAAATACACTTAATCTAAGCTTTGAGCTGTGCCATTTAGCAGTTCAAATTTAAAAAACCCACAGAAACCAACAATTCTCAGGAAGGACAGACTTTGCCCTAAAGGCCACCTAGATGATGAAAAGAGATGACTGACAGCTAAGGAATTTTCACTTTTAAAGAAGGTTTATAATTAGGAAATTATTCTGCTGTTTTCTCAGGAAAAAAGTACATTTTTTCAGAATGAGTATAAAAATGGGAATGAATACTTTTCCTATTTAACTTCTTTTGGATTACGTGTTAGCACTGGCACCTGTTTTTACACGTGTTATTCCACAGAAGACATATTTAAGAGGGTATTTTATATGAGAAGCTGGCCCATATTCACTGAACAATATTAATATTCCTTCAAGAGATCAGTAATTTAATCTGTTACATTCATTTAATGTAACTCTTCAAATGGGAGTTGAGTATAATTATCTTTGAGTCTCTGACTTTACACCTCCAGGGCCGCAAATCAATGTTTGGTGAGGACGACAACAATTATTCTAATCAAAGTGATGTAATGCATTCTAAGTTAGCTGGTTTCAATTTTTAAGGGCTAAAGTTTTCAAAGAATTGCACTCAGCTTTGGCACAGTCTGTGAATTGGCAGGCCTTGCTCTAAAGAGACACACTCTGAAGTAAGCATCAGTGGAGAAATAGTTTCACACCCCTGGAAAGCCGGTGTGTGGTTCCATGAGCAGCTGACACAGTTGTGCATTGTGAAACCTGCTCTCAAGTGATTTGAGTACTGCTATACATTTAGCTTTGCTTCCTTCTTGAAAAAAACAGCATAAAACCAGCACCAAAGCACAATGACTTCAGTTGACCTGTGCTCAGCTTTAGCATTCTGATTTCTTTTATTGTGTTGGATTTCTTTCTTGGTTCACATCTGATAGCGAGGTGTTTACAATTTTTGGTCTGGGTGTAAAAAAATCTTCTATGCTTATCCTTTTAGGTTTTTTTTTCTTTTATGTATTATAATGGAATTTAAAATATAGAGCTTAAGGTAAGAGTCAGTACAAGAGTAATCAAGGGTTATGTAACATTTTCCTTACTTTTGTACACTACCAGAAGCTATACTAAACATGACTGTATGCTAATAAGATCACAGGATGTTTTCATAGAAGCAAATATTCATGAGGAACAGAAATTTTTAATTTGAATGTATTACCTATTCCTTCTGGCTGGGTTTAGCCCTGAGATGTGCTTGCTTTAGATGATACCCTTTTAATCCCGGAAGAACTGCAGTTTAAAAGACAGATTCACAAGATGAGAAGGAAAAAGGATTTCTGGGAGACGTATAGTAATTCAGATTAGGAAACTTTCTTCCCCTACTTGCCATTTTAATGTCACTTTTCTTCAGAAGAAGATTTCACTGAGCTTCCTCGATATAGGCGAACAGCTTCTGATAAGGCCTAATATCAGCTCAAGGAAATGGCTGAGGTATGCATTAGGTTTAACAGTTCAGAAAAAGAAGATATCTGTCCCTCTTTACATACAGAGTACAGAATGATGATACAAGCATGCATGCAACAAGAAGAAATTCCAGTCTCCAAGCCTTGGCTCTTTGGTGTTTAAACTAGTCAAACAGATTTGGACAAGCCCTGGTAGTTTGCTGTCTTGTTATGAGAATACTTTTTACAGTTTTATTAGGTTTTGAAAGGACTGAATTTAGAGTTGTCCTAAAGTGTGAACTCACATGTTTCCACATATTGTAGGGCTTAACTGGTCCAGGGAATAGTTTGCTATTTTCTATGCCCAGTGCCATTTCATTCTCTTTTTGTCTGATCAAGTCGTCAGGTGGCTAAAACCTCTCTCTTTTAGAAATTCTTCTAATAATTAGGGTAGATTGTCAACTTGTCTGATGGCTTGTTTAGGATTTTTCATCATAAAAATTATCCATGAGGCTTTTTTTTCATATTATGATTGCTGTATGCTGTATTTTTTGTATGATTCTTCCTTTCTCTGAAAATTCTGTTTTGCTTAACTAAATTTGATGTCTCTTTCTTTCTGACATAAGCTTTAAAAATAATTTCTGAATATTTTTAGGATCTGGACCTGAGAAAGTCTAATAAGGGAAATGTTCAGTGTCTGTCCAGATCTTTGTTAGAATCCTGGTCAAATATCCTTGTTACAATTACTGCTGCAGGGTGGGGATAGCTCCTAAGCTACTTGAGGAGCATTTACCTGACCACCTGTGAAACATTAAAATACACACACAGGAAAAACCAAACAAATAACCACACAGGTACTGCTAGTGGTTGTGCCTATAGATGTAAGTAGAAACAATCAACAAAAGCTTAGATTTTGTTTGTGTTGTGTTTGTACCAAATAGTTTGTTGTAAACATTACCTGGATGTGGCCCTTGGTTGCCAGGGTCTGGGTATTTTTCAAGTTTTTTCTACAGTTAATTTATCTGTTCCATATGCAATGGAGAGTATTAGCAATGATAGAGCAGAAAAGATTACTAATAGCTAGATAGATGTTCACATACCCCCAAATAATAATGCTATTGATACATTTTCTAATGGTAAATAGCAACTTCTAAAGCAGTCTGCAGGGGAAAATCTTGGACAAAATGCAGAGAATATGTGAGAAGTTTTTAGTGTACATTATACTCTGAATAAAATGTGAAAGAATAAATGTAAAGTACTATACTGACTTGTCAATCACAACAGGACTGATGCTGTAATATAATTACTCAGCAAATCAAAGAAGATTTTTTGCATTTGTTTTGCTATTACCAAAACAAATAAAAGTGATTAAAACTGAGTGTATATTCAGTGAAGGTTTCACTGTATTTTGTACATAAAGAAGAATCTTTCCAAGAATTTTCCTCTCATTTCTCTCAACATGCTTGCTAAACTTATATTCCAAGCTGCAGTAATGTCAATATCTTGTGGAATAATCAAAGGAAAAAAATATTCCCTTAAGAATTCTAAGTCTTGCTGGTAATAGAAAATTAATTATAATAGTCTAGCCAGCAAAAATGTGGGAGAAAAAAATCTTTAGAAATAACCCAGTCAAAGTAAATAACTCTCCCACCTTCCCACACTGCCACCACAATAACATAGAAATGCCATTGGCATGGAAAGGTGTGCTTGTCTTTAAAATGTAGTATTTAAGTGACTTCACAATTCTGCTTTTCATGACTGTAGAGAGTCTAGAATGAATGTTTCAGATAAAAACCTTCATAATTGTGAGATAAATATTCCCTTGTTACCTTGTTGTGTTATTATTCATTAGAGCTTGGAAAAACAACCAAAACCCATCCAGGTTGGGAAAAAAAACCCAAAACATTTTATGTTCCTGTTATTATTTCTATACTAAAGGTTTTGGCACCACACAAATGCTTTAATTTGACAGAAGCAAGGTATAACATGCAAAGAGGATGAGAGCTCTTGTATTAAGAACTAGAAATTACTGCTGATTCCCTGGAGAACCTGAAAAAGTCTGTGGACATCTAAGCAAAAGGTCAAGTTCCTTGTTTTTTTCTGAGGACATGGATATTGTGAATTTAATTGCCATGTTTCCCTATCCTTGTGGTAAATAATAGCTTCTACTTCAAAAGTATTTCTAAAAGCAAAAGAGCTTAGGAAACATCAGAAATAATGTTCAAAAGGTAGAAGCAATTGGGGTATTGCATTAGCCTACAAAAATAATGAAATGGAAAAAGCCACTGGGGAAAAGAGGAGGGCTAGGAACTAATTTTATTTCTTTTTAACCAAATGCCCATAAAACTCATACTCCTTCTGAATTGTAATAGTATTAATATTGGGGGGTTTTCCCTATCTGATGGATAATCTAATGGGCTTATTTGTGAAAATCTGATTTCTGGCAACACACTTCAGAGAACTGAACAAAACATTTTTTGTTGTTCTGTTACAGAGAAGAAGGATGAACCTCTGACATTTCATTATACATGTTTATTGTGTTTACATTATGTCAGTTTGGAGATTTTAGGTGCTTTCAATTCTCATAAATAATGAGGTACCACTTAAAAAAAAATGACAGTCAAGTCTGACATGTAGAGCATTCCTAGTAAATGTAGCTGAAATATTTCACAATGTAGTATATTTTTATTAGTAAAATATTTGCTTGTTTTTTCACAAAATATTGGATTTTTATAAGATTTAAAATAGAAAAAATATTGAAAAAATGCTTAATTATATCTCTCATTTTGTTTTATTTTAGCATTCAATATATTTTTGAGTAGATTTGTGTCTTTTTCTTATTTTGAGAAAACATTTTAATATTAATAGAATCAATTATTTCAGTTGAAGTTAAAGTTTTGGGGATCTGATGCTTTTATATGAGTTGAAGGCTCAAAATCAATTGTGAAAAATGAACAAAATTTCTAGTGGTCATGTTTTTAGGGTAAAATGCTTTATTTATTTATTTATTTATTTATTTATTTATTTAATGATAATTTTGGTATACTTATTCTGGTACCTCCGTGTGTGATTTTCCTGTTCTCAACAGGAAGAAATGAGATCACCCAGAGGGCACATACCTGAGAAGTGAGTACTGATATACACCTTGGAAATCCTTAAATGCAATGAATTATCATAATATTTCAAAATTTTGAAGAATGTGATGATCTGCAACCGTTACTCGCTTTTGAATGCAAACCTAAGGACTCAAAGAAAATGAAAATAGTAATCCTTATAAAAAAAAGTTTCTTTTATTCTTTCACATTAGAAATAAAAGGAGAAATAAACCCACCACCCCATACTCTTGCCAACACCCACCCTCTCAAAAAAAAACCCAAAACCAAACGTTCTTGCAGTAGTCCAAACAGAATATCCTCAAATAAGAATCTGGAATGTCAATGTTATCATTCACTTTCAAACCCTGATTTCCACAATTTCCTACTTTCCTAAAGTTTCTTCCATAAAACTCTTTTCTTTTTCACCTGTCCTAAATTCTCTTTTCATGAGATGCAAGTTAATAATGCAAAACAAAGGTTCTGATTCTCAAGATAGATAGATGTAAACGTAGCCTTAATAGTTATTTGTATGCTTCTTATCATACACATGAATACATGCTACTGGAAGAGAAATCTCAGTTTATTTAAAGGAAATGTTGCATATATTTATTTTGCATTGAAAGTGACTGTATTTCTGTTGTTAGTTAGTTTCTGTAACTGCACATGAACTAAAATCACTGTTTTCAACATAATGACTGTACTGACAGGCGTAGCTACAGTCCTGATCTCAGCTGACAACTAAAATTGTTCCTGTCGCCACCAGCAAAATTAAAGCTCATACTGGAACACACAAATAAAAAGAAACCGTATAAATTTCTTCTCTGAACATGTCCAGGCCACAAAACAAGCTTCTGAGATATTGACTCTTATCTTAGAGGTGTTTCTTTCAAGGTCAGGCTTGAGGTGTGTTAAAAGCATTTGGAAATCGTGCCTGTTGCTGTCTGTTTTTTATGCTGTCTGTGAAGACAATAAAAAACTCTTGAGCTTTTCATCCAATATTCTGTGAAAGTACACAAAATTGAAAACACTGTGAGTACATGAGTTTTTATATAAATTTGAAGTAAAAAGTATACCAGACAACTTCTTTCTTTGTGAAACCAGTTGAGGAAATATTTGCTCAATTCCTTTTAAATATGCCCTCTAGCAATTGAGACTCATAAAAAAAAATTGCTAAAATATAAAGATTCAGCACAAAGAGGTAGTGTGCTAAGACTGTAATACCTGTAAAAGTTCACAAATCAATACACACCCATCAATCTATTCACAGAATATAGGTGAACAGTTGGAAAAAGAACTAAAATGTTTGGATAAAATTTTTCAGGGGTGGATGCTAGAATGATGTAAAAATGTTTTCACTAAATTGGTCTGAAAAGGGCGTAAGGCACTGAAGAGATAAAACATCTACAATCTATCTTCGTGAAAAAATCTTCACAAAAAGAATAGCAGCCATATACTAGGAGCCTCTGACTGCCTAGTAAAGTGTCCAAAGGTTCAACTTTCTAGGTTAGTTTGCTTTCTTCAGCCAAAATAGTTCAGATTTTTATCTTTAACTTCTAAGGTGGTTTTCCTGAAAACCAAAGTGCATTGTTAGAGCTCCTGGCTGTTGTTTATTCACTTTCTGACTCGAGGGAATATAGACCTAGTTTCTAAGCTCTCAGGTCTGCCCCTACCTCTCCATACATCCCTCTCAAGGTAGTCTTCATTTAATGGTTTACGTTTGTTCTTTGGTCTTTGTTAACTTTTTTTGCTTGTGGTGACGTGTTAGAATTCAGAGACAGTATCTCCAAGCACATAACTGCAGAGATTTCCTCAAGACAGTTTATCTGTATGACAGACTAGGAACAAGACTGCATCGCAGTGGTCTGCTCAGGATGTGTGCAGGAGAAGGATGGGCAATTCATTCTAATCAGGAGAGAAGGAATACAGAAAGACAGATGTCTGGGTATTTTCTTTGCTTATCCATTAAAGGGTCAATGCTGGTTACCCTAAAGGAACGGACCCAATATTTTGAGATTTTAAAGTATATTTAAAAAAAAATATAAACCAGTAGAGTTACAATAATCCTTTGAACACTGATCATTTATGGTCATAGTAGATATGATATGGCAAGAGCATGTGCTACTGCTTCAGTATACAATTTTGGCAGCAATCATTTTAATGACCTTGGGCTTTTCTCATAGTTGCTAATCTATATGACAATATCTTTATTATTAGATGATGATAACTGAAGTATTTAAAGGAAATTCTATGTTCTATATTAATTTTGGATGGGGTTTTTCTGAGTCTCAATTTTTTATCCTGAATAACTATAGTAGTAGAAAAATGATATCTATGGAAAACAGAGGAATGACCATACTGGTGATATCTATTTCTGAGTCACTTTGAAACTCAATACTGGTTATATCCAAACAGGCTGAGAAAGTAAAAATATATAAGCTCAGTGATGTTGGAATAGGTAATTCAAAAAAACAAACAATCTCTTTTCGCCCACAGCCGATCACAGACTTTTTTTCACAGAAAATAATGGTTATGTATTGAGTGTCTTCCCCCACAGCTTTTACATTATTTGCCTGAAAGGTATCATGCATAGGGACTTTCTGCCTCTCTTGATAGTTTGTAGTCACTGTTTATAGGCACCTTCAGAGGGCAAATCAGGCATAAAGTGGAATCAGTCTATGGAAGTGTTACCTCCTTTCCTCCAATTATGAGGTTTTCAGTGTATATGCCATCCAGAAAATAGCTGCCCAGCATTTCTATTTTGGTATTACTCAAGTCACTTGATTTTGAGCACGTCTGTATCAACATTTCGCAACAGATCAGTTGCATTTTTGTAGTGTCTCTGCCAGATTTCCTGACTTGAACTGGTTTGGCTAAAAATTGAAAAGTGTTCTTGGAGTATGAGAGATTTTTCTTCTAATAAACAGATTTGGAAGATATGCTCCAAAAAGGTATGTAATACCCTTCAAATGCAAATTGTCAGTCCATTGTTCCAGGGCACATCAAATTCAAACCACATCAAATGCAGACTTTGGCAGAAGTTCTATACATCCACTGCTTCAAATCTATGTAATGAAAATTGGCAAAGCAGATTGTGCAAATTAAATCAGCTCTTGACAACTGCTCTGGTCATTGTGAAGCGTTATCTTCAGAATTTTTCCAATTCTTTATTTCAGTTAGGCTTTCTTTGTAGTTTCGGGTTGTCTTAATTGTAGATAAGACAATGTAAATCTACATTCCAAAGTCTGAGATGATAATTTTCTTTCTCTCTTCGCATTTTTCCTAGTTAATGGGAAAATAAGACCATATTATAATCAAATAATTATAATACTTTTTGATCATGTTAAGACATCTTTGTATGCAATCATCTAAAGCCTAAAATGGGTACGACTTTCTCCACAGTTTTTCTTGTTTTCACCTATTTATTTACAGGTTTGAAAGGAAGATCAAGTATTTTTGTATCTTCAATGGATCTTGAAACCAAGTAGCCTACGCTGTTCAGGAGTTAGTGAGAAGGTAAGAAATACTGACTTCTTGTTCATATAAGAAAAGAAGAAAAATGGAAAATGTCTGGAAATGCAACTTCCAAGAAATTATTATTTGCCACACTGAACCAGTGAGAAAATTAAGGACAATATCTATGGAACTTTAAAAAATATAAATGAATATTTTTTATTTCTAAAAATAAATTCAATATAACTGCTTTTCATGGGAATTTATTTTGTGACTGAAAGTATAAGAAAAAAAATCTTCTGCTGGAGCAAAGTCACAGCGTGCCTTTGAAATCAGTGGAACTACAAATATATTGATTTTCTTAAAATCAGATCCGCATGCAAATGTGATGCCATTTTGATTTTATAAAACTAACAGAATTAGTTACCCTGTGTTTCAAGTTTGTTTCTAAAATATCCTGTTATGTTTGTAGTATTACAGGAATCTGTGGAGAGTGACATTAAACCCAGTAACATAGTTCCATGAACAATTTCTATGCACTATTTTTGCCTTGAAACTCTTAGGATTTTACATAATTATTTTGTGAATCCAGAAACAGCTTTTCCTTCTAAAGTACACTGCAATAAGTACCTGTGATGCCATTTGGTTTTTGCCTCTTTTATATGTTTTCTGTATTCTTCACACATACACTTGTAGCTCTGTAGCCAATTGTGTTAGTGGGTAGTTTTCCCAGTAGTCTTCCATGGCCTTTCTTTAGGCTGAAAGACAAAGCAAATGCCAGAGCTCCAAGCCCCAGGATGTGCATGGTCCCTGTACTTAGCTCTTCCAGGGAACCAAGGTTGAGAACAACTCTTCGAGATACATTTCATGGACAAAGTACAGCTCATACCAAGGGAAGGGGCCCCAGAGAAAGGGCTTGACCTGGGGGAGGAATTTTCCACTTGTCCTCCTAACTAGTATTTTCAATCAATTATGTTAATTTCATAAAATCCATTAAAAAAAACCCTGGAGGGGGTGGGCCTTTGTGGACATCTCTCCATGACTGCCTCTGAAGGCCTTCAAATAAAGATTCTCTTTAATATTACCTCCTTACTAAAAGTATCTCAAGTTTCATTTCCAGGTTGGGAAAAAGGCAACACCTGTGATTCATGTTTTGCACTGCAAAGGAAAGCAAAAGGTAGGGATGAATTGCATATATTTGCAGGCTAAACTGGAGCTAGTTTTGGGGTTGGTAGGAATCTTATTTTAGAGCCAGCAGTGTGCAGTTTCAGGCTGACCGATGAAAGCTAAGGTTTACTGAGTCATGCGTCCATTTTGAAAATTCAGAATAACATTTGCAGTAATTATGTGAGCTTAGAGTTCTTGAAAATGAATTATTAGTACTATTTACTAAGGCTAAGTATGGAGCCAGATACTTATTAGCAGGTCAGTTATTCAGTTTTGTGTTTGTCCTCCTATGTGACTTCTTCTGAAGTGAGGTTGTGTAACTCTGAGGCATGGCTGTGTAATGTAGAAATGTCATCCAACAACTGGATGTTTTATTCACCATACTTAAGTCATGGTTGCCACTGATAGCCACATTTTAAACTTTAGAAATAAAAGATACTGAAAGGTTCCAGGTAAACGACTTCCTCCTTAAAAGTGGAAAATAATCAGCCTACAAAATACTGTTTATTGTAAAAATACCCTTTCTAATTATAATGAATAGATGAGCAATGCTGTATAAAATACTGTTCTAAACAAACAAGAAAAGGTAAACAGCTCGAATTTCATACGTTTCTATTGCTTAGCAATCAAAAAGAAAAGTATAATTAAATGAACAAACTTGTCTAAACAGAACTGCAATAGACATATATTTATAAAATAATTGTAAATTTCAGTACAAGAGAATGTGCCATTATGTTCTTGATGATCACGGGTGTGTAGGTGTTCTCTTTCATCTCTCATAAAAAAACCTCAAACCAAAATCAGAACAATACAAATCTCCAAACTTCATGGGTCTTGGATTATTTCTATGATGTTCAAAATATGTACTCCCATTATGATTAGACTGGTGTTAAGAATGCCACCTGCTGTCTCCTGCCACTTTTGATACCTACTCGGTGTTGATACAAGTTTTTATGTTGACCCAGTGTAGTGCCTAATTTAGGAAGTACAAATAAGTGACTGGGGAGCATTAGCTATAGCCTTCTGCTAAATTTACTATTGCTTCGAAGAATCCTCCAGTTTATTTCACTTTTCCACACCAAGAGTACTGTAAGTAGGACTCTATGCAGAAAAATATGTTCAGAGCTGGGGATGGTCACCCTCTAAGCACATATTTAAAAAAGAAGTGCTGAAATTATATACATACTGTTAAAAACTGTTTAGGTGACTTAGAATTTATTGTCTAGTGTAAAAGGTCAGAATTGTTTTAAAACAAATGAAATAGAACAGTAGGGAAAAAATAAAATTGAATTATGACAGGGGCTACTGCAGCAGTGGAAAATATAGCATTATGCCTTTTTCTAGCCATTATTTTGGACCTGATCATAGACTGTCTTAGCAGATACAAAGTGTGTCTGGGATGTGTCTGACTGCATTTCCTTGTGTGTAATTTTTACCCCAATATTCAATAAAGGTTTAAGAGCTAAACTATCCTTTAAGACCCAGATTATGTTTTAGTCTCAGGTGTAATTTCCTATATCATACAGTATAACTAAATAATTTGGTTACAATTGTAACTCATTAATCTAAAACTTGGCACTATTTCTTTTATGATTGACAATACAGAAGTGCTTCACTTCAGTAAGGAAAAACTTTGATTTTGAACCTGTTTTTATCTATATCTATCTCTATCTCTATATCTATATCTATATCTATATCTATATCTATATCTATATCTATCTATCTATCTATCTATCTATCTATCTTTATATAGTAATGTAATGTTTTACTACATGTTTTATTTAATTCAAAATAAGGTATCATTATTGACAACTCATGATGAAGGTTAATTTTATGATAAGTGTCATGGTGGGTATAACATCATGAGGAAAATAATGAATTCAATATTCTTTCATGGAAATAAAAAGGGCATTATTAATCTCTGATATCTGCAATATAATAGTTTATAAGCTTTTCCCCCCATGTTTTGTCTTTTAAAACTTATACTCATTCTTCAAAAGAAGTAGAATTTTCTGCAGAAAGAAAGATATCTAGTTTTCTAATTTTTTTCATATTCCAGACTTACAATTTTCCTTTTTTACTCTAAAACTAGAAAATATTCTATCTCTGCTCTACATTAAATGATGAATTCTCCTTACTAATTTTCAACTCAGACTCATTTTTTTGAAGGTACTACAGTGAGTAAATGCAGGTAAACTGTAACTATACCTTTTCCCTCTCCTTTCCACCAGTCCTTAATGTCATTTTCATCAGTCTCTGTCAGAGAATGAAATTATCAGATAATTTGCAGCTATACCGTGCTAGTGAGAGAACAGGTAATCCTGCTTTGCTGTGTCCCTAAGTGCAAGTTCTTTTTTGCTGACTTTGTAACATGCCATTTTTAAAAAGGGGCTTGCATCATTAAGGAAACTACAGAAGAATGTGACATAAGGGGGCTTAAGATTCATTCGTGTCTACTTTGCTGCTGTTTTTTATGTTTGAACACTTTTTTTCCCATTGGCAGGAGTCTCTAAGACAATTTTGTTAGTTGACAGCTGAAAACTTTATTCCAAGTAATGACTTTACATTATTTCTTTACATTTTTGGTTTAATGATTCTATGATTTTGTACAAGAAATTCAAAATAAGATTCATGTAAATCCTTACATTAAAAAAATATTAAAAGTCAAATGGCAAAAAAAATCCAATACTCTTTAATCACATGGTTAGCATAAACAAAGAGTAATATAAACTATTTTTTGTTAAGTTTCATATTTTTTTCTTTCTTTAGAGATTTGAAAAATCACTTCAAATATTTTTTCTGGTCTTTACTGAAATCTGTTGTCACAACCATAGAGAAGGGTAGAAGTCAATGATATTTTTAAATATAAATACATAATAACTAAAAAAATATAATCTTTTTTGAAATGTATTAATTATGCAAACATTTGAAATAGCCACATGGCTAGGAGAAAGTTTGTTGCAATATTTTAAAGTCCTACAGTCTTCCTAATTTTACACCATCTTTTATACATATTCCCATTTGTTTTGTTATCTTCTCAATGTCATACAAAACACAAGTGTAATTATGTCTATTTACACTCTTCATGGAGATAAGTGTAATTACATGTATTTTAATGTGGTTCAGCCACACAGGTAGTCATGCTTTGAGGAGGAGTTACTGTTCTGAAGAGATCCCAACATTTTTCCTTGCTGAGTTATTAATATTGTTCTTTCCTTTAGTTCTTGCCCTCTATCCAAAGGTTAAGAATATAAAAAGTTTCTGTTTGCTTGAAATGCCATTTCTTTATTTAAATGCTGCTGATTATTTCTCTGTAACTCTTTCCTTTTGGCTTACTGAGTTTTTCTCTATCTATGCTTCCCCTCTTCAGCTAAATGACTTCTTTGTGCTTTAATTATTAGTTCTAGTTCTTCAGCTGATATCAATTTTCATTACAAAGCTTCACCTTCTTTGATTCTTTCTATCATCTTATTTTTGTCACCTATTTCTGAGGTAACAAGGTGACCATTAAATCCTAATCTCTACAGTGAGTATTTGAGGGCAGACTGAGGCATATATTTGATCAAATATTTTAATATAATTTGCATTTTAGCAAGGGCCATTTCGACTTTTTCTGTTTCTGTTCATCTTTGGACCCTTTTTCATCATATAACAGCATTAAAATTATTAATATTCTTTCATTCACAAGGCAAATATTTGATAAGTGATTAAGGGACCTGGGATTTCAGGCCTTTCCACAGAGTGAATATTATAACATGCATTACATTTCTGGTTTTGGTTCTTGCTGTGTTTTGCACAGAATATTTTTTTGCAAAAAAGAATTATTCTATTTTAAAAATAATCTGCCTATAAACTTCCTTTACTTCTCTACTACTGAAAAAAACCCATGTGCTCCTCCTTCACCTCACAGTTGTAGGATAATTAAGACACACCTCAGAAGAACAAAGCAAGTCAGATGAAAAAGGAATGCATGCAAAAAATCACTATGGATTTGAACTGACATTTAAGAAAAGATTAGTGTATTTCCCTGTTATCTTTTATTTTTAGAAGTTCTGTACCTATGTGCTGATTCTTTAGGATACCCTGTGGGTATAACCTGATGAGATTAAATATGTCATCCAGCTGCCTCCATCCAAGCCTTGTCCATGGAACTGCAATTTACCGTCAATTTTTAACTTTTCAGTCCTATTTTATTGTCAGAAGGTTTCACCTTTTAGCCAATATATATTGGTGTAAAATACATCTTAAATTTGTTATCTTGCAGTCCTGGATAATTTTGGCCCATACACATTTCCATCTTGGTTATTCTTAATATATCTTGAGTATTGCCTTCCTGTTACCTCTAAAGAAATTGAAGCATTAGAAATAGTTTCTGAAAATGTGGGATTACTCCCTAGTCTTATTTCAGGGAGTAATGTTACATTTCCCATCTGTTTTCTAAAGCATGTGCTGCTTCAAGCATTTACTTTGACCCTCTGTGTCTCTGCCTAAACCCAAGGTTCACCCTAATGCCACCTAGGTTGATAGGCGCTTTCCTGCACACCACACAGAGGAAGTTGAACTAGAGTAACAGAGCTCATACCTTTTATATTTTTTAATAAAAATACTGTCTCTGCAGAAGAAACATTTTGTACTCCTGTGTGACCTGTGATAAGGTCACTCTTAGCAATATTGGTGTATTGAGGACCAGGTGACATTAGGAGCCGTGGTGGCCTACAACTTACAGCTGATTTTATTTCAGTATGATTCTTTGTTTCTATGTACTCTTTACTGGGAAAAAAAGAAAAATTCATGTGGATATAAATATGAATCACAATGGCTTAACATGAAATTGTACCCAAGCACTAGTCATGTTTTAATTAAGCAATGTTTGAAATTAAAAGCTCTCAATATGAGTATATCAATTTGTGTAACCTTTCTAATGACATGCTTTAAAGGCTTGCAGTTTTCATTGCTATCTGTCAGAAACAGGAAAATATGAAGAATTTAGTCTTCCTAGGTTTCTTGGAACAATTTTTTTTCACTAAGAGTGCTAACAAAAGAGTGAAAAATAGTGTAATTACTGATGTAAAATTAACAGTGTCAGTAAATCACTGAAGAAACTGAATAATACAACTTTTCCTTTATTTTAATCTCTGGATTTATTGACTCAGAATGTTTCCTTGGGTTCTCTGATTGTATCACCTAGGAAGTATTTGTCTCATAATAGCTATAAAAAGATTAATTGATTTCACTAGGCCACTCAAATTCAAATGTGCTTGTATCATTATCTTAAATGAATATCTGTACCCATTCCGACAGTTTTTCTGTAACAAACATAAAGCATCAGAGATCATTGTAATCATCTTCAAAACCTTCTATCTTTTTCATTTTAGTGTATCAGTACTTTACTCTTTTATTTGCAAATTATGTCAGGTTAATTTTCCTACTTTCTTTTCAACTCCACAAATGTTTTCATTTTCAGGTTCAACATTTAATCTGAGGAAAACTGCAGCAACAAAATATTCAATAAAGTCATCACCTTTCTGCTTTCCAGTCATGCTTTAAAAAGTGCTGGTTATTTGATCCCACTTAGGCAAGTGCATTTCTTGATGCTTCTTCTCTCACCTCTTCCCAAATATATTATTTACTTTAAAAAACCCCAGTGTTGCACTGACTGTAAAGGTTCTCATATTCAGGTCAAAGTGAAGCATTTTCAAGTGGGCAAGAATAATTTTCAATCTTTCCTTTCCTTTCCAATCCAATATTTTTTTTCTGAAGTTGTAATTTTGTTTTAAAATTATTCTAAGTTAAGATTAAAAATTAAAACTGAAAAGAAATATTTTTCATTTTCATTTAAATATATCAGGTAGAACCAAGTGTTGAGGGTTTTTATTCCAAAGCTTGTCAATTGAGAAACAGAACTTGATCTTTCAATCAGATAAATATTTTAGAGGTATTGGTTTTTCCCAGGGCTGATTGTTTAGGTAGACTCTATTTAACTGTGCTATTGTTTTTGCTGGGTTTGTTCACAATCTTATCTATTCTGTCCAGCTTCTTCCATTTACTTGTCTGTTCTGCCCAGCTATTCTAGCCTCTATTCTTTGGAGAAGAATCTTATTCTCTTTATATCTCTGCTGTGTACAAAATAAAAGACATATAACCTAGCTGATTCTAGTATATTGTCTGTGTCAATAATAGTTCTTTCTTCTTTGTCACAGTTCTCATTATTTATTGTATCATGTTATTCATACTTGTGCTATATCCCACTGAAAAGAGTTCAAGAGTATTCTTAGTAGTGCAAACAGCTTTCTTCAGTAGAATTTAAGTCTATGAATTGTCCTTTTTTTAAGGAAAACCTCTGATCTTATTGACAGCCTCCCAAGACTTCGAAATGTCGCTCATACCTGCAGCACAATACTCACAGAAAAAGAGTATTCAGTGGACTGTGGCAGAGACCTATATTTTTTTCAGACTGTCAGAATGGGGATTTAATTTTAGCACAACTAAAAAGAAGTACCAGCTATAATGATGATGATTTGGGCCACCAAGGAATCACATATAATCTGGAGAACTGGATGAGTGCAGTGTGCGTGAGACCAATGCAGATGAGATGGGCTTTGAGAACAGAGGTGTTAAGCCTGTCTTACCAGCTGCTCTAGGAATAAGAGCTGCTGCTTATGCTGAGTTGGGCAGCGCTGCTGAGTTGGGCTGGAGATGCTAAGAACCGGAACTGAAGTCAGCTGTCCATGTTATCCACAAGCAAACAAAATATGAACCTTAGCTCTCCAGTCATGTCCACTCACATTTCACAAAATGAAAGGTATTCCCAGACTTGTAAACCTCCACTCAGACCTCACATTTTATCAGGCACCCATGCCAATCATTCAGAAAACACATCTACAGAGACCTGAACTTCATTAGTTCTGCTACTTGCTTTTCCTCCCAAATTTTTAATTTCCTACTCTCTCCAGAACACTACTAAAGGGAGAACGGAGCAGGTACAGCAGTTTAGATTGAATTCTAAGCTTTAAATCTCTTTTTTCCAGTCATTCTTTTTTAATTATTTTTTAATATTAAATATCAAGAAATATAATCCTTTAAGATATATATTGAATTTGGCATCCTATCTATAAAATTCACTAAAATTAATTAAGTTCACATTAGTAAGTTATCAATTTTTCCTGTAAAGTTTTGAGCCAGAAGTGCATTGGCAGGCGTGGCACAGAGACTGAAAGCTGACAGCTGTAATGCTTTTCTGGTACTGTAGCAACAGATTGTAGAGAAAGGCAGTAGCTCCAGGAGCACTGCCATGCCTCTCATCATCTACTGTGGGTTTCACTGGAAATATTACATGCCATATCAACCTGGCTATCTACTACATGTCATGGGAATGTTACCCAAATCAAATTTACAGACTGAAGTATTAGAATCCCTTATTTATACACACATGTACCTAGGGAGATAATTTTTAGCATAGAAAGAACAAACAAATTCACAGAGTATTTTGTGATGAGTGAGCCAATTGGTCATTAGAAGGAAAGCACCAAACAAAAGCCCCATTAGAGCTTGGAAATGAGTGACAGTATCAGCTGTCCAAACAGAAATAACACTGACAAACACCTGAAATGATAATAGGAGTAACTTCACATGCACCAATGTCCCATTAATCAATACCATAGATACTGTAGCATCAATATCACTATACTGTCTACTTGTGATAATGGCAAAAGCAAGGCAACATGCTGCAAAGATTCCAGAATCATCCCTACGGTCAGCTGATATAAAACTCTTTGGTCTGAATTTAAAAATGTGATCAACATGAATATTTTCTAACTCAGACTGAATTTGTACATATCTGAAAATAGCATTAAAAAAATTGCTGTTCTTTGTGTTTCAGAAATAAAACCTGGCATAAATGCCTTTTCTTTTAGTCATGGACTTTATTCTGTAAAATTATGGTAAATTCCATCTCATTTTAACAGCTCTTGAGGCAAGACAAATTTCTGAAGAAAATTGTAACATGCATTTTTGAGAAAATCTCTGCATCACCTGTTTCCATCCTATATGTTACGACTATTATTATTCCAGTAAGATATGATAAATTTTCCTGTATAGTTCTGTAAATGTGTTAATTCTTACAATATTTAACAGGTAAAGAAATAGCAGAGTGGTTGAGATTTTTAGATCTGTATCGCCAAGATATGTCAGATATCCCTTCATGTCAAAAGTCAAAACAATAAAGCGAAAAAATTAGAAGGTTTGTCCTGTTTGTTGGCAAAACTCAGTAACAGGAATGTGCAAAGAATTATTAAGTTTCTGATCAAATTTAATTGTACAAAGAAAGTTTTGAATATAGTGTATAATGGCTTATAAAGGGAAACTAGGTAGCAATGTGTCAATTAAAATTTGGCTTTTAATATTCCTGTGTTGTTATATTATTACCTATTCATTAAATATCATTAAGGCCTCCATCCTGCAAACTGTAAAAATTATGTGCACATACAGAGTAACTTTGGAGTTTTATTGACCTCGAAGGTCTTCTGGTGCCTGAAGTTCTGCTCCCAGGCGTAGGTAGAAGTTCTTCAGTTTCAATCACGCAGAAGATTTTGGTTCCTGCAGCCCATTAAAAGCTTGCCTTAAACCAAGACAAGAGGTGTCCTGTGCCTATTGCTCATGTCAGGTATAACCTTGCAGTTTCTTGATCAGGGCCTTGGCAATCGGCAAAATCAGTATTTTGTCAACTTTTCCTTATAGAAAATAGAGACCTATGTCGATTAGACTTGATCAGTCTAACTCTGCACATCTGTAGTATTTTTTAAAGACAGCTAATGCAGAGGAAAAAGAAATTGAATGAGTATATGGGTAAAATGAATAGAAAAATGAACAATAGTATAAAAATTAGCAGCACTTGAGGAAATATTTTGAACTCATTCCTTTGTTACTAACAAGAGGACATAAGGAGGTGTTTCTGATTAATTTTACCCTCAGAGAAAATAAAATGTTGTGAAAAATACTAATTGACCTTTGAAATTTTTCTATGTAATACTTTTCCTGGGTAATTAATGGCAGATATTTGAAAGATTACTGTAGTTTAATTAAAATTAAAACTCTGTTTTTAAAAAAATACCATTGAAAATAAAAAAGCAGAATGAAAATTGTTCAATTCATTTGAGTGAATTTAAAATATGCTCTATGAATATTCTCATAATAATGAATATAACTTGCATGAGTTCTATTTTATCTCCTCATTTTAATTCCTAAAAATTGTTTACCCTAAAAACTGAAAAGTAACAAGTTATTTTGGACACCACATTGTAGATACAGACAGGGAAGTTCATCTTAAAAATGACTGCAAGATTCTTTTTAAGGCTTTTATTTGCTTTCATATATGATTTTTCTTGAAATTTTATTCTTTTTTTGACCCAACACTGTCACCACTGTGATTATTTTACTTCAATTATAGATATAGAGTCACTTAAAAAAAAAGATTATGAAAGAAATATTACAGCTTTAAAAGTTTTATTCATCAACTGTATTTGCTCTGTACTAACCTCACTTAAATTTTTGTGAAGGAAGCTACATGGCAACATTTGCCATTACCTATTTTCTAATCAATTGTTATGAAGTTCCATTAATAACACTGTGGTATCCACTTCAAAAGCAGCATCTCTGCATGAGCAAGCAATTACATGTAAAGTGGATAATATGTAATTATTAGATATTGCTTCTTCTTCTTTTTTTTTTAATAGAGGAAAGACAGAAAAAAGGATTTGATTATAACTTCTATAACAACTGTTCTTAGATTTCTTCTCCTTGATAATTTTTTTTTTTAATTTTCATTTTGATTCAGTAAAAATTAATAATCCTCTGTAATTTAATTTCCTTGTGTTTTTCTTCTCCTTGTCATAAAGTCATGGAGATGTTTAAAGTGAATATGTCAGTTGACCTCATGGAGTTGACCATTAGCTCAGAGATGAAATACAATTCTCAGACTGGTTTTATTCAAAATTTTAAAGGTTATTTTTAATTTCTTTTCCTTTGCATTGCTACATTTTATGACAGTCTAGGAAAACAAAGCTGAAAAATTACTGGTTGTCTTTATTTCTCTGTTATTCTATTGTAATATGCTTTTCAAAATATACTGTTCTAAGCGACAGGAGATTACAAAAGTTTAAGTGAAGTCTTTATTTTCAGGGATATGCAACACAAGATTAAATAATCCTATGATTCAATCTTCCTTTCCAGTTCTTTACTGCTAATCAAACTGACTTACTGAGAGTTGATTTCATAAAATAAGGAGCCCAACCATGCTATTTATACTGAGTACCAAATTTTCTTTTGATTGCAGGTCCAATGTTCTAAATGTTGATTAATGAAAGCACACAAGTCTTTGTGAAAGGTAGGTAATTCCAAAGCATGGGAAAACTTTGATCCATCTGGTAGTGTAGTTCTCTAGTTTATTAAATTTTCTGTGGACTTCTGAATGCCCCGCCATTGAATGGTAGTCATAACATGCCATAGAATAGTCTGGCTTATGAAGCTGCAACTTAAGTAGAATTTGAAAGTTCAGTTTCCTATTTCTTTTTGACAGTTTTAATGAGAACACATCCTTTACTTTTCTAAAGTATTTTTTTAAGATGTTGAACACTCGTCATTTCGCTGTAGTGAGGTGGGTTTTATTATTTTTTTAAACATTTGAAGTCACCTTGCCTAATCTTAAGGTTGTCTTGCTAGGCATATGTCTTGATTATTCCTCTGAAATTTCATTAAAAAAAAAATAAAAGATCTTTAAGCACATGCTCCTGGGAGATGACATATGTTGATTTAGATACATCAGGAATACACTTGGCAGAACATCCTTCCCACTGTAAGTTAAAGTAATTCTGAAACAGGATAACTGAGCTCCTGCTAGTGCTTTAGCAGATGTTAAATTATATAGGGGAAAATTTGAACATTATAGGGAAAGATTGATAGAACTATATCCCAGATACCATACAGCTTAGTTGAGAGCCAGCACATTGAATAATTGGAACAAGAGTGGTATTTCCACTTTCAACAAAAGCATCCAAGTCCCATTGCCATAGTTACCACTGCAACCCAGAAGGAATGCTCTTTGTCCACTGCATTGCCTGGAGGAATCATTCAGCCACTTTAAGGAGCAGTGAGAAAGGTGAATGACAGATGCCAGCAAGATTCACTGCAGCTCTGGATAGAATATGGGATTGGGGTGGCGGATTTGAGTTCTCATCTTTCGTATTTGACTAGGGAAATTATGTCCAAGGTGAATATCCTGGCTACAGTGGAGACTGAAGGTGGATCTGACAATTTTTCTTTTCAATAAATGCATAATTCATTCTCCCTTTTCTTTTTAAACTCAAGTAGAGAGAATTAAAAAGCTAAAATTATGGATTCATCCCAGATAAGTGTAGGCACTTAACTGAGGATCCTATGTTAAGATTCTAATCATTCTAGGCTTGTGTTAGAGTTAATGGAAAGAAAGTTGCCCCCTGAGAGCAATTAAGACCTTAGTTGACTGGAATAACCAGATGTAAAAGCCCTTCACTCTTCATAATACATCTCTAAAGCTTTTGGGATAATTCCGGACCAAATATTTAACTTAAGGTTTAACAGGTCTGTCATATTGAATGGATCACTTTTCTAAGGAATAAAAAGAACCAAGAAGAAATATTTCAAACCATACATTTTTGGGTTAAAAATGGAACATTTCTCCTTAAAAAATTACTTAAGCAGTACTATAAATAGTCACCTTACTATATATAATAACTCTTGTATTTATATTAGTCTTAAAAATGTATTTATAATGGGCCAAATTCCTCCTAATTTATTTACAGTATGGATAATTTGATCCCAAGTGTTAAATGGTTGTGTACCTTTTACTTCAAATTGAGAAATGAGCCAATGGAAGTTATGCATGTTAAAATGTGATGTTGCATCAAAAGCAAGCCCTTTGTCTTTTGTTTAAATACCTAATTTCTTCTCAGTTTTTCAAAAGGATTTTCAGAAAGGATTTTAAAAAAAATTAGTTTTTTAAACTGCCAGTAATTTTCCATGTTTCTGTTAGCATCTGGTATTTTCACATTCCTTCTTTTCATGTCATTAGTTTATATCCACCTGAATACCAGCAAAAAACATGTCTGTGTTTTTCTCCAAAGTGTAGACATGATCTATCACGTTAAGTTGTAGGTCCACTATTTATAAGAACAAATGTTATTGTTAATTAATTAACACAACAAGGCTGTTCTAAATTGAAAAAATAAATTAAATAAAAATTATTTTTACTCTATTGTTAATATTAATTTATATACCAGATATTAAGTATAAAATCTCCTAGTAAAGATTTATAAGAACTGTATAATTTCCATATTTGAAAAATACTTCCATAAAATAGATAATATTTTATTTTCCATAAACATGACCTTCTCACACTGATTTTTACTTCTAATATTAATATAATGCAATAAATGTAATATGAATAATGGAAAAAATCTCACTGAATGCTTACAGATTCTGTTCCTTCAAAACTTGGCGATCACTTATTTGATTTTAAATTGCAAACTTGGTGGGACATTTCAGAAGTGTGGCAATGCCTTGCAGACAAAGGAACTGTTACTTAAAGAAGAAACATTTATGCACTATCACGACAAACTGAAGCAAAGTGTAAAAATCAAATTAAAATGTTTAAGATAAATTCTATCAACAGTAAGATAAATTTTAACCTTTATACATTTTAACATTTAAATTCTGACATTTTAACTTTGAAAATTTAATTTTTTAATTTGTTTGAAACAGTAGGGTAAAATATTTAAGATAAATTTCTATCAACAGTTTTCACTGTTTCATTAATTTGTTTTGGTGGCCTCCAGCTGTTCCTCCCCTATGACTCCCATTTACAATATACACACTGCTCCCACCAATCCAATCCCAGTGCTTAGTTCTTCCAAGAACCTACAGGCATCTCATTTCCAGGTTTTTCTGACTTCCAAAGACCAGTCCCAGCAATATCTGTTCATTACCATGCTTTCTGCCCTTCCAGGTTTTCCATGATGTTCCTTATGTCCTTGCATCATCACACTCAGCTTTTTCCATGTCTTTCATAAGTGCTATTTTGCCTGGAAGTCAAAATAGAGTTATCAAATGTTGCAATTGTTCTGCAGCTATATTTTTACCCATGCTTATGCTCATTGGCTTTCTAGGTGCTATCACTCAATTGATGTTTGACTAAAAGAATTTCTCACTAGAATGGTGGTGAGTGCTCTCTTTCATCAATTTATCTTGTTTTAACTACTTATTTCAGTGATTTTAGTAAAATTGCTGGGCTGGTGATACCCTTGAAAAATTACTTTAAATCTGATTGAAAGTGAATATTACAGTTGTGAGTTCAGGAAAAGAGGAGCTCCAGAAAAACAGGAGTAGATATGCATTAACATCAGATAATCTGGATTTTCAGATAATGGTAGATAATTTGCCTTATAGCACATACAACTTGTGCATTATGTTATCTGTAGTTGAAACATAATTCTTCAAAGCTGGACTTAATAAAATTGGGTTTTAACAAGACACTTCTGTTACCAGAAGGAAATGTGAGAATCCATAGCGACAAATCCTTTTAGTTCTTTTAAGAGGCCACAGAAGATTCTAATTTACATAGAGAAACACTTCCCACTTACCAAAAGATGTATTTATATTTTAAAACCTAATTTCAGTGGAGCTCTATAAGAGCACTCGGAACTCACTGTAGACTAAAAGATCAATTTCACTAGCATCACTTACATTTAATGCCACAGTAAAATATTACAGTTTTTTAAAAGCTCAATAGTATTTATAAGGTTTAATATGCAGCTCAAGATTGAAGTCAATGTCAGATTTTGAAAAATTATTTTAAAAGTATTTTGTTTGTTGGCCAACAGAAAAAGTCTGTTTTGTTTCAGTTTTGATGGAAAGTTACAGAAAAATAAGATGGTTTTTGCTCTAGCATCTTATTAAAAAAAACCCCAAAAAACAAGTTCCATCTACAAGAGATAAGCTGCAGCTGCAGCTTTAAAAAAAAAACCAAACCAAAGAACCCCAATGTAATTTTGATGACAGACCGCCCATCAAACATTAAACTGCAAAGCCTAGGCATCCTGGGAGAGACAGACCTCAGTCCACAATTTTCTACAGGAGGTTGCAGACAGCTGTTGGTTTTGTTATCTAGAATGACTCCTATAATCTAAAGAATATATGTGAATACCTTGAGCCAACCAGAACCTAGGGGAAGGTTGTGGCAAGCTTTCTGTTAACCTCTCTCAGTGGTGGAAATATTCTTGGCTCATATTCTTCCACTGTTTGTTTTCTATCCTTTTATTTCTGTCTTGTTGGCATTTCCAGCACTTGTAATTCCCTATGTAAAAAAGTTTTTGAAAATCATGTATACTTGAAAAACAACTTTTTAAACTTACTTTTGTAGTAAGCTTCTCTTCCTGATGAGTTACAATTTTTTAGGTTTTATGTATTCTAGAAGTCCCTACAAATTTATTGTATCATATTAATTTACAGCCACCTGTAACATGTCATCTTTTATGTACTCTTTTAATTTTCTTAACTTGTTCACCTCTTCTACCTGAAGATTTCAATGTGTGTCGAGATCACTTGTTCAGCTGTTTAAGTTGACTTTCAGCCATGGTGACGTTTCCTTTTTCCTTTGAAATTCCTTTGATCAGCAGCATGAAGCAACTAGAGCATCTCTCCTGTGAGGACAGACATAGGATTTTAGGATTTTGGTGGTTTGGGTGCTTTGTTTTGGGTTTTGGGGTTTTTTGGGGTTTTTTTTTTTGTTTGTTTGTTTTTTGGTTTTTTTTGTTTGTTTGCATTTTGTGGTTTTTTTGTTTTTGTTTTTGTTTGTTTGTTTGTTTGTTTGTTTTCTTGGTTTTTTGTTTTGTTTTGTTTTTGTTATGGTTTGGGTTTGTTGGTTGGTTATTTGGTTTTTAATATTGGTTTGGGGGAGGAGGTGTTTGTTTGCTGGGAAAACACTGAATTAGAGTGTGTTGTGATCAGAGATATAGGGTTTTGGGGTGTTAGCTACATCTTGAACCAAAATATCAAGATCAAGAACTGAAGACAAAGAATGATACTAAACAAAATATCTGTGGAGTATTTAATTATTTTATCCAAGAGACAATCTTGAATAATCTTTAAACTTTGTAGAAATTAATTGCACCATGGAGATACATTTATCTGTTCATAGACTGGTAATTGGACTTTTTCATTTATAATTTATATTTTCACAGCTTCTCTAATCTTTTTTAAATATGACATATTTATGAGAGGAATTACATCACATGGCACATGTCATTAGAGACTTGAGTGAAGCCTCGAAGACCTTTTCAAATCATATGCTCTCATAATTTTGTGAAATCAAATTTTTTTACATAAGATAGATAATTTGCAGTATCAGGGTATATATTATATATGACTCACATTTGAGAGCTACCTGAAACATTTAATTATGACAACTATATAACTGTACATATATGTATATATGTGATCTTGATATTATTACATGAAATTATATAACCTAACTTTTGAAGATATTTAGGTAATTGGTGAGAAAAAAATGATCAGAGATAGAAGAAATAACTAATATTAAAAGAAAATTAAAAATAGAATTTTATCCATAAATACTATTTATGGGTGGAAAACCACTGTGCATCAATAAAAAAGGTAAGTCATTTCACTGACTTTGCATGGACACCTATCAAATATGGAAGTATAGGAAAAAAGGCCTTCCTTTCCTAGCTTTTTTATGTGTCTGGCAAATGTGAAGCTTACCATAGCATTTTCTTATGAAGGTGAAAATCCTTTGATATTACAGCTTGTTTTAAAAATAGCATTTGTCAATATTTACAAATTTGAAATAGGATTTTTAATAGAAAAAAATGCTTAAAAAACTATAAAGTCTAAGTTAAAAATACTTCAAGTTCTTTACAGTGGAAACCATAAATGCTGGAGAATTTGTCTTCTTACCATGTGGAATCTTCTGCCATGAGGAAAGAAATATTTTTCCTAATTCTATAACTTATATCAGTATGATACTGTTAACTTTACTTTGGGAAGAAAAACCTGGAATTTCATAAGAACGTCTGTATTTGTGCATTACTCCTTCCTGTCCCCCAAAAAGTGTTCCCCTGACAGTGAGTAGCCACAAGAGTTTCAAGAATGTTGAGCTTAGTAATCTACCTGACACTGAAGGATGTTTTAAAGTCAGCCACTGAAGGAAGAACATGAACTTCAAACAATATCTGGTTTACTCATTTAGGATCAGGAAAAGTGTTATCATTTGTTATTGCTATGTGATGAGCTGTGATTCTGAATTCACAATCTGTGAAGGTATTTTTGAATCTCAGGACATAGATGTCGTTTGTCTCACTTTGAATTAATCCACTCACTTTTTTCAGAGTCTGGACTAGCTCTGATTCCTGAAGCAAATGCAATTCGCTCTTAGCAAGCATTTTTAATTAAAAAGCCCATCCCTTAGAAATGATATCCATTCCATGTCAATGGTTGCTTTAACAGAGTCAGGCTCAAAATACTTATTTACATCTTAAACACCTCAGTGAAAGATTTTTCTTCAGATACTATGGGACCTAAGATGACTCTGGACACATGTTATGTTGTCAGTGTTGAGAGAAGTAGAGATCTTTCCTAGGACTGATGCTGATGTCATGAGTACAGTCCTGGCTCCCCAAAGATACAGATGTTTCAATATGTTTTGAGCAGATAAGATTAACTCCCTACAAGATCTCCTTGATGAATGGTGCTGCCACCGCTTGGACAGCCCCCCCACTCTTCACAGTATTCAATATATTTTAATGCTTAAAGCTATTTTCTCAACCAATTTATAGTTTCTCAAGGAGGGAAGTTTATCCTTTGAATAGGGTTTTAAAAGCTCATGCCTATTCCATCACTTTTATTAGATATTTAACTGCAAATAACTGACTAACAAAACTTTTCCATAATCTGCTTATCCTATCACTAACTCAAAGACATTTATTAATTGCTAATTGCATTAAAATATATTCAGATTTTGTTGATCAAAATTCCTTCATACTTTCAACACTTGCAAATGACTTCTGTTTATCTTGACATTTGCTCACTAGCAAAAAACAGAACTACTGTCAACATGAAACAGCCAAGGGCAGGTTGATTCTTGCAGGAAGTTCAGGGAAAATTGGTTCAGATACTAATGTGGTACAGATGCCATTTATATCTAGGCTTCTTTATAACATTGCCCCTCATAGAACAGTATGCTGTGTATCATCTGTGTTGGTCAGAATTGCTTGGTGATGATGGAAGAATTATGTCAACACCTTTTTGGATGTCAGCCTTTCTTAACTGCTTAGCATTTCATGACAGTTATTTGAAATGCTTCTCACAATGCCTAATCTAACAAAGGAAAGAATCCTTCAGGAGGCTCTAGAAAGCCACACTCCAGGTGGGGAATAATATTTGGTTCTCTCCCATCCAGAGCCTTACACTTTTCAAAAGTTAAGATTTGTTCTCAATTGCTGGATGTCCAGCCATTGCCCAGATAAAAAAAAAAAAAATACTCAGGGAAGAAATCTTTTTGCAGCGTATGCCTTTCACTGGGAACCAGTTATGAGACTCACAAAAAACGGATCTCTTCAGGCTCTAATTCTGCCATGGTCTGACCACAGGTGAAAACAGCCTCACAAAGCCTCTCACTCATTCCTCCAAAGTGTGACGGGAAGAGAATCAGGAGAGAAAAAGTGAGAAAACTCGTGGGTTGAGATAAAAACAATTTAAGAGGGAAAGCTAAAGCTATGAATGAGAGCGAAGGAAAACAAGGAGGTAGTTTGTCCCTTTCCATGGCCAGGCAGCTGTTCAGCCATCCCCAGGAAAGCTGGGCTCCATCCAGTCTAATGGTAACTTGAAAAGACAAATGGCATCACTCGGAATATCCCATTCTTCCTCTTTTTCCCTGTGGTTGGTTGGAGTCAGCTGTCCTGGCTGTGTCCCCTCCCAGCTCCTCCTGCAACCCCAGCCTGTAGCTGAGTTAAAGCCTGAGCCCTAGTTTGACATTCTACCTTGAAGACTGCCTGTGAATGGATATTCTTTTTAAGCCCCTGGTTCAGGATTGACCTAAAGGCATTTTATGTGGTTACAGTGTATTTCCCTTAAGTATAGTTTCTGAGGAGTATGGCATTCGAAATAATGGGAAGCAGTGCCTATTTGCTTCAGGAGAAGTAGGTAAATCATATTCTTAATATACTTGCAAGCTTACATGCTCACAACTTGTCAAACCAGTTCTTCTCATATTTAGAGTTGTTAAAGGTAATTTACCTGGTAGAAGTGCAATGCAAAAAATGGGTCATTCCTGGAGCAGGTTTCATTGTTCAAATGTGTCATTTTCTGTATGTATTCTGAATACAAAAGAGCAAAAAAACCCTGATGTATTTCATTTTAAATAAAATAAGGCGTAAAAGGTACAAGTTGTTGTACTGGTCACTTTTTCTCTGATTTTAACTTGAAATCAAAGATATGCATTAGCACAGAATCATGATATAAAAGAATTATTTTTGATTATAATTGCATTGCAATTCAGAACCTGAGAACCTCACCTCTCTAACTGGAATTTTTTTGAAAATTATATTTGAGATGTGCTGCATCAGACTGAAAATGGAAAGTAGTCATTATAAGTTTTCATTATATTGGTTTCATTTTTTGATGAAGGTTCATTTTCTGTAACATCTGAAGATCAGTCTCCATTACCCTAGAATTCGAAAATTACTCCAGAACCAATTCTCAGGTTTAAAGATCCAACACATCTTACACTCCACATCTAACTCACAAGGCACCTCCTTGTACTGTTAGAATGTTCTTCCATTCTCCTGGACAGCATCTAACTGCATACACTGTGTAAATCATTGAAAAAGCCTCAGGGATCAGACTGACCACTGACACCTCTGTATTGACTGGATAATCCCTTCTTTTGTGGTCATAAATACCAAAACAAAGTAAACACAAGAAATACTACTACTAATAATAAATCAAAAAATAAAAATAGGCATAAAATATCATTATCTAAAACCAAGGAAAGGTGTCTAGGAGAATAATCTGCTGATGGCACCAACAAAAGTCCATGTCACTTCGATGTTGCAAGGACCATTCAGGAAGAACTAATTAAAGAGGCCCCAAGTTGAAGGTTCTGTTCTTAGCAACTCAGGAAGAGTCTAGAAAGATATGCATTCTATCTGTTGTACAAACATTACTGGGTGAAAATCCAATTATATATTTTGATCCCGAAGCAAAATCCAGAAGCTAGTGAAAAAACCTAGCAGTAAAACACTCTCACAGAATATTTTTTCTTCAATTTGCATCTGAGTTACCTCAATAAAATTAATGCTTAAGTAATTTTGATCTTTATTTAGCAAAATTCTGAAGATCATGAAAGTACTTTGCCAACTACTTAAGTATGAGCTTTAACTTCAAGATGACCATTATAATAGAATTCAAAAGGACTCCTTACTAGCTGTTGTTCTTTGTTGAACTCATGATCAGTCAGGTTCTTTAAGGTTATTTAAAATGAGACATTTCTGAGAGCAAAGTCTGGAAAAGTAAAGGAGTAGCTCCATAAAGTTCTTTTTGACATTTAGTAAAGCTTATATGAAAACCTGTAACAAAAATTAAAAAGAGTCACAAAAAAGATAAAAGAGTTTTCAGTTTTGTTAGGAAGATATACAGGTACTCATTGTAAAACAGACTAATTTTTATTCAATTATTTTGATATTTTATGCAGAAGTAGACAAAATTTAGAACAAGTTTGAGCAAGTGGATTGGAAGCAAGCACATATATATTCCCCACTTTGCTGTGTAGTTTTCACCTCTTGAAATTTAGAAATATGTGTAAAAATGTCAAAGATTAGAATTTTTTCTGATATAATCTTAATCAACTTTTGTAAAATACTTTTGTAAAACTGATTTTAAAAATGAAATTCATTTCTACAAAATTATGAAATTTGGATTGAATAGTGCTGTCTTTCTCAATGAGCTTACAGTTTTTACCTGAAAAAATACCAGTGATGAGCAAACGTACAGATAATTACTTCATCTTGTCTGTTGGCTTGTAACTCACTCAGCTTCAGCTCAAGCAGTGTGCCTGCATCCTTGTCTTTGCTGAGAGAGTCTCATTCATCATCGTGCAAACTATCACATTGTCAGATTCACTTATTTCAAGACTTTCTGCACATAACTCCCAGTTGCACCCTTCTAATCTTGGCAGTCTCCCCAAGTCCTTATCCAAAGGCAGGCTCTTTTCCCTCTCTAACTACCTCACCATTTTCTTCACCATTTCCCTCTTAGATTTGAATTCCCAGACTCCCCCTCCCTCATTCCCAGGCACCATCTCTGCTTCCACCCTGATTCCTTATCCTTATCTCTGTTTCTTCTCCCATTCCAGTCTGGCTCTCTTCCCACTGTACTCAAGTCAGACATCTTTCCCTTCCTAATACCCTGGGAAAGAGCAAAGAATTGAAGGTTGAGTTAACAAAATGCAAGAAAGGTTTTAATTTTCTTCTCTGAATTCCAGTTCTCAATCTCCTTCCCACTCACAACAAGAGGAACTGTAATTGCAAGATAGGAAATGTCTAAGAGCATAATCTATAAATAAAATTTTGAATATTAATAAATATGACGTGAAATGTAGTCTGAATTCTGTTTTTGCCAACTTACATAACTTTCAGCTAAATCCACAGAGCAGTATTTGAAATGCCCCAAATGTACTTCCAAGATAAGTGAATGATCTACAAGTTCATATGTTCGCGTTGCAAAGTGCTTTTACTTTTTTATTTTTATATTAAATTTTTAATTTCATTTAGGAGGAGAATTACATGCTTGCATTTGTATGTCAGAAATGAACAGGAAGCAGTGTAGGTACATTTGACATTAACATAAGGCCACGATAGTTTTGCAGTTGACTTTGAAAGTAAAGAAATTCTTTATGTGCTTGTTCATTTCCTGGACAATATTTTTATTCTCCTTTGCAACTAAATGGCTTTGTATAATAAAGAGTGCTTCCAGATACACTTTTTATATACACATGAATAAAACACTGGCATTTTAAGCTTTTTGTTCATGAATGAAAATATACAATGATTCATTTTAGAAAATATATTTGCACACAGTATCTGTTCAGTAGGGAGACTTTAATAAAATATAATTTATTTCATTATGCCTTAGCAATTTCGACTCTTTCCCGTGTGTGCCACCATGGAAATTTCATTATTCATATTAGCATTTAGACCTTTGTTTTATTCAGTGACTGCATCTGCTAAGAATTTGATGTATTTCCATTAAGCAGCACACCAATAAAAGAAAGTAACTGCTGAGGAGAGGAAAAAAAAAAAAGAGAAAAGAAAACAACGAAAAGCAAAACACATTAGCTCTACAAAAATGAGGGAGAACACATCTAAGAATCCAATTTGGGAACGAAAGCTTGATTAAGGTAAGAATGCCAGTGATTCCTAACCCTCACATCCCTATATCCTCAGTCTGAGACAATCACAATTTTTTCTTCAACCGTAAATTTAACTTGATGAGGAGAAAAATAAATCTTATTGTTTAACTCCACAGAGTTACTGATATATAAAGTGATTTTAACAGCTAGAGAGAATTTGTTCCAGCAAGAGTGTCTGGATCATACAGTGAGGTAAGGAACAGTGTGTGTGGGGTGAGTGGAGGAGCTAAGGGAGGCCAGAGCTCTTCTCACACACCTTCCAAGCATGCTCTTAGCCTACTGATAGCATTAGAATGCAGAACAAGGAGTGGGAAAACTGTGCAGCATTACAGTATATTGGCAGCCTCCCATCAGTTGACACATGGGGGAGCAATTCAAAGGAGTGGCTGAACTTCTAAAATTTTGATTGTTCTTTAATATCAGGCTCCTGAGGCTCCTGCCTTTCTCCTTTTTTACTGCAATAACTTCACTTTTCTCCCATTTCCCTCTTATGTATCCTCCATATTATATTTCTATGCTGTAGAGTTTTTTCAGACAAGTCCCTTTGAGGCATTCTGCCAAGTTTGTGAAAGGGAAGATTCAGCAGCTCTAAGTAGCTACTGCCCTCTCAACCAGCATTAGCCCAAGCCAAGCAAATTGCTCTGTGGATGCCCTAAAGTGCAGCAAGCCAAAGAAATGGCTTAATTTGCCATATGATGTGCAGCCCAGAAGCCAAGGGTCTATTAGTCTTTGCACATCAGCATATACCAATCAGCAAATATTACTCATATCTTATCAGCTTTGTATGGTTCTGTATGTTTGGAGTTTTTTATTAGATGTTTTTGTTTTTTTTTTCTTTGGGGGGGACTTTTTGTTTGGTTGATTTTTTTTTGTTTTGTTTTTTTTTTTAAGGAACTAAGAGTTACTCCTCAGTTCAACAACAGTATTTTCTGATATCTTAGGAAACACTGAATTTGTGATACGTGGGTTATTGATGGGTCAATATTTAATGTGAGTTTAGCAAACAAGACAATATTGAAATACTGAATTACTATATAAACAGAACCAATATTGCAAACATTTGGGTTCCCTTCCTGTTTAAAATTCTTGTTTCTGAGTGAAGAGCAATTTCTTGCTTCCTATTCTGCTGTGTGCTGACCACTGATGATTTTGAGGTGCAAATTCAGCACACGACAGAAAAATGAAACGACAAAACATATGAAAGCAATCAATCTGTTATGCATCCATATGCCTCAGAGATTTTCAATTGCCACAGGGGGATTTCAAGGAATTTCTAAAATTAATTGTAGAGATGAATACTCTCCTAAGAATTGAATGGTTGTGTAAGAGCACTAGCAACTATGTAGAAGGACCAAACCTCTCACATAATGAAAAAAAAAAAAGTCTGTTTAGAAAAAAATGTCCTGTTTAATGCAAAGATACATAAACACAAAATTAAACAAGTGAACAAACAAAAATAAAAGGATTTTTCATCCATCTAGAATGACAACCCAAGTGAAAAAAAAAAAAAAGAAAAAATTAGAGATACTTACCTCTTTGTCAAGTTGTGCCTGGTCAATGTACACACTTCTGCTATTTTTAAAAAAAATTGTCTCCAAATGAATATTTTCAATTCTGGGTTAGTGATTCCTTCTGTTTATTTGCTGGAGGATTTGCTGTAGTCCTTAGAATTCAACATTCCCAGAAAAGGGACTTAAATATAATAGATAATCAAACCAAATTATTTCTAGTGTTTGTTTGGGTTTATTTTAATAAATGAATAAATGAAACCCAATAGCAATCCAGGAAATATAATATATTATTATTGAATTAAATTTAATATTAGGGATTTTTTTAATGACTTGTACTTTGGGCTTGGACGTACAGGATTCTCAGAGAAAGATGATAGCTTGAATAATTCTTTTTTTTGATCTGCATCAGTTATTTGAGCCTCAATATTGGTTGTGTCAATCCCTGTGTTAGCAGTTTTTCATCTGTCAATGCATATTCTACTTGAATTAGGTTTTATCTGCAAAAAAGTTTATTTTATCTGAAAAAGAGTCCACCTTTATTTTTGCAAATGTGATAATTGTGCAGTTTGGCTTTGGAGAAAATACATGCAAACTGTAGATCTGTGCACAAGTTCCATAGTTTTTATTGGCTTTAAATCGCCTTTCGTTCCACAGAAAAAGAATAATAAGATAAAAGGTAATGCAGAATCATGTGCAATGTCTAGCAGTTTCAGTCACTTCACTGTTAGATTTTCTTTTTATTTGTTTTATTTTGGCTGCAATCACTGGAATACATTGGCTACAATACTTGCAGATGGAGACTGAGCACAGATGTGCCAACATAGAATCCAGGTTTGTGAGTATACAAATTTTTATTGCAAGTAGAGCAAATAGCTTTCCTTGGATTATCCAAGCTGAAGTTGAAAAAGTGCCATATATAAAAGATTTCATTTTGAGAACAGTTGAAACTACATGTACAACTGCACTTTGAATAGGAAATTATTGTTTGGTTATGTTTTGGGCCAAATCTGTTTCTTTTAGTATTGCAGCCATTACTGTGGTTTTCTTGAGAAGATGTGTGTTGCCTACATGCACATACAGAGAGCAGAAGCATATTTACCTAACTCAAGACCAACAGTAACCATTTGAACTCTTGCTGAGCACAACCCCACTGCATCAGGACACCAGCTGATTTTGCACATCTTGAAAGCTTTTGGGAATCATGATCATTGATGGTTTTATATTTTACAAGATTAGAATTTTGAATTGATTCTCTCATTCCAATTCATGACCAAAATTAAGTGCTTTAAACAGTTTTACTTCTGTTTTTGAAAGATTTGTGGCCTGTTTCATACATTTTTTTCCCCAGTGACTCCATAAAAACTTGATTGTAAGAGTGATTTTGTCTCAGACTTTCAGCCTTCTGTCTTTTTTTTATGTTTCCAACTAATTCCTCTAAGATTACATAACAGAAACAACAGAAATAAATGTTTTCTAGGAAAAAATATAGACAAAAATAATTAATATCTGATTGAATATGCAAAAAAATTAAGGGGCAAAAGATGACAAATTACAAGCTATTTAATATCAATCATTTTGGTTTGATTTTCTAGTTTCACAACCTAATACTTGAAACAGTATATGTTCCTAACTGATATTTAATGTTTTCTCTTTACTACATTAATATTTAAAGAAGCCTAAAGAGTTTTTACTTTTAAAATATTCATGACTGCTGCTCTTTTATGTGAAACAAATTTCAAAGGAAGGATCCCTAATTCACTTATAACCAACTCACATGTCTTCTCACTTGTCTAAGCAATTTTTAGTGGTTTTATCCATTAATCTGAGTCGAAGTGCAAATCTGGTAATTGCACTGAAGTAACAACTACTGGGTAGATTTACATTTGGGAGCATGGCAAACTATTTTTTCCAGCTTTCTTATTGATTCTGGAATTACATGACTTGGAAAAGGAGGCATGTTTTAAGGGGAAAAAAATATTGCAAAGATCTAATGTCCATCTGAAACTTATTTTCTAAGCTTGCTTCTAATCTCCAGAAACTTGCTTTGCTACCTTTTAATAACAGGTATTAGAACATTATTCTAGAAGGTTTAGCAGTGAAGGACTCTCAAGAAATATACAGGTAGAAACTTCAAAGTGCAACCATACAGCCCTTTTTTACTGGAGAGACTGTCCTGGTGAGACTGCCCCAGGGAATGGGTGTGCAGCAGAATTCACATGTTCATTCAACTCTGCTGTGGGATGGAAAGAGCACCACCCTCTTTTACCTGCCTACCACAAGTGGATGGGATCTCAGAGGTTGCCACATCTCTTCACATGGAGAGCAGGTGACAGCTGCTGCTCCTCTTTGGTCCCTACTGCTCTGGTCTGAATTTGCCTTGGCAGCACGAGCATGACAAACTCATGCCACATTATTAGCAAAATGTTCAGACAGGGCTTCCCTTACTCTTGTTTTCATTTTCAAGTGTAGCTTGTGAAATTTACTCTGTTTTTCAGATGAGCAGCACAAGAGACTGATGCCAATCTGCAGAAGATTTTCCTCCAGCAATCTATATTTGAGCCCATGGCAGAGACTGCAGGCAGTTTTTTGGCAGCAGCAGATATACTTCTGTGTTTGCCACTTAATTAACTGTTGATGGACCATCTGGGCAGCTTATTGTTTATGCATGTAATTTTTCTTTGATTCACCTTGGAATCTGTATAAGCAATGCACATACTTCTATTAAAAAAAATCATTGGGTAAATATCCTTTGTGATCAATATATAAGCATATTTTAAAGGCTACATTGTACCAAAAAGCTGTTAGATTAGCTGATTTACATACTTAGACTTCAAGAGAGGAGGATGGAAATGGTTAAAATTGATTTCTATCCCTAAAATACCTAAACAATTGTTTACCTTCTTTCTCAGGGAGAAATCTGTACTACATTATTCAATTAATGTCTTTAATTTGTTACTATGGGATTTTAGAAGAAGGTGAAAGAGATTCCTACCTAAAAGAGATGGCTGTGCAAAATCTCTGTTGTAACAAATATACAATAGAGGCAATCTTAGCCTTATTTTCAAAAACTTAAACCTCTAAATCAGGATCTAATTAATTAGTCCCTGTTACGAAGATATTCAATATAAATGCCTGATTTCAGATAAAGCAAAATGAATTTAACTCCTGTGAGAAAAGAAAGACCTGAAAAGACTACAAATAATAATATTTAAAAAAAGACATGTCCATATTTATATCACTTTTTTTTTCTGGATAAATCTATTTTCATATTTATCTTGTTTATTTTGGTGGGTTTTTTCTGTTTTGTTTTGTTCTTCTTTTTTTTTTTTTCTTTTAAAATATTCGTTTCTATTGGTTGGGGCTTTTTTTTTTTTTTTTTCTGTTTTGTTTTCTCTATTGGCTTGGTTTGTTTGCTTGCCTGTTTATTCTGGGACTTTTCCTCACTATAGCACAGAGATTATTCAAAAGCCTCAAGGCCTGCCAAGGTTGTCACATATCTTCAGGCAGTTTTTTTGGTAATATTAGCAGTCATTTCAAATCCTTTTTTGGACATAATGAAACCTGAATGCCACTTTTCACTTAGTGCATTTAGGAGTATTTAAAAATATTTTCCATGATAGTAAAAACACACTTCCTGGCTTCAGCAGTATCTGGAAATAGTGAATGGTCTGCACACTTACTGCTGCAATACAGCTGCTGAGTTAATATAAAAATCATCTTTTCATTGGCAAGGGCTAAGAAGCAATCATACTTCATATGCATCATGATAACTAAAGTGGTCAGGATGGATGGTAGGATATGTATAAATACATGGTTCAAGAGCCATAAACAAGAGTTTAATGTAGGAACAAAAGCATTAAAGTAAACTTCCCGGACATGAAACTTCCTATGCCATTTAATTTCTGAATAGTACATTTTTTAACATTCCTTTGCACTGGCAATTTTTTCTTTCTTTTTCTGAAGCAGGCTCATTGAAAATATGAAAACAGACAGAAATACATGGAATACACCAAAAAAAATTAAATTATAATTTAGGGCAAAAGTTTCAGTATCATAAACGATGTTTAAATTATAGTATTTCTGAAATTATGCAAATTCTTGTGGATTTTTCAACTTAAGTTTTCCTAAGTTTAATACAATAGTTCCTAAGTCCAAAATAAAACTGACAAAGGAAAACATACACTTTCAGAATTTAGCAGAAAAGACAGTTTATTAGAAATATTCTGATGTTCTAATGTCTTTGTGACATTTGCAATATATTTTAAATTAGAATTGGTGTCAATTTTTGATGACTTTCCCCTTTTTTCATTGATATCTTTGAACTTAATTTGAATTATTTTGAATATTTGTAGGTTCCAGTGAAGTCAATGGAACTTGCAATGCTGACCATATTTCCTTAAAGGACTCAAAATCACAAGGAAAATCAGTGAAATTTAGTTTTACTCTGTTGATAATCTGACAAGATATCTACATCTTGCTCCAGGACTGTGTTCCAGAAGTAACTGGAAGTCTCCTCCTCTGACATATAGAGTTGCTATTTGAATTACCTGTGGTAATAGTTTAATTTGGAATTGATAAAGAATATTTAATTTTGTTTCATTTTATTAACCTCATGCCAGTTGTAATATTCTAGCTTGCAGTTGCACTTCATTAATAAATAAGGGTCTGAATACAGTTTTTGTACTTTGCCTGTGCTTTCTTGTAATCTTTAATCTGTTTTAGATGATATCACTGTATTTCACTCTCCTATTTTTGCCTTAAGAGATCCTACAGTGGTTCTGAGCCATTTACCAGCGATCAGCTGTGGATGCCTTCTTATCTTCACAATGTCACAAAGCCAGACAGATTGATTTCAAAACTCTAAATAAGCTTTGCTGCTTTTCTGTGTTGCTATTTATTATTTGGGTTAATGCAGGGCCTAGAAACAGGCTAAGACAGCTGGCAGATTTTGTAGCTAGTATCCTTCTAGACAAAATATTCAGCTCACAGCTGGATAAACACATCATAAACAACTGGTTCAGGGGTCAGGCACAATGTGAATGGAGTGACATCAGACTGGGGATCTGTGACTTTTGTGGTTCCACAGGGCTCCATCCTCAGCTCTGTGCTCTTCAACATCTTCATTAATGCCTTGGACACAGGTCTGGAAGGGATAATAAGCAAGTTTCCAGAGGATGCAAAACTGGGAGGAGCTGTTGATGCCCTTGAAGGCTGGAAGAGCCTGCAGAGAGACCTTGATAAATTACAGGCCTGGGCAATCGCCAACTCTATGAAGTTTGACAAGGGAAAGTACTGGATTCTGCCCCTGGGATGGGGCAACCCTGGATGTATAGACAGTCTGGGGAATGAGATGCTGGAAAGCAATGCCATGGAAAATGACCTGGAGGTCCTGGTTGACAGAAAGCTAAATCTGTGTCATCAGTGCCTGGCAGCCAGGAGGGACAACCATGTCCTGGGGGGCATCAGGCACAACAGCACCAGCCAGGCAAAAGAGAGGATTGTCCCACTCTGCTCCGCACTGGGGCAGCCTCCTCTTGAGTGCTGGGGGTAGTTTTGGGTACCACAACACAATAAAGATATAAAGCTATGGTAGAGTGCCCAGAGAAGGGCTTTGAATATGGTGAAGGGGTTTGAGAAGAAGTTGTATGAGGAGGGGCTGAGGTCACTCGGTCCATTTGGCCTGGAGAAGAGGAGACTGAGGGGAGACCTCACTGCAGTCTGCAGTCTCCTCATGAGAGTAAGAGGAGAGGTGGGCACTGATCTCTTCTCTGCAGTGAACAGGGACAGGACCCACAGAAATGGCCTGAAGCTGAGTCAGGGGAGGTTTAGGTTGGATACTAGAAAAAGGTTCTTCATCCAGAGAGAGGGTGGTTGGGCACTGGAACAGGCTCCCCTGTGATCACATCATGAGACTGAACGAGTTCAAGAAGCATTTGGACAATGTTCTCAGGTACAGGGTGTGACTTTTGGGGATGATGCTGTGCAAAGCCAGGTGTTGGACTCATATCCTTGTAGGTCACTTCCAAGCCAGCTTATTCCATGATTCTGGTATAGCTCAAACCTTATCTAATCATACAGGCTGCAACTGAAATAAGAGAAAAGTCAACTTAGTATTTTTAAAATAGAAGTAGTGGATGAGCCATAAAAATATTATAATTCGTATTTATCTAGTATCAATACCATCTAAATCTTTTGAGGATGCAAATTTGGCCCCAGAAAATGGATCTTCACAAACAAATTCCATGTACATGTCTTTTGGGAGTTTCCATGAATGAAGTGCCACTCTTCAGAACATTAGTCTATGCCTTTGTAAAGATCAGATTTCAAAATTAGGATAGTTCATAAGGAGCTTTCAGAGGCATGTAGAGCCATTTCATATCCTACTGGAACTGGAAAAGCACATATACATGCACTCCCACAACTCCAACACCTCTTTCCCCAGGTGAAGAAGATACAACAAAACAAAAATAAGTTTATTTTGGTTATTTGAATGTTGTGTAATTTTATTGGAATTTTTTTGCATTTTATTGGAATGCCATGAGTACTAGACACGAAGTCACAGTATTTAGATCTAAAAAAGTGAAGTAGTATCTGTATTGTAATTTCTCATAGAATCAATGACCTTGGTTCTCATAAACAGTTCTAAAAGTGTCTTCTAGCCCCTGTACAGCTGGAATTGAAACCTGTTCCCTCTTCCTTATTCACAGTCATTGACAGGTGTTGAGCAGAATTCTTAAAGCTTTTTTTTTTGGTCTAGCACTTATTGTGACAAGAATTTTTTCATTTACTATCCAGGAGGAGGAAGAAGAAAAAGAAGACAATTTCCTGAAAAGCTATTTCATTGGGCACTGCTTTCTCTTTACAGTTCTTCTGAGGTTGTGAACATTGAGAGCAATAAACTGGTATTGGCAACTAATTACTCCTTTATGGCTACCATTTGCATTTGATGCATGCTGGGAGACAGGTAATGATTATCCCAGAAGCTTCTCTTACAGCTGTATTCATGCTCATAATCTTTCTTATAAAGCATGCCTAAAGGTTTTATTATATTTTCAATAAAAACATAAATATAGGGAGACAGATATTTCTACAGGGGTGATATATGTCTGTTTGGTGAAGGTACTTAGATGACAAAATTTCTGGGGTGAATAGACTCAGAAGAGATACCCTAATGATATGTGCAAAGACTAGGTAAGAGTAATCAGAACCTCTAAAAGCAATCTTTAAAAGAAAAATCTGCATTTTTCTTCACTTGCGTTACTAATTCATAAATTAATCTTATTTTTATATTTTTGTTTTTCTTTTAATTAAAAATGCAAATACTTCTATCTACATTAAAAAGCAGTTTTAACTGTATCTCTATTGTGTTTTTCCTTGTAGCACTTGTTATTTTGTATCAGTCATCTTTAGCGCACATAATGAAAAGTCCTGACTTCTCCTAAAGGAGATTCAGAAGCAGTTGCCCCGTTTGAAAACTACACAGGTAACAAGAAATAATTCAGAACCATAGTTTTTGTTTTGTTTTGATTGGGGTTTTCTGGTATTGAGCTCTCTAAATAAATTCGATGTTGGTCTTACAAAATTACTGGCTGGTTTTCAGATGTTTTATTTTAATGGAAGGTTAACTCAGTGAAAAATAAAAGGCTCAACTCAGCAGAAAATTCTAGTTGAATGAACAAATTCATTTTCCATGCATACCGTATTAGCTTACTATAGACTTTATAAACTGAATTCTTCCAAAAATATAAATGAACTAGAGGCTATGCAATTCAAATTGAGACAAGGATTTAAACATTTGTCACAATGGTAGATTTAAAATATGCATCTAAATAAGGGCATAATTACAGTCTGATGCACAAAAAATTATCACAATAATAAAAGAAGTATAAAAATAGGAGTGTATTATGCATTTGTATGATGTACTTGCACAGCAAATGAGAGGAATTTCAAAATGATTTTGCTAAGAGTTATGAGCATCTTTTTACATAATTCATCAATGTGCAATACCTTCTGTTTTTAAACAGGGAGACAGGCACAGCACTTAAGAGTTAAGCTTTAAATAGAAGTTTAAGACATAGAGTAATAATTGATTTCTTAGTAGTCTGCTTGGGTTCTATTGTATGGTTATGACAGTTACTCATCAAGTAAAAAAATAAATTTTCCTAGTAAGCTGAATTTAATTTGTCTTTTTTTCTTTCTTTTTCTTTTCATTTTTATTTAAGACATAGTGTGATACTTCAAGGATGTGTTAAACTGTGTTTTGTCTGCTTCAATTAGAGTAACACCCCATTACATCCATGTAGAACCAAATATGATTTAATAGGAAAAGTCTCTATGTTGGAACTTTCTGCATAAGTGAGTACAGGTAAGGCAAAGCCAACAGGACTCAGCAGCATGGGCTACTAGCAGTGATAGGAACTAGATGTTTATGTAATAATTTTTCTCAGTTGTAAGAAGTGTTTTGTTATTGGTTTTCTCCTTGATGAATTACAGAAACATGTGAACGCTAATTTCACTGTAGTATCCTAACCTCCTCATTTTTATATTAGATTTAGCTCCATGCTTGCTCACAGAAAATATTATTTTTGCTTATTTCCCTTTCCAGAAAGAAAAAATACCTACATGTACAAAAAGACATATTAGAACTAAGAGATTCACAACTCAAAACTCATCTAGTAGTTTTTTTCAATAGACAGAAGTGAAACTGGTTTGTTTTTTTCTAAACAAACCATGTACTCTTATTTCCCACTCCCTTCACCATAAATTGTTTAATGTAGTACTTTAAGCTTGCAAAAATGAGAAGTTTTATTTAAGATATATAGTACTAGATATCACTGATGCATTTAGATATATGAATTAAAAAAAAATTTTAAAATAGTGCATCATATAATCAACCTGATTGAATTGTGTTTGAGGGGTTTGAGCCAATGCTCTTCAGGATCTCTCTGCAGAGCTATTTTACTGTGTGGGGAAAAGACACAATTGCAAGAAAAATAAGAATAATTAGAATAAAAGGTCTTTTGCACTGTAAATATAAATATTTGAAAGATATTAATACCTAATATTGGGGTATTAATAATGCCTAATATTGCACATTATTTTCCAATGAATAAGGTTTAACTTAAACAAATCCAGAATTTTAATTTTGCAAACAAAATCTACATATTAGTTCTATTTTAACATGACATTTAAAAAAGATTAAAAATTATAAACCTATTCTGAATCTAATATTAACATTTCTTTATATAATACCTTTAGAAAGGGAGAAAAACTAGAATTCATGTATAATTTAAGTTAGAATTTTTGTAATTTTTAAGCAGATTTATTGGACTTCACAAAATATAAAAAGCAGGCTAAGGAATGACAGATACACGTCTCAGTCTCTTAGAGATACAAATAAATAACAGATTTAGCACAGCACAAAATTTTTGGATTGTCATTGCAATGTGGGCTATCATTGAAATTCCTTTTTATTACCCTACCATGGAAATCCTTTTCCATCACCTAGTTAAACTTGGAAATGTCAAAAATTGTGCCCTGTTTTATATGCAGCTCTAAAGGCCCATGTTTGACTGAGACAGTTTAAAGCATCCACAGTCTTGCAATGGCAGAGCTCTCTAATGGTTAACATGTCTTCTCACAGGGACACCAAAAATTAACATTCTCCTTCTAAAAGCAGTCCAGTTTGGTGGACATTCTGATAGCATATCTAAGAAGTTGAGGTCTTCAGAGAAGACAGCCTAAATCTAATATATTTTAACGTACCTCAGCAGAAAAATGTAGTACCCTCCAAAATACAACAGTAAATGAATACCTGGACTGGATATTGCAAGCCATGAGTAAATATGTTGTGTTATTCTGACTTAATTTAAGGATTGACTCATTTTTTGAGTCTATAAATTGAGTTAATAAGAAACTTTAACGGCTTGCATTCTTAAATCTCGACATGCTAATCTGTAGATGAGCTGTTGTAAACATCACTTGGAAACTTGCTTTCTCAGAAATACAGCTGCAAACAGAGTTGGAAGACAGCATAATTTCTTTCTTAAATTTGCTTTTCATTAAAAAATTTAACACAAAATTAACTGTTATTTTTAAACAGATTTTTTTTAAGTCCTCCACATCTAAAGATCTCTTTAATTGTCTTTAAGGAAGGAGGTTTCCCTTGGCATATTCACAGTGTTGGTACTTTTCATTCTGGTTTTATGTTGATTGTAGGTTGAAGTTATCTAAGACTTTGCTAAAAATAGAATTAAATTTCATTGCTAAATAATGAAAAAATTACTGGCAGGTTATTAATAAAAACCCTGTAATGTTTATGGGCACCAGAATATTGATAATTTTATATAGGAAGGTATCATGCATATTATATGAGAAGCAAGCAATCAAATATTTAAAATTGATTGAATGATTCAGCATATTAATAATGGATTACATCACAAGGACTCTCATCACAAGATTTATTTCTCTGCAGTTCAATAGGAAACAGACATTATTGCCATGTAAGAACTGCTGGATGTTTTCCTGGTCTGGACTTTTGGAATTTAGTAGGAAAACTTCCACTGACATCAGAGTTTCAGGGCATCAGTTACATTCTAATTTTTACCATTATTTGAAGTCAGAAAATGGCTTCACATAATGGAATATGTTTCAGGAGAGGTTGTGGTGGATCTTTTAAAGGTGAAATGCTCACTCTTATCAGATGGCAAGATAACAAAAATCTCTCTGTGATACAGATTTCATTTTATCTGATAATCAGATTTATTTTTTTAGACAACCTGCTGAGTGACACAGAAAATTAAGTAATTGCTTCACATTCAAATTTTTTTTCAGAGAAAAGGAAATAATTAGTCAACTAAAGCAATCTTTTAATGGAGACCTTTGAGAAACCATAATTTTGGGGTTTTTTTTAATTTAATTTTTGAATACCAGAAAACATCTGGGTGTTCTCTCAATTAAAAAGCAGGCAAAAAAAAAAAAAAGCCCAAAAATATCATGTAGATTCTCCACATTAGTTTCTTTTCAAAAGAAGAAAATAACTGTTTTCTCCAATTTCACATCCCAGAAAAGATGAAGTGTTTACTATAATAAATTCAAATTTATCCCAAAATTATCCATACCAGAGATAAATTCCTACTCCCTTCTTTTCTCTTCTAATCCTTCCTTTTATCAGCAAATTCCCTGTACACAAGACACAGTATTATTTGGAGATTATTGGGGCAGAAAAATGAGGAAAACTTGGCAAAACTAGAAAATTTAGTAGTATTTAGTAGGGAATATTCAAGTCCTCAGAACCTTTCCAGAGTTACAGACAATACTTTCAGACTGATAGCTTAAATGTAGAAGAAACCCTCTCCATTATATCAACAGCTTTTGTTTGAAATACTATTCAGTTGCTCACATACACAGCAGGAAATAAAGAAGGGAAAACAGGCTTTCAAAACCAAGTATTAAAACTAAATGTCTGTAGACTTACAGCAGATAACAAACAAGCAAAAAATATTAATGACCTTTGCTATAATTTGCTAAGCTACAACACAGCTGGAAACACTGAGGGAGGAACCCATAAACAAACCTTTCAGTAAATACAAATTCTGCTTAGCAGGGAAAGAAAAAGGAATTCTCTGAAAACCCATTAAAACTCACAGTATGAAGTGGTATAAAGAATTAAAAGGGACAATATAATACACTTGTCTAAAATCAGCATGTTATATGGGAAATTAATAGAGATAACTTCATCTGAATTTCTTTCATAATGGGAAATAATGTTCCAAAAGTATTATCCCAAAAAATTATTGGACATAAATATTTTCATCTTCAGGTAAAAATCTCACCAAAATGCATGTTTAGTTGGGGGATTTTTTGAACTCTTAGCTAAACTTCACAGAATTGAATCAAATATTTCACTGAATTGGACAAGTTATTGGATGATATATTCAAATTATGACAGTGTCTTAAGAAAATTACAGTTTATCCTGGAAAATATTTGCAGGAAAGGACAAGAAGGTAGGGAATTTAATCTAAAATTGGTGTTGAAATAAGGAAGCTTGTGACTACTTTTTTTTTTAATGATTTATATTTTTTTTGGACTTAGGTTTTTAAATATTTCCTATCCAATTCTAAACTTTTCAATGTGTGTACTCATATATGTCTAGACAAATCTTCAGGGGAAAAGAATACAAGTACAACAGCAATCTATTTCTGCATTTTCTGTCTCTCAGTGGATTCATAATGTAACAACAGTCTTTAAATTGTGTTTCTGCAGCTTACCATATGCAGAATACATCTGTGTCCCACCACAGAGAGTAGCATAGAGCCAGTCAGGTAATTTTAGATATCAGAAACATTGTTAATTCAAGGATTAATCTCTGCCTTTATTTGTGAAGCAAGGTAACTCTGCAATGCTATCCATCGTGTCCTAGAGCCTTTGGTTATCACTTTCAGGGCCCATGACTTAGGCCAGACCTGGGCTTTTGCCTAGAGTGGAACAGTGTGCAGCCTGAAAACTACATTCCAAACTTTGAAATTAAGGTGGCTCTTCCAGATTTATTCCCAAGACTTCTTGAGCAGAGCTGTATTTCTGTGCAACATGAGCATAGCAAATTCAGTTCCAAGACACACCAGACTAGCTGCTCAGCAGACTTTGTTGTCAGTATGTACATTCACAGTATCTATCAGTCCAGGATACTTGGACATTCAGAAGCTTGCTGTTACTAACCTGAAAACCTATCCCAACATCCTGCAGAAATGCCTAAAAGTATTGTTTATCTCTTGAGCATTAGACAGCACATTCACTCATCTGCTGAGCTGGTGATAAATAATACTTTAAACACGAAATGCTGGAAAGACAAGATTAAAATAATGAAAGCTGTAAAAGAATTGGTATATAATTGCCAGAGATTTGTCTTGGTTTTGCCACCCGCTTTATACTGAGCAGAGTGAGAAAGAAGTTTTCCTAAATTTCTCTTTAAAGCAAGAAATGGCAGATGGATGGATAAATGACATAAAATTTCCCCTTCTGTACCCAGCAACCCTGTTGAGCTGTGGCACTAAAAAAATGATTGCTTGCAAAAGAAAGCCTTCTCACAAGCCTGAGTTTCTCTTGTCAAATGGGAGAATAATTCAAAGGCACATCTGAAAGAGACAGAGGAGGAATACAAATGCTAGATTAAGTAAGGTGTTTAGACACCGAAAGATAACACAGTGCAATGTCTGACTTTTAGTCACTGTCATTGGAGAACATGAGTTACAAGCTTCCTACTTAGGATCTAATAAAAGTCACAATGCCAGGCCTTAAAAAACAAGCCTAAATATACTTTTTCTGGTCGGTCATAGGTTTCTGTCATGACATAAATATCAACCCACTGCTATTTACTTCAGACTGGTGACTACTTGTGAGTAACCTTCTTTCGCATAATAGCTATAATTTTATATAAAGATTGTGATTTGAATTCATCCTCCAAAACAGCATTGCAGGACAATGAATGTTTAAATGAGTAATAAATGCAGTCTTGGATGCAGGTTGAAAATCGTAGTGCACACTTACGTATATAGAAAATGCGTTCTGAAATAGAAAACTAAAATGTTTTTAGGGAAAGATGATCTTTTATAGATAACTTTGTATAAAACTTCAAATAAAAATAAAAACACCTCTCAAGTTAGACACAGCTGAGGAACAGAAGACTTAATCATATCCATGTGGATATTTGAGGGAGAAATTATGAATCAAACACTCTCCCTTCCAGGGAAGCATAGAAAGCAGAAACTGCTGGGTGCCAGGTGATATAGTAGTTATGAAATAGTCCCACCATCTGTCTTGCTTCAGCAATACAATAAGATCAAAACAAAAAGCAAACTTTTTTCAGTCCTTGCCCTCCACAGAAAATTCCAGATATCAGATCATGGCCAGATATACTCATCTGCAAGCCTGGACTCTTGAAGAATTTCTGACAGCAGCAGAGTTAAACAAACTTCACCCTTCTTCTAAAATGCCCAATAGCACTTGTCCTACGTTTTGCCATTTGGTCCCTTTTGTTAGTGGAAGGATTCAATTTAGTACGCCAGTGTACTTTGTATTTCTGATCAGATAGTCCATGGTGTGTGCAGCTTCTATGTTCATCACACTGCCCTTCTGAGCCACCACAAAGCAAAGTTTTGCTGTGAGTTCAACTGAGTGCAGCACCACTACCATACAGCATCCATAAAGTTTAAGCAGAATCTGGACAGATGGTTAGCATAAATGGGTAGAGCAGAGGCAAAATCAAAAGGAATAATTGTCTCATGGCAGCTGAAGAGCTGGCCTTACACACAGATTTTGAAGAATTCATGTTAATACTCTTGGTAAAAGACAGAATTGACCACTGAGGAAACTTTTAGGCTGACTTGGTAGGAATAACAAATAAGAAAGCATGTTTGCTCACTGCACTACTTGTGTCATGGCAATAGTTTAGACTCCAGATAAGGCTGGGTTGTAAGATTCCAGATGAGCCTTGATCTCCCCCATTTCAGTGGGTCTCAGTAGAAACAGTCTGTCACTCACTGGAACTGCATTGGAATAAAACAGCACAAATTTCAGGGATACAACACAGACTTGACTTTCTCTCAAGCTTCTGTTTTGCAGTATATTCTGCTCCTGTTTACCATCATTCAATCAATTTCTGTTCCAAGCAAGTTTGAATTATTGCTGGCTGAATTATGAATGATAAATTAAGAATATTTGATTCAAATCAGTGAATCATTCTACATGGACAAGTTGTTTCCATATTCTGTGAACAGTGTGGATAGAATAAAATTAATTTAATTCCTTTGAGAGACATCAGGATTGAGAAACAATTTAGTGAAAATTCAGGCAAAATGCGTTTTGTAAATATGCTGTTATAAAATGTGTTTAACTCTGTAATAGAATCCATATACTTCTCATTCTGTGAGGCTCATCTGCTTCTTCTCCTTTCAATATGCCAAACTATTTCCATTAGTTCTGTGGAAGACTTCCTTGCTTATTTCATATCAATTTATTATTTGTCCATCAAGATTGATTCTTCCTCCTAATTTTAATTCCATTATTTTATAATAATAAATATCTTCCTCCTTTCTATCCTCTGATATTGGATAAAATTAAAGGAAAAGTTTACTCTTTAGAGCTTGCTGTTGGATTCCTTGTATTTATCTAATTTCATCTTTCTTCCCCAGTGAAGTAACTTTACCTTGAAAAGTTCTCGCCCTGCTGAACCAAAAAAACTCAAACCAAGAAAACCAACCTAAAGACAAAGAAAAATCCTGAAAAACCCCATACTTCCATACTTTTTCCCTCCATGTTGCTTTAACTCCTTACATTTTAATTCCACTGAAATTGTTATCCTGAAGTGGTCTTTCTACATCAATTCTTGTAAACAACCCTTCCTATGCTGTCTTTCAATAGCTACAGGTAACTTACCTACTATTTATTAAGTACCATTCAGTCTACTCAGTTCTTTTGCACTTAGATAAGTCAAAATGTGTAGATATATGCTTATGTGTCTGAATTTTAAAAAATAATCTTAGTCCTGAGAGAAACATAATTTTCATTACGTTTAGTATTAAAAAATGGAATGGAGTGAAGAAAATATTTACATTGATTAAGGCTGCTACATGTATCTAACCCCAGCCACAGAATTACCACTATCATACATAGAATTTTTATTATAATTGTCTACTTGTATGAATATTTCTGATAGTTTTTCCTCTCTTCTATCCCCCCCACTCAAGAGACTTTTAAAACCTGCTTCAATTAGTCATCTTAGTTTGTCATGTTATCAGGGTTTTCTTAAATTTCCTGTTGCAATAACTCCCCACTTTAATCATAAACAAAATAAAAATTTTAAAGAAATATTTTTATCTTGAAAATCATATAAGGTAGTACAGAGAGTTCTTGTTACTTGTTTAGTTTTAGTGTTAAGAAAGGTAAAGGAACAATTAATTATAATTTTTTTTCCTTTATCTTAATGATAAAATGAAGAGGGGAAATTGCTCAAGCCAAATAAGAGATTATGTAAAAAAAAATAAAATACAAAGGTGGTTTCCTAGTAAAATTCTAAAATTGTATCTTGCTTGTAAGTCCACCTCATGAAAATAAATTGAAAGAGTAAGAGATGACTCTTATAGGGAAGCAACAACACAAATAACACCCCCAGCCCCCAATATTCAAAACAGCCTATTAAATATTTGTTGACCCAAAGCACAAATCACACAGGCAGCAAAGGAGATGAAACAGTATTTGGCTGTATATCCAAATGTTAATTCCTCAAAAATATATTCCTGAGGAGGATTACTTTAATTTTTATGGGGAGTTTTTCTAAAGTTTTGAACTTGCATGTCTGAATTACTATTATTTTCTAGAAGTGTATCTAAGCTAAACTTGACTCATTCCTTGGTCAAATGAGGGGAAAGCCTGAATATTACTTTCTGTATATTGTGATATCCCAATTGAATGCAGTACTTGAGAAGAGTTACGGAGTCTGAATCAAGGCGTTACAAGCTAATAAGAATTCATGAAAGAGGAAAAATTAAAAAGGGAGCTCATGAAGCACCTTGACTCAAGTAGTATCTATTGTTCCTCTGTGGATATCAAAGGAAAAAAAAAGTAATTTTAGCAATATTCCTGTTGTTAATGGTAATGCAAACTCCTCTGTGGGACTCAACAGGACTGTACTCACTTGCATCAGCTAATCAGAACCTAATTTCTTCTATTGCCACAATCTTTGTACTTTAGAGTAGACCTGTTGGATTTTTGAGTTGCTTGTTCTAAAGTATAAGCATTGAGCTTCAAAAGTGAGTTTGTAGAGGGAGTGGAGCATTGCTTGTTCCTTTCAGCCCCTCTATTATCATGTGGATAAATATTCTAGACCTAGAAAAAAATAAATGGTCAGCAAAGGTTGTCAAAAACACAATGAGATTGCCTTTTTGTTTTTTTTTTTTTAGGAAGGATTTATTTTTGGGGGGGGAATATTCTTATTTATTCATCTATCTATTTATTTAATTTTAACATATGGATTATTCTTTCTAATCCCGAGATAAAACAATCTGAATTCAATGAAATTTATATACACTGATACATATGACAGTATATATCTTTATAATACCCTATTTTACAGGGTATCATTTTGAGTGCATACATAATGTTTTGTTTTATTTTAAAGATGATTTTCAGTGTGTACCTTTGACTCTTTGTTATCCAATGTGGTGCTGGTTTGGGGTGGGGTAAAGCTAATTTTCTTCACAGTGGCTGGTGCGGAGCTGTGTTTTGGTTTTGTGCTGAACGCAGGGTTGTTAATAAAGAGATGTTTTTGTTATTGCTGAGCAGGGTTTAAACAGAGGCAAAGGTTTTTCAGCTTTTCCTCCTGCTGTGCTGGCGAGGAAGTTGGGGGTGCAGGGGGGGTTGGGAGGAGACACAGCCAGGACAGGTGACCCCAGCAGACCAAGGGATATTGCAGACCACGTGGCATCGTGCTCAGTGTGTAACGTGGGGAGAAGAGGGTTCGTATTTGGAATGATGGCATTTGTCTTCCCAAGTCATCACTGCGTGTGATGGGGCCCAGCTCTCCTGGAGTTGGCTGAACTCCTGCCTGCCCAAGGGAAACAGAGAATTAATTTCTTGTTTTGTTTTGCTTGCATGTGCAGTTTTTGCTTTCCCCATTAAATTGTTTGCCTCATCCCTAGGGTTTTCCATCTTTTTCTCTTCTGATTGTGTCCCTGATCCTGTTGGTGGAGTGCAAGCAGCTTTGTGGGTCTTGGTTGCTGGCTGGGGCTAAAAAACAGCTTAAGCCTTCTAAGAAAAAAAAGAGCTGTAGAGGCTAAACCAAATGAACCGACTGATTTAATGTACCTGTCTGCAGGTACACGGAGCAGATAAGTAATGATATGGGCACAGAATATCCATTACAGAGAAGGGAAGGTTTGTCAAGTAGAATCATTAAAGGGAGATGAAAAGGGCATTAAAAATTAGATTTTGCCTAGGAATGTGGCTTTGAAATGCAGAACACCCACATTTTATTTCTTTGTCGCTGGTGATAACCTGCTCCAGATGCCATACAGCAAGTGTCTGGAAGTGGCTGTCATTCACAAGAATTGCTGCAGTTATTTGCTTCAGCTCAGGAGATTAACATCTTCCTCTACTACAAACCTCTTTTGGAAGCCTCTTAATGGAAATAAGGGTGGCAAAGGCTAATCCTAAAACTAGGTTTAAGCTCAGCTCACTTTACCTGTTTGTGGTATATCTCCATCTCTTCCATATGGAGGATATTCTGGTTATTTGAACCTGCCTCTATGAAAAGAGGAAAAGATATAATTAAAATTGTCTTCTGGAAATCCCTTTGAGCTCCTGGACTACATTATGCTGAAATGTAAGAATGAAGAATACCTGAACCAGTAGAAAAAGCAAAAGTTGATTAAAAACAACAAAAAAAGAGGTTAAAAATATTAACTATGCCAAAATTTCAGTGGGATCTGTCAGGAATCAGAAAGTATTTGCACAAGTGCAAACACTTACAAGTCTGTTGGGCAATATGGGGATAAGGAACACTCAGTGACAGAGGTCACTGAACAGTCATCATCTTTATTAAACAGGGCAACTCAAGCTGGAGATTTTCAGCCAGAGTTCTTTGTATGATCTTTTGAGCATGAGCTCTCCTGTGCAGGTAAGAGTGATGTTTTCCAGCAAGTGCTCACTCAAGAGCTGTTCTCATTTGTGTGAAGAACTGAGAAATTTTGAGTGTTTTTATGCCTGAGCCTGTCTCCTGTGCCTTTCTCCTTAGAACACTTTTGTTCACACTGATATTTCACCTTGCTTTAGAGGACTTAGAAAGGAAATTTCCTGGCAGGTTTGCTTGGAAAGGTCTGGCACAACATAAGTAGAAATTTATTTTATTTTTTGAAATTTTTATTACAAATGAAGGAAAAACAACTCAGTGCAAATTGTGGCTTTAACTATCATTGTCTACTTCCTTCTTATAGGTATGCTCTCCTTCAAGCTTCTGCAAATTTTGAGTGACCAAAAAATTGTTACATTTACGATTTAATAAGATTTGTGCTAAAATTTAGAAAAAGATTAGGAGTAATCATCTAATCAAGGTCTTTAACTGCCTAATTAGTGGTCATAGAGGAGTCAAGGCCAGACTCTTCTAAGTGCACACTGGAAGGAGGAAAGACGCAGGACACAAGCTGCAGCAAAGGAATTTTCTTTTAGATATATGGAAAAAACTCTACAGTGACTCTGGTCAAGCAATGCAATAAGTTGAATACAGCTTGATGAGAAAGGCTGTCTCTTGGAGGAAATTGAATATTTTCCCTGACAAGACCCTGAGTAACATCACAACACTCTAAAATATGCCTTTCTTTTAGCCAATATTAAGCCAGTGTCCAGAGGGCCCTAGCAACCTAGATTATTCACTAATTTTGAAACTAACAAATTGCATCTATTGAAGAGAACTGTTGAACTTTTCAATATGAATAACTGATATACAACCATGATTCAGTATTTCCTTTTATAAAATTGCAAAAGAAGATGAAAAGGACATACTGAGAATGAGAACATGAAAAACACTAGACAAGGTCTCTTATACAGGAAAGAAAAACAAACTACACTGTTTAAAGTTTAATTTCATCATTTATTTTATTTTTACTCTCTGTCCCCTTGGATAATAGTGTTCTGGAATTATCTTTACCAGTTTATCTGTCCCAGTTGTTTAGTTTGCGTTAGAATGTACTTTTAAACCTTTGTAAGAAATTTGCCCCTGAAAAATCTTCCTTGGGAGATTGATTATTGCAGTAGGCTGTACACATAACATGCCTGCCTTATTGACTGAACTTCCTCTGTCCTTATACATTTTCCAAAACCAACACTGTATTTAAGACCTAATTTTTTTGCCTCACTGCTCAGAAGGGTGTTGGACTAGCAAATGGCCATTACAGTGTAGTAGTATCAGATGTTTTCTGCAGACTGCTGCCTCCATCAAACATGTGTTTTAAATAAAAGTTGCCATAGGTCCCACACCATACCTATTTTCTTTTACTTAATTCTGTTGTAATAGTTATTCTATCCAAATTTTATCTCCCAGCAATAAATGTAAAACTTAATTTAAGCTATACCAATTAGATCTGGGTTTGTGATTTTATCTCCTAGTTATACATTTAATAGTTGATTTAAGCTTCACAAATTGCTTTAGATCCTGCAGAAGGAGGGGGTGTGATCCTGATAAATCATACTGAGTTTCAGATGAAGTGCAAATGTGCTTGGTTAGGAGTTGCTGTTACTCAGGTTCCCTGTGGTTTTCTTTACACTAGTAATTGAGCAAATTATGGGTCCAGTCCCATAAACCCTCAGCAGATGGAACTTCTGTTTCCAATAGGAGCTCCAGTTGCGAAGGGCTTGCTCCTAATCCTGGGACCAGCCAAAACGGAGGGGTTGGAAGAGGGGAGGAGAAGGAGCACACAGCAGCTCTGTCCCAGGAGCAGACCGAAGAGGATGATCAATCTTTCACAGCTTTCCTTTTGGTTTGTCCCTTTTCTCCTTGCCTTGGCAAAGGAGCAGAAGAGAGTGGATAATTTTACTTCTCCTTACTCTCTTCATTCTGACATTTGTTTTGCACCCCCAGCTAATATATCAATGACTAGGCTTGATCTTACCTCTGCTGGCTCCTCTCTCAAGGGATTAGCAGCATTCCCACTTCTGACTGAAATCACAACGGGGTAATTCCAGGGGTTTGATCTTAACAGAGCTGAGTGCCATGCTGACACAGCTCTGAGAAATCCACTTTGGAAATGAGTGTCTAGCAGGCAGGACAAGCAGGACATTACCTCTGGTTGTCTGAATAACCTGCTCTGTTCATGCTACCTTATCATCTGCTGAAAAACCTATTCCTTACACCAAGGAACCAATTCAGCTCAAGTGCATGAGATATCTTTCTAGACTAGCTGATGGCTTGCCCCTTCATTCACCTATATTTTGGTAGTAACATATCATTCCACAAAGGAATAAACTTGAACACACATAGTACAGAGGATTCCAGCCATTCTCAGCTATACCAGTTTGGACTATTGTTCTGCAGAGGAGTCCTAATAATGTAATTTTAACAGGGATTCTGGAAGTGCATGCAAAAAGGAACTTGTAACCCAGCTACCAAAATGGGATTAAACAGTTTTAAGATGTTGGTCATATTATGTTTTCATCTCAGATAATTTCATAGTGCAGAGTGAAGGGAAGAGCTTGTGTTCTGAAAATGCAGCAACTCACAGGTACCAGTCATCTACTAAGAGGGCAGCTGTAGGGAAAACAAAGAGTTTTTGCAGGGAGGATTCTAAAATGGAAGTCAACAAACCTCACCTCAAGGAAAGCTCTGCTGAGAAGGCTTTCCCAGAAGTGGTTCTGTAAGGTCTAAGGATTCCTTAGGAGGTAATAGTAAAGCACCCTGGAGAACTAGCTGACAAACACAAGTTTCTATTTTAAAAGAAATGGTGTTTGGAAAGAAAGTCTCATAAAAAAAAAAAAGCTATGGATACTGAGCCAATTAAAAAAATATTTATACGAGTATAAAAATTACCAGACATTCTCTCTGCTCAGTTTTTATCTCAAAATTAAAATCAAACAACTTAATATATACCAACCCCCCCCCCCCCCCCCAATAAAACTGAAAAAGAATATTCTACAGCCAAATGCAATCAAGAAAACTGCAAGCTGTGTCCCTACTCACAACTTTAACCTGCATGCTCATTTTTGGATACATATGGCATCTCCCTATTTTTGTATTTCTCCTTGAAGTTATGCTAGTTAAGATGGCTTCAATTTATGTAAAGCAACCCATAGAGCATAGTCCTTCTATAACACACACTGATCTTCAAGTTTAATGATACTGTGCAGGGCAGAGATGGCCATTCTCATGTGCTGCAGATGTCTACAAATGTTGGCAACCACTATTTCATAGATAACTGATAGTTAATTGCCTCCCCATGAAACTTGCAGATGTCAATGAATTTCCTTCAGTGAAATTTATATTTAATAGTGTAGTTTCACTGAATGGCATTCCAACCAGTATCTTTAAAATAATACAGGGTTTTAACAACCTGGTAATAATATATTTCAAGAAATTGTACAGTTGGGTATAAACCTTTTCAGCACACACTATCATCCACTTTCCCCTTCTTCCTACACTGAATCCATGATACTTAGGAGCACTGCATATATTATCATCTTTGTCACTCCTTAACAAAGTTACTATTCCTCTGGACTTCTTTTTTTTTCTCTGAGGCAGTATGACATTGCAAAAATGACCCACTCTGCTGTTACTCAGAAACTTCTTGCAAGTTCTAGTGCCAAATATGTGAACAAAAATGACAGTGTGAGCAGAGATCTGCAGAGCATGGTATACATTCAGATCATGCAGTTAATTCTGGAACTATTTATCCTTTCTCTCTATAGTTTGCATATGACTTCAGATAAATAGACCAGAATTTGCAAGAATGGTTATGCTAATTTATTTATTTTGCTTTGAAAATATTTCCCCTGAACTTTTCTGGTAAAATGTAGAAGATAGTGGGAGAAGAATCAGTTTTTTCTATTTTGAGATGTGAAGTTTTGTCTCATGTCACAAATAAATGCTAAAACAGATGGCTAATTTGTCACAGGGGTGTACATATTTTTGTATAGACACACACATTTCTCAAGCACATAAGATTACTAACAAAGTATTTATAATTTTAAATATTAAACCTGTGAATTCCAAGGAAGCTTAGACTTTTTACAGTAACCAAACCCCCTCAGCTCCCTTTTATTTTGGAAGAGCATGGGATGAAAACACAGGAGAGAGATATGTTGGACAAAAATGTACTGGGGCACATCAGCAGTGACCAGTAACATCTCAGTTGCTTTTGTGATGAGTGTACCCAATTATTTTTTAAATAAAGAATGTTTTCCTGTTTAATTTAGTTATACAAAAGGTCTGTTCTTGAATTCCTGAAAACAATAGAATTTTCCCATTACTATTACAAAAATCTATATCAAGCCAAAGGGAATAAGCATCTGGACATTTACTGATCTGAACCCAGTAGCAACTTATAATGTGCAAAATATCACATTATCCTATTTCTGGAAGAGTGATTACATACAGTAATAGCCTCCCTGAAATAGGTGCAAACTGGGCAGAAAAAAATTACTTCAGAAAGTTAATTTCCAATATTTTTCATGTAATATTGAAGTCTTAAGAATCCAGCACTAAGCAGATTCTTATTTTGGCTGCTATTCTATAAATAGAAACAGAAAATGAAAATTCAATTCATTGTTATCCTTGGGTATTTCTTTCTCTGTGATGTTGAACAGCCTGAAGTATGGATGGGCCATGGAGGAGATTAGATACATGACCTGCAGATCTTGTAGAAGCAGCCAAGGGAATGAAGCAAATGAGGCAGAGATGAGAAAGGCCAAGGAAGCTAAAAGATTATGTTGGGATATCAGAGTGACTTAATGTGAGAATCTCTAATAAAAGCAAAATAACTGAAAGTTATTTTTAGGCTGTGAAATGTTCCTATACAGCTATTAGGTAAAAAAAAAACCCAGCATGAACATTTTGGAATGCATTTAATTATTTCACTTTAGAAACTAATAAGATATTCAATTATTTTGCTCAATAAAATAGTCCACAACAACCTAAACCAAAGCAGGAAATGCAGGGTCACTTATGCACGAATTGCTGAAAAAGCTTCCTTCTGGCACTTACAGTCTATGACAACTCATGATTTATGAGATAACTTATAAAATCCCATATTTCAGTATGAGACAGTATCCTTTACTAGATGATAATGAACTAAATAAGGAACTAAAATCTGTTGTATTATGTTGAGCTTCCTCTCAAAACTTCTTGTAAAGAAGCATGAGCTTGATATCATAACAATAATGTATACCCTTGCAAGGGAGTTGAGATAAGAACAAATATCTCGGTTTGGCTCTAAGAGGAAAACAGTAATTTGAGATAAATACAGAAGCTCCAGACTTAATACCTATTTTTATCCCAAGATTTCTTTTATCCCCATTAATTAATTTTCATTTACAGACTCAAGGAATTTTTGGAAGTGCCTTTGTACAACAGCCTATTTCAGAAAATTGGCACCCTATCAAAGCTGCCAGAAGCCATTACTTTTATAAATATTTGCATGAAAAATTAGAATAAAATTATTACTTACCGAGCTGTCAATTTTATTAATACATCCAGCTGATAAGTCAGTTTTGGGGCCCTTATTATTTTTAAAATATTCTGAAATTCCAGAAGAAAATAAAACTAAAAGGTATTCTGATGAATTCTTGAGCATAGATTTTTGTCATTATGGTCTTTTCAGGGACATAAGATTTTAAAGACAGAACATTTATGTACTTGTATACTGGCATGGAAGACAGATTATCAAAGAGCCCCACAATTAATAGTTTATTTTTTGTTTTCTTGTTTTTTGTTTTTACTTAAAATGCAGCAAAACAGCCTTTAACAAAGACTCATCCTGAACTAACTTAATTCTCAGATTTCACCCTGCAGGACTGTGAAGGGTTGGAGAGTCCAGATTTACATGTTTGACTTTCAGCAGAGGTGTACCCTAATTTTCTCTTTTTTGTTTTTCTTCTTTTTATCTGGTCTTCTAAATGCAGATGTGCAAGAGATGTTTATCTTTTTCTATTTATCCATTATTAGTAAAAGTTTTTATACATTCAGAGCCTGGGAGATAGGCAGTGAATCTTGGAGAGCCCAGTAATCTGGTTTATTGTATATTCAGAGATGTGAAAGATGGAATTTATGACTAAAAATATTTTCATAAGGCAGCCATATTCAACCTTAACCCTGTAACTATTTGTTCACAATGTAAAAAACAATGTATGCATTACTTATACTGTTTTATCAAACAAACCAAATCGAGATAGATCTCTGACCACCAATGGCCTTTTCTGAGTACCTTCAGAGCTCAGAGGAATATTCATGTTTTTCAGCTGTGGGAGGTGAGTAGACAGAAAATATGAATGTGTTCCAAAATCACAAATTCGTGCAAGATTTATCTCCTCTTACAGTTTTAAAGGCTTTTGTTTGTAAAGAAAGCATCTATAACACCCTTTAGCACCTCTCATTTGGTGACCCACAATCAAAATTAGAAATAGATCAGCAAGGTACAAACCATTCCAGACAAACATGAATACTTTGTTTTGATAAAGTGATGAAGCCAGTTGATGAGGGGAATGAAGTAGATGTGATATATCTAGCTTTTATTAAAGCATTTGATATAGTGTCAAACTAAACCCTGCTCACCAAATTAATTCAAATTGGCATGGATATGAACACTGTCACACAGAATGAAAACTTGCTGAAGGACTGCAAACAGTGCACTGATAAATGGCAATATATTCAGCTGAATTTACAGCATGTAAATGAAATTCAGAGATAATACTAAATTCATTTGGGAGGTGTTATGAAAACCTCCAAGGGAAGAGATTAGTAATATGCACATAAAATACCAAAATGTTTCACAGTTCCATAAATTTTAAGATCAGCAGGAACTATAATGATCATCTAGTCTGACCTCCCGCATAACACAGACTACAGGATTTTAACAAGTGATGTCTATATAACTTCAGTATGAGTAAGACTCTGTATTTGAGAAATTAATCTATTCTCAATTTTAAAACTTTACATTTTAGAGAATTCATCATTACCCTAGACTGTTTCAATGGCTAATGATCTTTACCAGTACTAAAAATAATTGTACCTTATGTGATGTTCAGAACAGAGATGATGCAACTGGGTAAGGCACAGAATATATAACCTACAGTGAGGATACCAAATAGAAGAGAGACTTGCAAAACACAGTATGAAAAAGCCTTTGGGATACTGAGTTGTAACTTCAATTGGAATTTGGCCTTTCCACTGGCCACAATGCATCATGACAAGAGTTTTGAGCTGCAGAGATGAATCATAGACCAAACATATGATCTCATTTGTGATGTACAGTTTTGTCACTGAATGAAGATGCAGGTACTTTGGAACTAGCCACATCTACAAGGCAGTTTTAGATCAGACAGGATTATACTTTGGAAGTAATATTTGTCTGATCCCCACTCTCTGATTTGCCTAGCAGAGCAACATCAGAACACAAAAAGGGGTTACTTTCACATAATTTTGGATGAGAAGATAGATGCAGTCTCAAGAGATTTGAGTCTGCATAACAATAATTCCGGAGTTATGCTTTAGAACAAATCCAGAGTGAGCATCAGGTCCTCAACATCAGTGCGTTTGTTGTATGCATTAATGCCTCTTGTTTCGCTCCACCAGCTAATGCAGACATTCCTGTGGAAATATTGACTCTGGGCCACAGTTCCAAGAAAAATTAAGTTTAGGAATCAAGAAGTGATTCATTCACTTGAGTATTATACACATAATTAGCTTTTCAGCTTGTAAAATTGGGGATATTGCCACGTGCAGCTACATACACCAACAATAGAGCAAGTATTATTTCAAATGACCAGTTATATAAGATCATAAGAATGAAAGTTGAGAAGGGATGTTTTGTTTGAATGTCTGTGTAAATTTTCTGGCAATGAAGTGTGATTACTTTGTTAAAATGACGTCTAAGGAAAGTGCACAGCCAAATAATCTAAGACACTTAAAGCTCATCTGGACAAGAGACGTTGTAGGAAGTAATATTTCAATGTCACAGAAGCAGAGTGAATTACTAGTTGGAAGGGTCTTTTCCCTATCTGTGATTTCCTTGAGTACATATGTTCATAATTAAATATTAATCTATTTCAGCAGTGGGTGATAGGAAGCTGTAAGCCAGCAGCAATGTAAGCCAGCAACCAAGCACCACACAGCCACTCACCCAATCCCCAGCAGCAAGATCAGGGAGAGAACTGGAAAGGTAAAAAACAAGAGAACTTGTAGGTTGGGATAAAAACTGTTAAACAGGGAAAGCAAAAGCTGCACATGCAAGCAAAGCAAAACAAGGAATTAAATCACTGCTTCCCAGGGACAGGCAGGTGTTCAGCCATCTCCAGGAGAGCCCATCGCATGGAACGACTATTTTGGAAGACAAATGCCATCACTCCAATTGTGGCCCCCTTTCTCCTTCTTCCCCCCAGTTTATATACTGGCCACATGATCTGGAAAATCCCTTTGGTCATTTGGGGTCACCTGTCCTGACTCTGTCTCCTCCATCCTCCCAGGCTCCCTCAGCCTCTTTTTCACATTTCAGTACAAGCAAAAAGGCTCTGTGTAAGCCCTGCTCAAGAAATAAAAAAACTATCTGTATTTTGAACACTATTTCCAGGAAAAATCCAAAACACAGCCCCAGTAACAGGTACTGGGAAGGAAACTACCTCAGCCAAAAACAATAAAGTGGTTCCTTTTGTTTAGACAATATACGATAAAGTATTTCAGTGCTTAAACTTAGGAAAAACTAGAGATATTTAAATTCATTCTCTACTTCAGTCTTTTTCCTGCTGCTCAGCTGTTACTTAAGCTCAATAAATACCTGGATATGTATTACACCTCATATCTACTAAAATATTTTTTGTGAGATGGGACAGAAGTCTTCTATGACATGTCTATAAATATATATTATAGGTTCCAATACAATATAATAGAATATGGCAAATCAATGCAGGCATTTTGAGCCTTTGTCAGTATAAACCATTTTCTTCTAAATTCTCCCCCTTCTTCCCTGGGGCTGACTGGAAGTCTCGTATCAAATATTAGTAAAAAGAACTATAAAATGAAATGAAATACTGAGAAAATGTGGGAATGGAGTAACACACAGTGCGCTAGTGAGTGTAGAAGCAAATAAGCCAGAACTGAATTGACAGGTAAAAAATACTACTTTTTCTGAAGAGAAAAAAAATAATCTGATATTTTCATGATCTGATAGATCAATTTCAAGCAAAAGAAGTCTGTGTCAGATTCATTTTACCTCATAAATATTTGGCCAACTTAGGCTCCTTTTTCAGACACCTGAAAGAAATCCACATTTTCAAGGCACAGTTCATGTACATTGAAGCAGAAGTCCAACATCTGAAATGAGCTTCTACTTTAAAATGCCTATTTTATTTACAGACTGAAAAAAAATTTGGCTTCTCTAGAGAGGTTTGCATATTGCTGAATGAAGTTTTTCTTTTGCAGCAGCTAGATGAATGCAAGAAAAGCAACAAATAAGGAACTCCTTTTATTTTTGATGATGTTCAAGAAGCAAATAACAGAAATATCACAACTCAAAAATCTGTTTTGCTACTGCTTCTTGGGTTCAAATTTTGCAACAGCTCTGGGAATTCCTACAGATTTAAGCCAAGAAATTAAGAACAAAGAATGGGAACCCTGGTGACACTTTCTTTGGATAATACTATTACTCTTTTCATTTGATCTAATAAGTATTTTTATTCTTGCTGAAGCAAGATACTATCCTTTAAAATGTTGATAAAGCATGCAAACCAACATGAAAAATTAAGGAAAAATTACCAACAAGACATAATTTTATACCGTGACCTCTAACAGCTCTTTTCATTTTCTACCATAATCAGAAATATTAGTATTAATGTGAAAACTTTTACTGTATCTATATTTTATTAATATTTGAAATACTAATGTATTTTCCTGCATTTTTGAAATATCAGTTGCTAGAGATTGTTACATACTTGACTTGATCAAAAAGTTACTAAAGATAAATATCATCTAAGAACATATTTAGCTAGGACATTTAATGAAAATAAGTTCCTGTTTTTTACTGTGGAGTTTATTTTGTCAGCAAATATTTTATTTCAATGTGATATTTTAAAGGTGACATTTTATGCATGAGGCATCTTACAGACATTTCTGAAATTCACAGTTAGAAGTTTTGTAAACTTCAAGGATTCATCTGAGATGACATTAATATGAACTGCTACCACTCTTGATAGAGTGTACTGAAGGTTGTACACTGCTTCTTAAAATAAAAATAAAACAACCTGTGGTGTGCCATCCATTCATTTTCCTATAAGACAGTGTTGCAGTATATTTTTCTATCACATTCTTTAAGAAAATTAAATATGCCTTGGTGTTACTCTGTTAGCTTCTTCAACTCGTGTCTTACATACAAAGGGCTCTTAATAAGATGTTAGCTGCAGTACTGAGATACCTACAGTATGGATTTTTTTTCTTGTTTTATCCAAGAGAAGATATTTTTAGGATTTTAATCCATTTTTACCTTTATGGCTTTGAAACATTACATTTTAGAAAGGGGAATGAGAACAGACATAATTGAAAACAATTTGTTAAAATAACTCAAGATGCATACATTCACTGAGGAGTAAGCCACATATATCTTATTTTTATCATTCTAATTTGCAGATATCTATAGACATACTTTTAAGAGTTTTGATGAAGCTATAGATTTCTTTGTACTGAACATTAAATTTGTGCCTTGCTAATAATAGCGTCTTCGCATTAAAGGTACTAAACCAGAAAGGCAGTAAGAAAGGAGTTTTGTAGTAGTGTCTTCACTTTTTTCCTAAGCTTTGCTGTCTTTCATATTTGTATCATGATGTCAGTAATGCAATTAGAGATTAATCATTTAAAACATCAACCATTTATTACCTTTCATATTATAAAGACAGTAATCTTTAACAAGAAATTAAGTAGGAATTTTTAGGAGAAATGTGAGTCTACTAGGTTTGTTTATACATTTTGCTTCTCATGGAATAAATAAGTTATGAGTAATGGGTTTTTTCCCTCAGTTGAGTCCCAATATAAGCTAGTTTCTATTATGCCACATTTTCCTTCTCTGTGGTTCACATTTGTCGTGACTTCAAATCCAGAAGACCTTGCCTCAAAGGGATTGGTGTCCTAAGGGAAAAATTCAACTTACCATTAACTGACATGTCAAAAATTAGATGAAAGTGTATAAAAATCTTTCTCTACACTTCATAGCTATAAGACAAACCAAAGCATGTCTTGGGCAAGCCCTGCTTTGTTCTCTCCCAGAATTCCTCTCTCATGTCTCTTGGATAGTCATGCTTGAGTGTGACTCAAATTACAGCTGCTGCTTCCCTTGAAACAATCAGGGACATAAAGTTGTTCAGTGGAGTAAAGAATATTATCTAAAGAGTTATAAAAGTTCACATAATCCTACTTCTGCTGCTATGCTACATGCTTCCACATTCGACTATTCATCCTTTTATGCAGCCAAATTTATTAGCACAGTAAGGTGAGGTGGAAAGAGTCACAGAGGCTCAAGAGGTATTAAATGTCCAGCAGTCATATTTAAACCCTGGTCTGTGGTTGGATAATCACAAATGTGTAGCAACTGGGAAAGGATTCATCATGACCCAGACCACAGTGAAGGTGAATTAATCAAAATTAAAATACTGATGCAAGTGCACAGGAGACCAGTGAGACTCAGATGATGCATAGTTGTTAAAATACAGTAAAGTGACCATGACTCTGGCCTTATGCTCCTGTCAGTAAAGTGCCATGACTCTCTTGACAATAAAATTAATGTCATAATTTTAACATTTTGCAACAATCATTGAAGAAAAAGGAAGAAAATAAATCTTATTTTTGTGCATTCTGTACTTGTGGATATTAGGTCCTTATAATAAACTGAATTTCATGTTCAGATTCAAAGTGAAGCTGTTTCGTTGGGGAAGCCTGATATGTATATAATGAAGGAAAAATAATAAGTGTGAGTTTTACACACCTAATGCTCCAAAGAGAATATTTTCTTTTATGTAACACAAATTATGGATTCTTCAATATTTATAGTATGTACACTTATTCTGTGCTGCAAACAGCTAGAGGAGGAGCAATCCAAAGGTTCCAAATTTTGACAACTTTGCTAATTCACTTAAGACAAGGAAACAAAGGCATTTTTGTGCTTAACTGGGAAATCAGATTTCAGGTTCTGACACATGTAAATATTGGTCAGAAGAGCAGTAACAACGTGTGGGTGAGATACATTAGCTTAGCAGAAGCACAAAATAAAATGGCATTTTTAAAATCCTGTTTCTTTTCCTGTGATGAACTGCAGATTGCAATTTTGTGTGAAATGATTCTGTGAGAATACCTATCTAGCTAGGGTCACAGCCATAAAGCAAGCAATTATTTTGTGTATAGACTTCAGTTTATTAATTCTTTTCAAAGCTAATGTTTCCAGCTATATCTAACAAAACACCATTTTGGGCGGAGTGGGTTGAAACTGATGTCACATGGATATCAGAGGGGAATAAATTAGGCAAAGTTACATTGACCTAGGAGAAGAACCAGTAGAAAAAAATAAGTGAGATTAATGGGTAAAAGAGAGTCAGATGCCTGTTCCACAAGTGAATATCATGCATTCCCAGTGTGACACTGTGATGGTGTAAAACACAGAAACTTTATTAGGAAGAACTGGAAAGCAGAGCTTCCATCATGACAGGATATATTCAGGCTCCTTCATGCTCCCTACTTTCTGTAGCCCCCACAAATCCTGGATTTCTTCTAGGACAGTGTGACACATATCCCAAAGATGGGATAACAGATGCCAAATGATGGATGTGGTGGTGAATGATAATCTCCACCTTCCATGCCCATTGATATCAGTGCAGTGAGAGGTGAGAACACTCTGGTACCTTAATATTTGAGGAACAAAATGGTTAGATTATTAAAAAAAAAAAAATAATCCTGCCTGCTCTTTTGCAAATACACTGTACTCTGAAATTCAGTCTAATATCTTGTATGTGCCCTGCCCTGGGTGTAATTACACTTGCCATCTGCCCTCATGCACTTAAAACTAATTTTGAAAATTTGTTTGATTCACAGGTTCTAAATGGCAGGTCTTTACCAACAATAACACATTAGGAGAATTACATGAAATTCCTAAATTAAACCAGTTCTTTGCAGCTTTAATTGAAGTAATTTTTATTTTCATTTTCTCTTTAATTTAATTGCATATTAATTATCATTGTAATGAAAAAAAATTTCCCACTTTTTTTTCCCGGTGTTCTTCAGCTCACTTTAATACATCAGCCCAAGGAGAATACTTCCAGTTATTTTAATGAATATTCTGAAAGGAAATGATTTATCTACATGAACCACACACATAGCTAAAACTCCTCTTGTGACAGACTTTGAGCTTACATTGTCTTTGTTTTGTTCTTTAGGAACACAAGCACATACACACACACTCTCAAATATTTCACACAATAAAAGAAAAGTTGTAAGGGAAACAAGGGAGCTCCTTGGAGAGTTGGTCATTGTAAGATCTAGTGGATTAAGAATACTCAATTCCCAGTTCTTTAAAGAACTCTTTCTCAGCCTAAAAGTGTTGCCTCCTGGAGAGGAGTGCAAGTAAATCCTTTAAAAAAAATATTTTTTTTCTTCTTTCGTCTTTGTTTTCAGTTGAAACTCAGCAAAGGCTAAGTCATAAAGGCTCACCATGTGGAGAAAATGAGGAGGAAAGCAAGTTAAAGAGTAAACCAAGGCAATATGACTGACAGAGCTGGCTATTTTGCGTCTTGCAATTTGTAACATCAAACATGTTTTGATTTTTTTCCCCTATCACTCTCTATTAAAACTTTTGGACTGATTGCTGATTTGCTCAACTTAGAACAGAAGTTAACTAAACAAGTTTAATGTGTCATACTGTAAAATCAAATAGATGTATGTCTTTAGATTATTTACTATATATTCATACATAAAAGTGAATTAATTTTTCTCAAAAATATAACATCAGAAAAGTATAGAATTAAGCACTGCTATTTCATCTGATAGTTTGTAAAATTCATATTAAAAATTCAATTTAACCAAATTCCTTCCATTTTCTACAGCCTATGAGTGAGTTCATGCCTAAAAGGGTAAATTTTAATGCAGCAAAAAATGGCACTATGGAAGTCTTCATAAGTATAGCTCAATAAATTTCTGACTGATACACTGTGATATGGAATTTTGCTGCACATTGCTTTCCCTCATGGAATAGCACAGCTTTCCACACAAACCACGCATTGCTTAATCTTTTCATGACAACATGCATGCTGGTAACCCAGAAAGATTAGAAGGAGAAAAATATAACCTGCAGTAACAAATGTTTAATAATTTTAAAATATAAGGATATCTTACACGTTAGAATAATACCCCTGGTGTGAGGACGGCATATGCTCAGACTGGTGAATGAACAGGTCAACAGTAATCCTAAAAAGATATGTTTAGTACCAGACATACAGATACTTAAAAACATTATTCACACAAGCGCCTGAAATTCCATTTATTTATATAACATGTATGTACTTAACTCCACTCTGCTATAGACTGCAGTTTGGATTCCTGTCTGAAAATCCTAAATGAAGGAGCACATAATCAGTATAGGTTCTTCTCACATTCTATCACAGCTGTACTTCTTTAATAGGTTTCTAGTTTATCAGAGTAGCTTTGGAAGAACTAGGTTTCAAAGGCATTTCAAAAAAATGCTTGAGATATTTTTTATGTAAATATTTATTATTTTCATTTCATGTCTTTATCACATTTCCATTAGAAGGGTTGAGAACAGCTACAAAGGCAACCCATCCACAGGTGCAAAAGTGTATTGATGGAAATACATTTTAAAATCTGCATATTTCAGTCAAATAAAAGTTATAACTAGCTTTGATTACTGCTTGTGCTGAACCACTTTCTTTTCCTTCCTGAGCAGTCCTTGTATTTATAGGAACTTATTCATAGTTTGTCTGGAAAAAAAGCATCTAAAAATAACAAACCTCAGAAATTTTGAGTATTTTCTTAACAATTTTGTGCATTTTTATTCATATGCACATTCATTCTGAATTCATGATCTTGGAAACAAAAGTTTCATGACCTAAGGGAGACAAAAGTTTATTTTTGACACTTCCTCTGATTGTGTTTCAATTGGTGTCAACACTACTCCAAGTTTTCATTTCACAAGCATTGTTGTAGTCACATTTGTATCCAAACACTTACACCAGGATATGCTGAACCTTTGATTCCCCTCAGAATTAGTATCCTAAAGATAACAATGAAGGTTTTTTTTTTTTTTTTAAACTAACTGCAATAAGTTGTTCCTGTCTCCTCTTCCTTTTGAAAAAAAAAGCTTCTCACAGGTTGGGGATATATGATCAAAAACAAAACATTGGTTTTTTTGGTGACCTGCTGGAGGAAGACATATTGTCTCATAAAAAAACATTATACAATCTGAAAATTAGTACTTAAGTTTTCAGATGGGTAAGGGAGAGACTAGTGAGTGAACCTAAGAGAAAGCTGTTTGCATTCAAGGAGGGAGGGGACAAATAACATTTTTTTCTAACTTGGTTGGGACTGGGAAACTTTTTTGTATAAAAATATCAGAAGAATATGCTAAAACTAGAAAAAATGCAAGGGAAATTAAATTTCTATTAAAGCCTGAAAGACTATCCAGCCCTTCCCTGAGTAGAAGTCAGCTCCTCAAAGTTTATATATGATATTCTGTATGGGAATATGCCCTTGGCCAGTCCAGGTCATCTGTCCTGTATATGTTCCTTCCTGGCATTTTGTGCACCTGTTCACTGTGTGAGCATGGGAAACTGAACAGTCCTTGACCAAAGATAAGCACTACTGAGCAACATCCTTGTGTTTTCAACATTATTCTCACACTAAATCCAAAACACAACGCTGTACCAGCTCCTACGAAGAAAATTAACTCTATCCCAGCCAAAAGCAGGACACATTCACTGAAACTTTCCTTGAGGAAAATAAAGACATTAATGCATTTAAAGATATTAAGCTGTGATAGAATGTAGCTATAGAAAACAAAATTTGTTTTGTCTTTTCATGTGTTTTCAATTCAACAGGAAAATAATACTGCTATTTATTAATAATGTCTCATGGGGAAGAATGTGTGAAGCTAATCATGCATTTAAAGACAAGACCTACACCATCTTTTACAGAAAGTCATGTTAGGAGCATGATCTGGAGAGCAACTATAATGAAAGCCTGCCAAGTAATGTGCACTTTAGGCAGAACTGTATAAGGAAAAGAAATCTTTAGGAAATAATTTGTTGAACTCTTTGCTGGATCTTGGAGTATTAAAGAGCATTTGTAATGGATTAAATTTTCGGATCAGTAATGCAGGTCACAATAAAAATCCTTGCATAGGTATTTATACATGTATAATCAGGAAACAGAAGAAAACACAGCCTTTCATGAATAACCCTGTGTACCAATTCAATGTGTGTTTTGAGGAGGATGAAAGCAAGGTACTGTTTAAGCTAAAACCAAATTTGCCTACAGATGGTAACACCAAGTTGCCATTCAGCTGAACCATTTTTGACCATGGCAGAAAGCTGAGTTGGGGAAGGTTTAGGTTGGAAAACAGGAAAAGGTTTTTCACCCAGATGGCAGTTGAGCTCTGGAACAGGCTCCCCAGGAAAGTGGTTACATCAACAAGCCTGGCAGAGTTCAAGAATCATTTGAACAACACCCTCAGGCATATGGTGGCACTCTTGGGAATAGTTCTGTGCAGGGCCAGGAGCTGGAATTGATGATCCTTGTCGGTCCTTTTCAACTCAGCACATCCTATGATTCTAAGATTAAAGTACCTGTATAAAATATGTTTTGGCAGACAAGCTTGCTTTTTTCCTATAATTTTCAGCTATTGTTTTCATAATTTTTCTTTGGCTTCCACCCTTATCAACCTGTTAATATTTTTCTGCGCTCTTCATACTTTTATGAATAGAATAAATACATCCTCTTTCTTTTGTGTCACTGCATGCCACTTTCTATTTGGACTTCTTTTTCAGGTCCTCTTTTTAATTTTTTTTTCATATTTTTACCTGTATTTTATCCACATTTGCCTGTATTTCCTCACTCTGAAACTGTTTTACCTTCATTATTTTTTTTTGCCAGGTTGATAGCAGGTTCAGCTTCTATGATTGCCTTCCCTGTACTACAGATCTCATAGAAAGTGAATTGTATTTCAATTGGAAGAATACTTGTATTTTCCCATAGTTTCTACAGCAGGCAAGTACCCAAATTGGTGCTTGTAGAGATGTTCTTAAAAATAAGCAAACAAATGTCTTTTATTGGATATATGACAGCTCAATTAACAGACAATTATTCAGATCTTGCTTTATTTTTGTTCTAAGATGAATCAGCGTCACAATGAAATTATACATCACTCTTCAAGTAAACATAGACTTTCTGCCAAGTCTGCCTTGCATAAAGATAATGCCTAGAACTTCATCTATCATTTTTCAACTTCCAATGGTTTTAGAATTTTCATTGATAATAGCAGCTGTTTTTTGTGAGAGATGTTTCAATTTTGCTTTTTTTCACTCTCTTCTTCAAAGCCTTAAAATTGACTAAAGATTCTTTCTGAAAAAAAAACAAGTAACTTTCTGTGACCAGGAACAAGCTTCTGCCATAGGCAGTCTATGACTCCCAGTGATTTTGATTTATTTTGCTGATTTTTTCAGGGTTTTGGGTTTTTTTTGGGGGGGAGGAGAAGGGAAGGTTTTTTGTTTTGGCTTTGGTCTTGTTTTGTTTTTTTATTTACACAAAAAAAGAAAATCCTCCTTTAATGGAAGAGTTCTCAAGTATATCTATAAAATTCACTGACAAATAAATAAAATATGCCAATAAACTACTTCAGAAATGCAGTGTCTTCTCACAAAGAAATTAGGACTAACAAAAAACCAGATCTTACATGTGATTACCACTTTGGACATAGATTCACAAAACATGAATGTTCACCTCCTGCCACACAAAGGTCCCATAAGTGAACAAAAATGGGAAAACAGTATTTAGAAACTGTTTATAAATGATAGTGCAAATGGAAGAGGGGTTTTGTGCAAACAGTGAAGAAAACAGATTCTGTATCTGAAACTCCATGATCTATACCTGTTGCTTGTTTGGAAATGTCCTCCGTAAGCCCTATGAGGAGCAGCTGAGGGAGCTGGGATTGCTCAGTCTGGGGAAAAGGAGGCTCAAGGGAGACCTTATCACTCTCTACATCCACCTGAAAGGAGGCTAGCCAGGTGAGGGTCAGCCTCTTCTCCCAGGCAGCCAGCGACAGGACAGGAGGAAATGGCCTCAAGCTGAGGTTCAGGATGGACATCAGGAAAGCTTCTGCATGGGAAGGGTGGTTAGGCATTGGAACGTGCTGCCCTAGGAGGGGGTGAACTTACCATCCCTGGAATTGCTCAAGAAATGAATGAATGTGGTGATCAGTCAGAGGCTGCACTCAATGATCTTGGAGGTATTTTCCAGCCTTAATGATTCCATGTTTCTATATAATGTTTTCTGGCACAAATGGAGTTTATTGTATTTCAATGCAGTCTTCAAATATGTTTGATGGAAATATAATCCTTAGAGAAATTTTGTTCATAAATGCAAGCACTGATTTCTTTCTGACCTGCAGTAACAGAGCAAGGGATTTATTCAACCACATGCCTTCTGACTTCTAGTATTGTGATAGATTTTTTAACTTCCCAAGACATAATACGTGCTGAAGTCCACAAATGAATGCATCCTGTCTTGTTTACAGCCCTTAAATGACTAGGAAAATGGTTTATAACACTAAGACTATAATTTTTCTATTTTATTAGTGGGCATTGTAAGATTTTTGTGACTTTCACCTTAGCTGACAGATTGCAGGCAGTCTCTGAGAATTTTAATGCCTACTTACTTATTTAATTTATTTATATTGCTACTAAGAAATAGTTATTCTAAAGACTTATTTATTTGTTTGATCTTGCACTTTTCAGACTATTCACTGGAATACTTTTACGTTATGTGTCTCTGTGTATATTTAAAACTGAAGATGTGGATAATTTTGCGTTTAAGTGCATAGACAAAATTAATAGTCATAGCTTTCCTGTGTCTTAAAAGACAAAGCTTTTTTTTAACACTATCAGCCTTTTTGGGTGCAAACATGAAACAATCAGAAAACACTTGATTCTTAGAAGCTGACACTGAGCATGCTCGAGGGGAGACCCTGTACAGTGTTAGGGTTAGAGTTATCTCATCTTAAAATATTATTCTGCAGTGTTGAAAAAAAAAATTATGTATTTATTGCATTATTCAGCTGAAAAGGTGTAAGAAAATTCCAAATATAGTTTGGCAGATTGTGAGGAAATAATCATCTAAGTTACTAAGTTATTGAAAGTTCATGAAGATGAATTTGACCCCCCACTAACACCACCAAAAGTGGTGAAGTAGCCTCTGGCTGGCAATGAAAATTCTTAATTACCACAGTGTCTGTGAGCTGCTTTGAGGAAGAACACAGTTTGTTCTAACACACTGTATTACTTTCCAGTATCCAGCCTAGTTCTGTATTATATGAGTTTATTGAGCAATAGCTCAGGGTCCTGATATAAAATATAATGTCCACAACTATATGATGGTTAAACTCAGAAATCTTTCTATGTGCATTTAAAAAACAAACAAAAAAAAAAGTAGAAACTTTTGAAAGGTTCATATAAAGGACAGATTAGTAGATCTTTCACACAGTGTTTTGTCATTGGAAGATAAGCTGTGGTGGAGGTTATTTTGTTGTCATAAAGGTGCAAGTTGAATGAAAAAATGTCGCAGGAAGACCTACATTTTGCATAGAATTTCAGTATATTTTGCTCTTGCACTGCCATAACCGTTAGTATGCTATCAGTATGTTTCAAATTATCTGGCATTTCAGCTATATGTTCATAAACTTATAGCTATAAGTGCTCTTTTAGGTAGTTTCCAGGGAGTTTATAGCCTCCAAGGTGGTAAGAAAATTTGCAGCTGGGGAGACAACACAGATATGCATAGAAGAAATGACAAGTTGCGTGTAAGTGTGAGGCAATAATGGGAATATAAAAAAATGCAAAATAAGAAAAAACTTGTGGAAAGGAGGAAAGAAGAACCATGTAGACATACACAAAAAGCAGAATACTGCTTAGATTATACAGGAACAGAAAAACATGCAGTAAGCTGATGATTAGAATGAAGTGAAAAAAATCACACAAAAAAATCTAAAAGGGAGGAGTGTGACAGGAAATTGGCACAAGAATAAGTGGTAAGCAGCAGGAGAGAAACAAGTTAAAGGTAAAAACTTGGAATACCAGAAGAGGACACAGAGACTAAAACAAATTTAGAAGTCTTCTGGTAATTAATCTGAATTTCCAGAGACGTTTTTAATCATTTCTCCTCAGATCTTTTTAAACATTTTTGAAAATCACCTTTGGTTGTTTCATTCCCATTTTTGACTAACTAAAATTTTCTCATACTGGTATATGGTTTCTAATGCTAACTACAGCATTTTAATTTCCTCTCAAATAAATCATATTTTGTTAACCCTGCAGCAGGTTATGTTTACCACATCAACACTGTACAAGAGAAGCAAAGTTGTTGTTGGTAGAACTATTCCAATAACTTCCTACAATTCCTTAAATCCTGATGTTTGAATAATAATTAGAGGGGAGGGGTGGGCGCAGGAGGCAAGGAATACAAGCAAAAGTGTAGTTCATAACAGATTAAATCACTTTGCAAGAAATAGAGTGGATAGGAGCACTTTAAACAGTGAGGACAAACAAGAAAATGGTTGCGTGACTCTATCAACAAATATACTGTTATTTAATTGACACAGTCTGTGAAAGCCTTGCCTGCGGATTTTTGGAAGCGAGTTCTGTTTAATTTATGATTACGAAGAGAGAAGATGAAGACTGCTGTTTTGACAGGTCTTTGTGACCCCTGTACAACAGCTGTCCATATAATGCTCAGACACCGCTGAGTTGCTAACTCAAAAATAATGTCCTGAGACCACTTTGTGAGGGCTGAGCTCATTAGCTTGCCACAAAAGGAATCAGTATCGAATGCCTGAAAGCATTTCTCCTTAATCCATTTGCAACTGAGGGCAGAATCTCCTTACCATTGGTTGGAAACTGTAGAGATAAGTATTATTTGCTAAACCTCAGTCCAGTGCATGATAAATCCCCTTGACATCAGTGGGATTCAATTAAATTCATGAAAGTGCCAATACTCTTTTCTTTACTTGTTTGAGTAACTTACACATCAGTAAGAGAATGATAACTTTAAATCCATTGCAATCAGATATTATTTTCCTTCATACAAAGCAGATGGTCAGGGAAAACACAACGAAAAATCCTGAACTTGTTACTTTTTGGCACCAAGGACTTAGATAGATGGCGGTAAGCTGCCTCAGTCATTCACTGTATAATGTAAATGCACATATCATCTAATTATTCTTCATCCTAGTGATTAAGGAATTACCTTAAGCTCCTGCAGATGTGAGTTTGAATCTCCTCAAGCTCAAGAGAACACTGAACACTGGCCTCCCACTTTTTTGGTAAGCACACTTTTTACACCATTTACATCCCTCCCTACATACTCTCTTTCATCACTTCCCCAGTCTACTTTGTTTCTCATAAATGTCTAGCTTTACAGGAAATCTCCATCTCAAAACTGAAATGGCATCCAAAAAAATTCCTCAGATTGTTGGAAAAATGATGATTTAGAATACACTTTTACTTCTATTTTCTAGGCAGCCCTCCTTCCTTGAATTCTCATTTGCCAGCACCTCTTCTCTAAGTACACCTAATTCTGGATGGAATTAATCTAAGTAGCTCTGCCTCCTACTTTTAAAGAGATTAATGCTTTTGCCTGAGATGCATACCCAACCCCCTGTATACAGTCTTTTTACCACTCAGTCTCCCTTTTTAGTAGCTGTTCTGATTCCAGAGTCAGAAGCCTCATTCTTGCCCTTTCCAATGAATCAGAAACTGTCTCAGCAAAGTAAACTTCACTGCCAGAGACTGACCCCTAACAATTAAGTGGTACAGCTGTATTTCAGAGGGCAAAATTCATTTTGCAAAGCTGTGGTTTATGGTTGAAAAGATTCAAGATCAGAAATGATACTTCCTGCAAACATACAAACATTTTCCACAATAAATGTAATTGCTTTCAACTACCATACTTCCAGTTTTATGAAATTGGCCAAAATCCAGGTTTCTTTTGAGGTCATATTTCTACTCTATGTTTTGGTTTCACTAGCTTCTAAATGCTTTTTTGGTTAAACTTTGCCTCTTTCACTCTCCAGCACTTAAAATATTATCTTTCTCCATTACCTCTTCAGTTCTGTCCATCTTCAGTATCTCTTACTCAGTGCCTTTATCCTTAGACTCTTTTCCGTTTTCTCATTCTGTTTTGGTATTGACACTTCAGTCCCCTTCCAGGAATTTATAGCCTTTAGCTACTCTTCTAAGTTTTTGCTCATCTCCCCATGGAGAAAAGGAGTAGGATGGGGCTTAAACTTAATAGCTGGCAGGAAAAGGAGTATAGATATTGCATATCTTTCTTTTAGCTGATGACTCGGGGGAAAAAGTCAGAGATATCTGCTGAGAGGTGTATAGGCAAAAGAACATCTGCTCAAAAGCTTGACACTAAGCTTCTGAATATATTTTCTTTGCAGGCTTCCTAGGGTGTGCAAGGAAACAAGGGAATGAGTTAAAAGCAAACCTCTGTCTCTCTCACATCATATGGATGGGCACAGAAAATCTACTGCCAGTTATTAGCGTTTTCTCAGCAGCTCTAGAAAGTTTTAAGAAAGATGATGGTTGATGGGATTAGGCTTTGACTTTGTTTCTTGGAGAACATTTAAATCAGAAAACTCTAAGTAAAAGCAATTAGTCTAAATGTTCCTAAGAAAATATTTAACAGGGTACACACCCCATATTCACTGAACATGTATCGCTAACATGTCCTACCACTTTTGCATCACAACACAAAGGATATCTCTTAATTTGAGCAAAGCTACATCTCCAGTTTTTGTCTGAGAAATTAAATATCTTTTATTTCAGGACTTTATATATTCAAACTGACCCAAAGGCATTACAGTCATAGTTCCTGCTTAGGACAATCTTAGTCTTTTCTGATCAGCATGTCAACTATTACTCACTGAGTATTTTTATAAGGTATTCTACAACTATTGACTCAAAACCTGACATAATCTGTATATATATAAAAATGTATTGGGTTTGTACGGCAAGCCTTATGTTTCAGGGCGGCTATGGGGTGGCTTCCATGAGAAGTTGCTAGGGGCTAGGGGCTTCCTCCATGTCTGATGGAGCCAATGCCAGCTGGCTCCAAAACCTGCTGCTGCCCAAAGCTAAGCCCATCAGTGATGCTTGTACTGCCTTTGAGACAACAGATTTAATAAGGGGGTAAAACACATGTGCAATGGCAGCCAGAGAGTGGAGTCAGGATATGTGAAACAGTCTCGTAGAATAAGGTCAGTGGAGGAGGAAGTACTTCAAGTCCCAAAGCAGATTCCCCTGCAGCCTGCTGTGAGGGTTGTGATGAGTCAGGCTGTTCCCCTGCAGCCCATGAAGGCACACGATGGAGTAGGGATCGACCTGCCACCCATGGAGGACTCTGTGCTGGAGACCAAAGGAGGCTGTGAGCCATGGGAAACCCACACAGGAGCCCACATAGGAGCAGTCCTTCCCAAAGGATTGAGCCCTGTGAAAAGGATCCATACCGGAGTAGTTTGAGAAGAAATGCATCCCATGAGAAGGATATTGGGGAAGTTTATAGAGGACTGTAATTACATGTTACTGACATCCTGTAGGAGCAAAATTTCTCAGCTCCCCTAGCCACAAGCTCATTGGGATCATATGATGGAAACAGTATCAGTTTGCTCAGCCCACAGCATTCCAGGATTAGACAAGAAGAAGAGGGAGGAACAGAATGCAAACAGGGAAAAACACTTAACTAGCTCAGAGGGAAATGTGATGGATGAAAGGTAACTATCTATACTGCACAAAGGGACAATGCTTCAGAATGAAGTTGGGTTATTTTGAGATTTTAGGCGAGATAAGCAGCTGAGGGAATTGCATTTGTAGCTATTATGGTATCAGGTATGCTGGTGGATGCGGGTATTTCAGTGAGAAGACACAACATTGTGAAAAACAGTAAGGTGATAGTGGAAGTGAATTTTGTGCATTAAAACTTCATCAACCTGCTTTGTAAGCAAAACTTGTCTCATATGGACTTCAAAGAGTTTGACTAAGTCTGATACATTCTTATCAAAACTAAAGCAAAAAAACTATAAAAATGAAAATAGGGAAACTAAAAAAAATGCAAATCTGATTAAATTTTTTGTCTTGATTTAGAAAGATGCTTAGCTTGAAGACATAGAGAAAAACATATTAAAAAGGATTTACAAGTAATTAAAAACAGTAATTATCTTTTCTTTTCTGTGTGCAAGAGCAGTAGGCTATAAATATTAGGAGACTATTAAAATCAGAAATATGTTTCTAGTCGTGGCTGTGAGACACAAGCAATACTTGTCCTATGGCACTTTTAGAAAATAACATTAAATCATGCAAAAGTGCTGCTGATGAAAAAGTCACAAAGAAATAAAACATCCTTTCCCTTTCCAGGTCTGCTGAAATGAGCCATGATTTTGAATGGCTTTTGACAGGCATTAGTACATGTTTTTGTTTGCTGTCCATTTCAGGCTTCCTTTAGGCCACCTCACATGATGATTTCTGCTAGGATTACAGAAGTGCAAAGGGCTGAATCTAGCCACAGTTTTTCTCCACAGTTTGCAGAACTCTGACACCAACTCACACTCAGCCACATCAACCTAGAAACCTGAGTGACTTGATTAGGAGATGATGCCAGGGTAGCATCCAGTGACAGTGCCAATTCATTGCATACACCTTAAGGGTCTTTTTGGAGTATCCCCAATATAGCTCCAAGAAGTGATGAAAACTGTAAATAGTTATCCAGAGTGGCAAAAAGTTATTAGCTTTCACAGCACCAGTTATTTAATATTTATCATGTCTGTTTAGGTGTTCAGAGAAGAGTGAGAAGCACTTGCCATTATTTTCTGACAATTTGCTCATAATATCAACATATTACAGAGAAGGTGGAGCAATATCCTATTTTTCCATCTGTCAACACTGGAAATTTAATGAGAAGTTACCAAAGACTGTGAATGTAAAAGGGTAGTAACTCAATGTATCAATAGAACATCTTGTCACATCATGGCCTTAAAGTCAAGTTGTTTAGTAAACTCAAACAAAACTGAATTTTTGTAAGAAGAATAAGGATATAAGTTTTATACTGTTGAAAGTTTCCAAAAGTGAAGCCTGACATCGCATTTCATGGACAGTTGTCATTTTATTTAGTAAGAACTTCATTTGGATCTGTGAAGAGGAGAAGGATATTGGGATGTGTATCCATCTATTATGGAATTTTTGCATTTTCTCCTATGTTAGCACTGAAGAAGTTGAGTATGCAATAAAATGGACAGTGCAGTTGTTTAAATGTGGAGATTTATTCCATCAGCAGGAATATACATGGCAGCAATATTCTTTCTGTAGGGAAGGAAGTAGGAAAAAATGCATTACGCTTTGCCACAGCAATATAAATTCTTTTTAAGAACAAGAATTGTGAGTATTCAAATTTTTACTACCCAAGTTATATTTAGGATTTTTCTATATTTTAATTGTAAGCTGTTATATATGTGTTATCTCTAAAATGCTCTGGCATTTTGTTCAATTTACAGTGCTGAGCTGTCTTTAATCTTCCTTTTACTGTGCAAGACTATTTTCTTTGGCAGCTTCTGGCAATAAAGACAACAAGAACCCACTCAACCCAGTAACAAACATAGAGTTATTAAAGGGATTTTTAGGGATCTATGCAATTAATTTTCTTCAAAGACTTTCTCAAACTAGCTTTGCAGGTCATGAAAAGAAGAATGACCAAGCAGAAAGTGATTCTAGGCCCAGCAGGAGTAAAACATGTCCTAGAATCTGATAGTATGCACTAAGCTGAAAAATCCCTAGCTCTGAAACCCAGGACAACTGTTAGCAATGATAACAGTTGTCAGTATTTTTAAACACGTGGAAACAGTTATTTGCTAGGCACATTTAAAAAGAGGTGAATAAATGGAAAACTTTTGGGAAAGGAAGAGTAAATTCCCTCCATCTAAAGCTGCGATAAGTTGCCATTAATTTTGCTTTTCCCTAAGGCACTGAAAATTAAATAGAAAAAGTATCTATGGAATTTCTGTTTGTGTTAAACAGATAGGTTAAATGTGATTTTGAATACAGTTATTCTAGTGTGCAATCATAAGCAATATCTGCACATCAATTTATCCTATTGATTACATTAGAATCATAAATTATCTCACATTGTGGATTGCCTGGGGCATCTGTAATACTGATGAAAATTAACTTCTAGTTCATTAATGACCTCTAAAACAAAACAAAGTGACATGACAGGCATAGCTGTCTGAGATTAATCAGAATGTACTCTTCAAACTGAACTACTTTTCATCAATAGTTCTGCAGGAACATGTATTTAACACTATTTACTAAAAACATTTTGTTATGTTCAGTTCAGCAACCTAAATTTTTTACATCTTCCTTTACATATTTTCCCATGTAAGCCATTCCTTACATGAAATTCCAAAATGAAAGTTATTAAGCACACCAAACAACAGATTGTGTGCCTGTGTGCTAGCAATAATGACCAAACATTAACCCTTTTTCCATGTGTGTTACCCAAGAGACAACAATATGGAAAGGAAAGATATATTCAGTGCTGGTCTCTTTTCTCTGTCTTTTAGACTGGCACAACTACTGGCAGAATCTGTAGCAGAACTGCAGCTGGGCACTGCTAACAGAATGGGAAATTTTGTTTACTAGTCAAAATCTTTGCTGTAAATATTCTGATGAACACCTGTAGTAACACATTTTCAGCAAGGGAAAAAAAATAAAGCAAAAAGAAATCAGAATGTTTAAAAAACCAGAGAGCCTATGCTTTTGTTAAAGCAAGGACTCTCCACATCATCGTTTCATGGCCCTAGTCCAGCCCATTGCACCAAATGAACATGAGAGATGAAAGAATATCTTTGTACCTTTTCAATTATTCCATAAGACCCTGTTGTCTGAGGGAAGGCTATGTTCTCTTTCAATACCTCAGATGAAGATCATATTTATAAAATCATAAAATTTCCATTCTCCTAAGGATGCAATAAGCAATAAGTTTTTTCCAGTGCTGCATGTCTTTAGGAAATATCATCATCACTACCTATTTCTCAGGAATTTTCTTTTTAAAACAAGGAATTACTAGGAGCTTTGTTTTTTTAATTGCTTCCTGTGGTCCCTGAAACAATGCATGTGACATATCCATTTAGGTCAAGCCTGAATAATAATGTCAACAGTCAAAAATAATGCCTCAAGTTATAACTGTGAGCTAGCTGTATTTTATTATGTTATTCCAGCCTTAAATAGTTTAATGCACAAAATTTTTATGCATTTTCAAATAAATTTTTGGGTACATCAAAATCAAAACTGTTTACTTTTGTTTAATATTCAGCAGCTTATACCTTCAATATCATTGATAAACCCTGCTGGTAAAACAACCAACACAAAAATATAGGCTTCTCCTCCATCTTTCTATCTGTGTCAATGGTTAACAGAGATATACCAGTGATAGACAATGAAAATTTCATTATATACTGACTCAGGTATGATTAACACTTTCCAGTATGAAATTCATAATATATGGACATAGATTTTAAGGAAGAGTAAGGAAACTCTAAGGAAACTGTAAAGCAGAGTAAGGAAAATTTAATACTGAGTTTCAAGGCATAGACAAAGATAGGAACTCACTGCATAAAATTCAGACACATAGAAACTTTGCTATCATATGATTTTCAGAAACTAATATTTGGGAACACTTTATGAGAAGTGTCTATCCTATTAATAAAGGAAGCATGGTTGAACTTAGTGTTTATAGTGACACTTGCAAGAAAGAACTGGTGAATAATTACATGAAGATGATAGTTATGGATAGTTTTTATATTTGGAAATTAATGTACTTTATTATCTGTAGATAAAAAAAATACAAAAAAACTTTTAAAGAACCAACATAAATGCAAAATACCCCTCCATGAGCCTGTATTGGTATATTTCACTTTCTGTGTAAATCTTCAGTTTCTTTTTCTTACAGGCATGATGAACATTGTGATGTATTACTTCATAAAAATAAGTAAAGAATACCTTTGATATCTGGATTTCTTGAAATACAGAATTATTTTCTGTTGTGAATTATATTAACACAGTGAAGGAATCTGAGTACTACGGCAATAAATAAAAGAGCCAGAGAATAACCACAAGCCTGAAATCCTTTCCTCACACCAGTTAGCTGCTCCTTTGCTCCATGACTGATTGGGTATTGGCGGGTTCACTTCAGATCTGTTCACAATGGGATAAAAGAAAAAGTTTTTTTTCCTTTTTCCAGGTCCACCAACATTTATCCCAGCAATCTGTGCATCTCCAGAATCCTCCTTATATCCTGATGCCAGACCTTTGTTTCATCCATGATGAAACAATGATCTGTAATACAGCCTCCACGTATGTTACAGTTCTTGAACTGAAAAAAGCCTGCACCAAATAACAGTGATGATTCAAGGATACCATATAAGAGTCAGAGCAGCTGCAGTCCAAATGGTTTATAGCATGGATGCAAAAAGTCTGATCCAAGAGAGCTTATTCCTGAGCACCGTGAACCTGCCCCTCCATGCTGTGTGGCCCAAAGGATGTGATTATCTAAAAATCCACGCAAAGACAGATAACTCAGTCATGCACAGTGAATATGATTCTTAAGACGTTTTCCAGGAAGAAACAAATAAATGACAGGTTTTTAAAAACACACTGGTAGCGTCTAAAGTAACACATGAAAAATTAGTGACTCAGTATGGCAGGATAGCATAAAGCCTCATTGCTGGCTTCAGTTTCTTTTGGATCCCTTTCTGTGCAGCAAAGCCAGAAAGGCTGTTATAATCTACTCACTGTTAACAAAATCACCAGGCTTTTCTAAAGTAACAATAACAACACGATAATAACTCTTATTGTAGAGATACCAGGAAGACATCAGGGAATAGATTAATTTTCAGCATCTGCCACATGGAATTTATCATACATTTATAAGAGAAGATTCCTGAACTTCAATTAAAGAATAATGTTAAGCAAATCATATAGCATAATGTGTTCTTTTGAGCTTTGTTTTTACTACTTATTTCAAACCTGTCTACATGTTTCACAGCACCATATTTGAAATGGACTCCTGAACAGTAATCTTATCATTCTTTCTTTGGATATGTTATAGGCTCTTTTTCACTTTAAGCTAGAGTTTGATATTTAAGACCTACACCTGGTGTGTTTGCACAACACTTAGCAGAAGTACAACAATATGTACTTTTTTTTCTAATATCCTTTGTTTAGGAAGCAGTCCACAAGAAGACAGGATATCATAACTTTTATCCTGTGCCATAAAATCCCCCACAAAACCCTGAATTCTGGGGTTGGTCAATCATTCTAGGTCAAAATAGTATTATTTATTTATAATGATCATTCCAATCCAGGGGTCAGGGGAGTAATTCACCCATTTGTCTCCCCAAGACCGTGGTTTCAGTGACCAGGTCTATTGGATTATCTTTGAATGCTGACAATAGAACTTCAATGGTGCATTATTTGTTTTAATGCACAGACGGGTTGGAAAACATGGAACATTCTACTGTTGACAACAGGATCCATCCCCTACAGAAAGTTCTGACATTTGATGAAGCCTTCATAGTCAATAGAAAAGGTCCCCATATTAGACTGAAACAATTTTCTTCTGTCAGTGTCTAGAAGCCACTTTCTACTTACTGTAGAAATTAATTTATTTAGGGGGACCAGTGTACTCGGCACATGAAATCAGAAAAAAAATTAGATATCTAGATGAAGTAGATTAGGCCCTAACTTTTTCTTAAGAAAGCAGTTCTGGAAAATACTTGATCTAAATAATGGATGGATGTCTACATATATTTATTAATTCACCAAGGGAGTTTTGTTTTTCTATTTAAGTTGCTTTTCAGAAGACAACAGTTCTATATTGCCTATATTCATCTAGAATTCCCACATCACTGTCATTTTAAACAGTAAACTAACAATTCAAATTAAATCTTGGTAGTGAGAAGAACTCCACAATAAAAAAAAAAAATTAAAATACAGAAAATGCTTTTAAATTTATGCTTTAAAAACTGGTAAAAGCAAGTTTCATTGCATTTGCTGTCTATAGGGAGATTTGAATATAATTTTTCCAGAAATGTCAGCTATTAGATTTTATTATTCAGACTACGATTTATTCTTTATTTGTCCTAAAGGGGCATATTCACATAGTTTGCACAAATGAATCTAATATACATATATAAAAGGAAATAAACAATTGCTTATTTTAAAGTTGCGACACTCACTGTTTGCTGCTCTTCTAAAATAGTTGACAGCACACACTATTTGTGCTTTTTGTTATGGTAATAGCTAATAGTTTGTGAGATTTACAGCACACTTTGCAATTTCAGATATCATCTCTACAGTCTGATACTTGCAAGGTGCACTTCATGGTTACAGCTGCTAAAGAAGTAATGGGCTAAAGATTTCTCTGCAAAGCCCTCAGATGTATTTTCATCATGGTGTTGAGGGGTAGTGATCTCCAAGGAGTGCTCTGAACAACAAAAAGATTAAGGGTCAGAATAGGACAAGTATGGTCTACAAAATAAAATGGCAATTCCTCAACATCAGGTAGCGTATCAGCTTCTTTGATGTTTACTGTGTTTATTTACTATTTAAAGCATATTACCAAATGTTGTGCTTTTTTTAGGTGGAATGGCTTTAAAAGTGAAAGGAACTTGAATATTTGTATTTTCCTGGCTGTTACAAACCCATTTGCTGTAACTTTATGAATGGAGAGATGAATGGCATATTCTCTATCGCAGCACATGTGTATGATTCTTTGGTGAAGCATCAAGGCATGGGATGGGGCAGAAACCTCAGCACACACAGTGACAAGGCTGTAGCTAAACCAGAGAACTGATTCCTGAAAATAGCAGGTAGCGGGTAGACAAGAAGTCATCTTAAGTGAGAGAAATAAAGAAGTTTTCCTAGAGGTGGAGACAGAATTAGGCAGAGCTTGTTAAAACTCTGGAAGCCATAAGAAATTCCAGGAGTGTTACATTTTCAGACCTTAGTTTCAATCTTCCTCACATAGTTTGTTCTGAACAGTTTTCTGCTTTTGTCCAATTAAAGTATGAAAGGTGAGTTTCATGTTCCTGTTTTTTTGTTTGTTTCTGTTTGTTTTATTTTTCTTGGTTGGGAATTTTTTTCTTTTTCTCTTGTATGTGTAAAATTAAAACCAATTTAATCTTTAGCAAAATGGGATAACAGAAAAAGGACAGAACTTAACAAAGCATGTTCTCAAGACAATGCTTCCTTATCAAGGCATTCATTGTTGCTCATAGAAATTTCTTCTGTCTTGTAGTTATTGTTTTTTATGTTGGGAAATGTCATCCTGTGCCACCCTGGTGCTCTTCTTCCTGAACTGACTTCCTTAGTCACTGACTCCTACTTTTACACTGAGATCATTAAACATCTCCAGCATGCAAATGAAGCCTTCAAATGGTTTCTTCTAAATAGGTGCCTTGTCTCTTTAGCTTTAAGTGGAAGATACTGTTGTGCCTTAATTCAGATAAAACTAACATGATACTGGAGGATTCCTTGTATAATATGTTCCTTATTATAGTTTTAGAATACTTCAGATGTCTTGACCAAGTTGTAGAGTACAAATGCTGCAAGATGGGTTTCTTTTTCAACAATTATCATAAAATTTTGGCCTGAAATTGAGATTTGTGTTCTGATTTTTGGTTAGTCTTTCTTACCAATTTTCCTTCTAGCTTATACAATTGTTTAGCAATCCTATATCAAAGGAAGTATTAACTATAGAAACATCCATAATTGACAGCTTATCACAACTTATCACTGAGTCAAATATGGTACATCAGTAGATAAAATGCAGTAGGTATTGAGGTGATTGGAATAACCACAAACCATGTGCTATTAGGTCTAGGAGATTAACCACACTCATTAAGTCTTCTAAAGAACGCAGAAAAAATCAGAATAAAAAACTGACTCTGCTCTAAGAAGAAAACAGATATTTTAAGCATTCCAGGTGTTGAAGAAAGACATCTTGGATATGAAGAGACAAGAGCTGTTAACAGCAGGAATTTGGACTCTAATGAAGTTGTCTCTGAGGTCATGGAGTGGGGTGAAGGAGGGGATGAGATTGAAAGGTGAAGATGGGTTAAGAATTTGAGTCTTTCCCAGTGTGCTAAATACCTACCTTTAAAGGGTTCTCCTTTTGCCCTCATTGACTGGAGACAGAGCCCAGGCATCTTGCTTAAAATTGAAGCTTAAAATTTAAGCAGTTGGTTTTAGGTGAGCTACTAAAGAAATGCAGCTATTTCTACCACAGTGGAATGGCTGATACATAAACAGTTCCACTCTGCAGAGAGTAAACAAATATTTGCAAATGTCCAGAAACATGATGCCAACAGTGAAACTACTCCAGACCACAGGAATGTTGAAGGCATCTTTATCCTCCCCCTTTCTGAAACACTGAGAAACCTCATGACAGGTTATGTGATCTGTTCTTCAAAGGTTTGGGCCTCACCCCTTTTCTTCAAAATGGAAGGAAAACACTTTTTAAATATTTAAGACAGCTGAAAATTCTGAGTCTGCAAGTTCTACTACTTTTTTAAACTATGTTAACAGATGGATAGCATTGTTATGCGATGGAGGGAATACCCTTGAAAAAATGAATTAAAAAAAAGAAAAATGGGATCTTAAATAGAAGACATTTTAGTCTTGTTTAGCTATGCAGTTATTTCGGTTATATCAAAGAGAAAAAAAAAGTGGTAGTTGAAAGGGACTAATTGCAAAATATGCAATTCCTTTATGTCATGCCATTTACATAGATATAGATCATTAACATTTCTCTCCTTTGTTCTGCTTACATTCAAAGTATTTTCTATTCTAACTACTCAGGCAACTAAGGGCCATAATTGTAATGCATCTATTTTTGGTTTTTACTAAACTTTTTTTTATAAAAATGGCTACTAGGTTATTTATTTCCTGCAAGTTACATATTTGGATTATCTGTTTGAAAACATTTCACACAGGAAGAATTTGTCAATGTCTGATTTCAGCTCCATCAATACTCTGTTACTTAGTAAAAAGAGGTAATAGAAAATTTTAACTTCAGCATTTTATATCAATCAAATTGTGTGTTCTGATGAAGAAGAACCCTCTTAACAAAGATTTCAAGATTGCTACATAGAGTGGTGATTTCTGTCCCCCACAGAGTAAGATAAATTTGACCATGAGCATAACTTAAGGTATTCTACTGTTTTTCACTGAAGTATGTTCCCAAAAAAAAAAAAAAAAAGAAACAAAACCTCAAGCCCAGTCCTAAATATATTTGGACCATGTGTTTCCAAAGTACCAATAGTCTTGGTTCAATTAAATAATTTCCAAAATTTCAGACACAGAAATGGACCTGAGGCATTGATATTGATTACATTGTAAACCTCACCTGCATCCCATTGCGTTTTCAAACCCAGTAACATTGGAAAAATTCCTGCTGTGTAATCATTACAATCGACTGGTATATTCATAATGCAGGAATATAACTTAATGTGATTTTTCTTCTATTAATTATTAAAGTAGAAAAATTTGACCTTCTATAACAATCAGATTTTTTCTATTTTTTTAAATAAATAACAATAAAAACAGTAAAGAGATTGTTATAGAAAGGTACAAAATAATGTTGTAAAGAAAGATTTGTTTTAAAAACAAGGGGTAATTTATTTTCTGTAGATTTATGCCCTGTTCACTTGAATAATATATTTTCATGTGCTGTTTGGATATTCATTGAACTTAACATCAAATTAGTGAGCCTCTTTCATGAACAGGGAGAAGCAGGTAATGCTGCAGACCTCCAGAGAAATATGCTATCTAGCAGAATTCAGATCTCTAGTACTGAATGGAATTCCTAATTGACCTGTCTCTGACTGACTGACTTGGCACTTATATTATGAGGGCAGTTTCACTGAATAATGAAAAACGAGGTTCATTTAAATAATTTCACTTGATGATAAAATTTCTCTCTCTTTAAAAGAACCATAAGATGAGATAGCTTCACATTAGAAATGTACCTCACAATTTTTTTTAAGATTAAAAAAGTGTTATTAATTTTACTTTTAAATTAAGAACAGAGAAATTAATTGACATACACATAGTGCCATAAGAAATCACACACTTCTGAGGTGTTTTCAGGGCTGTAGCCCAGGTGATTTCCTATTACTTCAGTTAGGTATTTCTACTTGTCTTAATGCTGTCTGCATTCTATTTGGGTCTTCTGCCTGTTTATTTTAGGATTAACTAGGAATTTTATTCTTCCAACACGTTTATTTCAGTAGAAATCTATTTTAATGTTGATGCAAAAACATATTTTAGGGCAGGCCATTCTAAGAAAGATATGAGGAAAAAATGAGAATGAAAAGAGATTTCAAATCAAGAGAAAAGAAAAAAATCATCACAGAATTGGAACTCAAAACATGTATATAGGGTGCCAGAGAATAAAATGCATACCTCACTGCTTTGCAGTACCAATTTCTAATAAAATGCTTTTTATCCCACTCCTACTCCATATGTAGGGCTTTTTTGTTTTGGTTTGGTTTGTTTTGTTTTTCACTGTAACTACTTTTTTTTCTTTCTTTTTATTGAAGTTTTTTGTCTTTTATTCTTGAAACTAAAGGAGAAAACAAGAACATGTAATTGCTTTTAAACTGTTTGTTATTTTACACTACTCAGTCAGTCATCTGTTATTCATCTCTTCTTTAAACTTAGTAGCCAACTTTTCAGCTGCTGTAAACTGTGCAGTACTAACAAAATCAAAGGCACTACAGTGATTTTAATCAGCTGTTCATCTGGTTCAGAGTTCTATTTAATATCACCTTACAGTAATATACTAAAATAACTCTGAAGTTTTTTTCTTCTTTCCCTGAATTTTATATTTGCTTTTATTATATCAAAGAGAAGCTCCTCAGACACAATATTTTCAGTATTTTAATTTATTAATTTTGCTTTACCACTTGCTTTCTTTTACTGAGAGCCTGTGGGTATTCAACAGATGTTTTCCCGGAGGTTTTCAAAATTACCCTTATTTGTTATTTTACTTTTTCTAGGATGGCTACGGTTAATTTAGAATCCACCAGTTTGTGCAAGTTAAAATTGTTCCTTCAATTGTACATTAGCTTGCATTTCTCTACAGTGATTTGAACTTGTTTTCATTACTAGCTACCAGGCATTAACTCAACTTCTGAAGCTCCTCATAACTTTCTCAAAACTGAAAAAAGTGTTGTCATCAGAATATTGAACTTACGTTATGATCTGGGTTTCTGCTTAAAAGGCATATGTTAAGTTAATATCAACCTTTGTTCCAAAAATAGCTTCAAACTTTTGTAGGCCTACTTCTAACTTAAACTTACGCTGTTGTTTTGGTTTTTTCCTTCCAGTACTTTTTATTTAATTTGAACAGTTTCAGTTAAGTATCAGGACTTATCATTCACCAATTCTGCTTTTTCCTCTTATCAATTATAGATCAGTAACTTAAAGACTTTTATTGCAAGTATGTATCAGACACCTTGCAATTATTTTGTTGATCACTTTTGCTTCTAGCACTTTAAAGTGGAGTATATTATATGCCTTACACACTTTATTTTGGAAGTAATGCGTTGTGAAGCAGACTCATTTATTTGCGTAAATCAGATTCTTGATTGGATAATGACTCTTGTGAAAGTCTCACATAAGTAGGCAAATATAAAAGTTAAAAGTAAAAAGTTAGTGCTTAGCATAGATTCATCTCACAGTAGCCATTTAAGTGGCTGTGAATTCCATTTTTAAAAAACAATGCCTAAAGCTGAGGACAAGAAACACAGTGATTCTGAATCATGTCACAACTTTGTCTGTTTGTACATTTGAACCCTGAATTTTCTGTCTGTACATTCCTCATCTCATTGAAATATATAAATGCATGCATATTATAGCCCATGAAAGTCCCAGATCCATGTTGACAGGGTTCTGTAGAAGCAGACCAGATGAGAGCAACTAGGATATTAAGAATTGTAGAAAAAACAGTAAATGAAGAAAGAATATTCAGAGTTGAAAGGGACCCACAAAGACCATAGAAATCCAGCTCCTGGGCCTGCCCAGGACAGCCCCAGTTGTCACACCATGTGCCTGACAGCATTGTCCAAACACTGGAGCTCTGTCAGGCTGGTGCTGTGACCCCTTCCCTGGGGAGCCTGTTCCAGTGCCCAACACCACCTGGATGAAAAACCTTTTCTGGTTTTCCAACCTAAAGCTCCCCTGACACAACTTCAGGCCATTCCCTCAGGTCCAGCCACTGGTCACCACAGAGAAGAGATCAGTGTCTGCCCCTACTCTTCCCCACACAAGGAAGTAACATTTCTTTGCACTGAAATGGTGGTTAAACACTGGAACAGCTTCCTAGAGAGGTGGTCATGCCATAAGGACATCTGTCTCTAAGAGGTATTTGGAAAAATGACCTTACTAACATGCTTGAATTTTTGAGCAGCTCTGAATTAATGGGGCAGTTGGACTAGATGATTATTTTAGGTTCCTTTCAACTGAAATATTCTATTCTATTCTATTCTATTCTATTCTATTCTATTCTATTCTATTCTACTCCATTCTTTTTCTATTTCTATTTGATTTTAATCTTTCTCCAAATATTTTGATAACCTTAAAAAACCCCAAATCAATTCTGCTAAAATCGTGTAAGATCATTTTAAAAATACTATAAGATCAGCAAATCACATACTTTGGAAAATCACTGTCTGCTTGGAAAACCTCAGTCATTTGGGATTTTATTTATTTTGATGCAATATTAGACTTAGAATCTGGTTAATTGTCTGTATCCAGAGTTCTTGTTAAAATTGATTTTTAATGCTGTAGAACACACAAAGAAAAAATGAAACAAACTGGCTGTCCTTTCTGTATCTGTTGTAAGAATGATCCAGCCACAAGGTTAGATTGTTTTTTTTGTTTTCTTATCAAGAGGGAGGCTGCAGACAGGAAAGATTCTGGCAAATAGAGCTACTTTTGCCCTTTTCAACTTGAGTGTGTTACCTCTAAGGGAAAAAAAAAAAAAAAAAAAAGGAAAATGAAGAGAGGCAACAATCAAAAAAATTGCCTTGTACAGGGAGAAGGTATTGTGTTCAGCCTGACCTTGGCCTGCAACTCTTGACATCAGCTCTGGAAAATGTGTCAGTTTTCTTGCCTGGTCTGTTCAAGTGGTGAAGCCCTACTACTACTGTAAGGCATACTTTACATACACACACAAACACAAGTACACTTATTTCTATGAAGTCAGAGGCAACAAAGCTGCCTTTGTGTCTAGCAAATATAATTCTTTCCTCCTTGCATAATTGCTTAGATGTTTTTGTCTGAAATTCTATTCACATTGACACTTCATGTATGTGTGAAACTAGTTTGAATGATGTCTACATTCATTAGTTTTTCCACAGTAACTATTTCCCTTACAAGGTACATGATCCCAGAGCAAAGAAAAGTTAGCAATTTAAAACTCTGAGGGTGTCTTTGTTGGGAACAGTATAATTTTTTAATTCACATTCCTTTCACTTAGTTTCTGTAATCCCTGAAGAGAACAGAGTCAAACTTTGTGTTTTAATTAGGATTTTCAGTATTTATGGCCTGCAGCAATGAAAGGAAAAAAAAGTAATTCTAGGGTTGTTGTGGGAAAAAAAGATTTGGCCAAGTTTGCATTTTTGTAACTGTCATTTACATTTTCTAAGAACAGTTGTAAAAACTGAAAATGGTTTTATGATTCACAGCTCGTATGACTAAAAGCAACAAACTGAATTTTGCATGAAATACTGGTATGAAATATCTATCAAAGAGTGTGAATTTAGACAAGGAATGTTACTCTGCAAGGAAGAGACTGGAATTAGAGAAATTATGGTAATTAAGATAAAATTAAACTTCAGGTATGCAAACTCTCCAAAATTCTGCTGATGTTGTAAACACAAAAGTTGTAAATGTATAGCATTGGTACCAAGGGCTACAGAATTTAGCAGTAGCAGCTGAGAGGATCGTGTGTCAGGCAACAGAAGCTTACAAGAATTTAAAATCTGGTACCAGTACAAATGTGTCCAAATTCACTACAGGACTGAAATATTGAAAAAGTACATTTTCTCTCTCTTTTGCCTCACAATAGAAGTTTATTAATGTGTTAGATGTAGAGAATTCAGAAATGCCAGATGAATGAAACATAATTTTTCTGGTTTTGCTTAGTTAAACAGCTTCTTACTCCGTACTTGTGGGCACTTGATTTGTTTGACTGTTTATTGACAATATCTTGACAGCCACTGTAGGCCAAACTGTGTAAAGGGATCAAGATAATAATTCAGTTACCATCATTCAAATCTGGTAAAGCTCTGTGGTGGCTTAATGGAACTAGACCATTTCCAGCAAAAATACCATCACAGTGAAGGCTTTTAATTGAAGCTTTCTGCACTAAAAATGTTCACAAAGAAAAGATAAAACCCTCAAATTTAATAAAAATAAAGTAGCAAAGAGTAAGTATGAAAAGAAGAGAAGGAAAAAATATTTATCATGAATGTTTCCAGAATAAAGTTTTTTTTTCTTTTCTATGGGAATCAGAGAAAAGGGACAGGTCTGGTTTAGTGGAGGAGTTATGACAACCCTTTTTGGTGCCGTTTTTAATAAGTAAAGAGGTGAAAGTACTTGAAATGATCCAGTAAAAATAAAAACAAAGGAGGATAAACATTCTGCGTCTGTTGAGACTCAGAATTTGAGTGCTAGGTGCTCTGAAAGCTATGTAAGAATGTGGAAAGATTAATGTGAAAAACATACATGAGAAAAAACTCAAAATTTAGACATAGCAGTGAAAGGTAGCAACCAAGCACATACCCACCTTTGTTTTTTGATGCTAATTAGGTGCTTAATTGCTAACCATGTATTAGAAAACTCACACTACACTTTGATAAAAGAGACTAAATAAATACAATCAAACAAGCAAGTATAATTAACACTTGAAAAGGGAAGAAAAGATTAGCTATATGCATAGATTAACAGTTCAATATTATATGAAGAGTGTTTTCTTCCTTAAAAGAAAAGCTAGTGTCTCACTCAAGATAGTCAATTGCTTTTTGAAGCTGCTTTTTAATGTTGTAATGGTTTAAAACTAATAAACAATTTAAGCTGAGAAAAGTACAATCATGCCTGATGTATTCTAACCCCTCTTCATTTCTTGAAGTACACATAAAATTTTAGATTTTCTATGATAGATTCAGAAAAATATCAATTTAGCAAAACTGAAGTCCAGCTTTTCAGAAAAAAAAAGAAAGAAACAAAAAAGTGCAACAGCAAAAGTATCCATACAGATACTACGAGATCCAAAACTCACAGATTCAAAACTGAAATAGAAAATTTCTTTGTTTCAGTTTTCATACAGTTATCTTAGTGTTTGTAGGCTTCTCAGTACCCTTGAGTTCTCATAAATATTTGAAATCACTCAATATTTGCACATATTTGGGAAAAAAAATCCCCAAAAAAACCAAAGCCAAAACCAACAATAACAGCCAGCCAAACAAATAAAAAGACCTACCTTCCACTGATAGGTCTAACATTGAATACTATTTATTTTAGAATGACAGTTTCTGAAAGTTTGATTAGACTTATTTATGATTTTGACTCCCCCTTGTACATGAAAATGTCCAGTAAACCACAAAAGTCTAAAACTACTGCTTTCTTCCCATTGTTCACCATTAATTAAACCCAAGTGAGACTTCACAATTTTTTTCAGCCCTTTCTTAAAATTTCTGGAAGAAATCTTAGAAAACATCCTGTGAACCAGGAGTTGAATTAGTATGAGTATAATAGGGAAAATAAATTGTTTTCTAATTAATTTTTGCACCTGGGATGAGTCAAGCACAAGACAAGGGAAGGCAGTAGTTTCTTTCAATATCTAACAGATAAATAAGAGATAATTTCTGAGTCCTACTGAGAACAAGATTCCCACATAATTGTTGGAGTACAATAAGACAAAGCATAAATACTTCTAAAAATTTTCACTGCTTGCGTACATTCCCTTTTTTCCGTACAGACATCTGTGTGCAACCACGAGCATGCACATGGATGCCATGCACTGACATGTTCCTCATTTTCCAAAAATGTAACAGTCTTAAAATAGCATGACTATTTTAATAATTCATTTATGTGGACACATTTTTCAAAACAAAAAGGCAAAATGCATCTTCTCTCTAATCATACTTATGAAAATTGAAAGAAAAAGGAATATATTAAAAAAATCCATGTCAAAAAGTCATGAAATAGATTAGTCAACTTTCCTGCTCTTAGATTGCTTCATCTTCTCTCAAATTTTGATCAGATGACATATATTTAATAGAAGTGTATTTTTCTTCCTGTGGAAATCAATATCCACTGTCTTCTCACTGACTGCTGGAAAATAGTAACAAAAGTTCTTACTGTTTTCTTAATAATTTCAGTTCAGGCATGTTCGTATAAAATAACGCAAATTATTTCTGTATATCAAATAATAATAAATGTCATAAACATATTGGATTTTCACTGGGACAAGGACATCTGAAATGTGTAACTAAAGGACTTGATCTAGCTTCTACAATGATGAAAAGATGCAAATAGGCAGCTGATCGATCAGAAAAATGTTAAAAACAAATGTGTTATGCTCTTTATTTTATGAGGAATTTTTTCTGTGTGCATATGCGTATAAATCTGAATTTTCATTAACAGTGTGCCCAAAATTAATGAGATATCTCAGATTAGAAATCAGAACATTTCAGAATACCTATTTTGAATCATTTGCACCTAGACTTAAGCCATGGAGCTCAAATGAAGACATGATTGGTATAATAGCTACATTATGGCAGCTTCACAAACTATAAAGAAAAAAAAATTGATTTACTTTAGATATTTGTCTAAGAGGAGTGGAATGTAAAAAGTTCTTTTAGTAATATCTACTTTAGAATCACAGAATCACAAACTGGTTTGGGTTGGAAGAGACCTTAAAAGATCATCTACTTTCAGCTTCCCTGGCATGATCAGACCCACTAGACCAAAGCCCCATCCAAACTGGTCTTGAACTTTTCCAGTTATGAATCACTGGTAAATTCTCTTGGAAAATCTCTTCCAGTGTACCACTACCCTCACCCTGTATCTTCCTTATATTCTGAAAGAAACTACTTTCAATTTAAAACTCTTGACCTTTGTCCTGTTACTATAAGCCTTGGTAAAAAATGTCTCTCTTTATCTGTCTTATAAGCTTTCTTTAAGTGCAAAAAAAGCCTCAATAATGTTTCCCCAGATCAGTCTCTTCTCCAGGATGAACAACCCCAGCCCTCTCAGCCTTTCTTCATAGGAGGGTTGTTCTAGACCTCTGATTATTTTTATGGTCCTCCTCTGGACATGCTCCAGCTAGTCCATGTCTGTTTTGCACTGAGGGCAGGAGTTCAGATGAGGTCTCATGAGAACAGGGTAGAGAACCCAATACAGGTGGAAAATTCAGGTTCATTCACAGAATATAATTCAGAACCCACCACGTATGTCCATATCTCCCACATGGTGATAACCTGCTAATAGTCATGCTGCTTTTGTTGTCTGCCAGATCCCTGGGAAAATGTTTGCTTATCTCTGACACCTTGATTAGAAGGCAATTGTAAAATACCTGTTAAACTACCTTGCTGAACAAAATTAGAGGGACTACATACTGAGACACTTTCTAGGTCAGATTTTCATTTCTCTCTTGACTTTTGATATTTAAACCTATTTTTAAAATAACTTCTATATGAAATTTACTTTATTTTATAGATGGAGAAAAGTTAATTACATAATTTATCAGAGAATGATGAAATAAAATGTAAATTTTCTCCTTTTATCAATGATGCACATAATATTTTTCTGTTTTATTAGATAAAGCCCACATTTATGGTAGACTACAGGATGAAAATTACCAGTCTTTAAGAACACCAGTTCCATGATAACTATCTGGTCTGTATTATCTTTGTAGTAAATAATACAAAAATAACATGCAAATGGCTTTTGTTGCTGTTGTTGCTCATAAAGAGGTGTCTACAAAGCCAAATAGGAAAAATAGATGATATGTCTTCTTGTGACTGAATTACTGTGATAAAAATTCATCTTGTGTTTTTATGTCGTACCATTTTACAGTTGTTTCATCATTCACCTCACTAATATTTAGCTATTTTTCATGTGCAGACCTCATGAAGAAAAAATTTTTGGCACTTTTAGGCAAATGTCTATATGCAATTTCTGAGGGTGCTTTTAATAGCTAAAACATTGTAATAGATTGATTACATGTTTACCTTTCAATGCTGTTAATTCAATTACTTTTTCCCAACTCAGTTTCTCATTGAGTTGTCATTAATAAATATCATACTTTGCAAAAATGGATTAGATGTCTTCAGCCTAGTGTTCAATACGGAAATCTAATCTTAACTGCATGAGATTAAAAAAAAAACAACTCAGTATGCACCAGCTGTGTTTCTTGAATGTGAAAGTGAATACATGCTTTTTGAAGTTCTCCTGCGTTTAACTGATAGAAATTTCCATTTAAACACATTGTAGAAATGCACTGTACTTATCTGTAGTAATGGTTTTTTCTTATATGCTTGCACACAAGTACTTAGAAGCTACAATAATGAGTATGAAAAATTTCATGCCTCAGGCCAATACAAGTATCAAGATACTTGTAAAAAATTTCTTGGCATTGTTAATACTTGCATCATTATTTTTTTATTTTGCTTGTGCTGTTTAATTTTGTTTTAGATATTATAGAAAAATAAATTTTAAAAAAACCATGTTTAAGAAACATAATACATCACAGTCTGAAAAATAAAGTAAATTATACAAAACTCTATTGTCAGAGGCATGGGTTTATTTAACCATGAGAAATAATTGCTAGGTGAAAGATAGTGCTTTCAGACAACTGAATGAAGAAAGATTTCTCATTATGTTGGTTGATTGCTTTACAAAGATCAGGACATAAATGGGTTCATTAACAAATCTCAGAATCACAGCTGTCCCATTCCTAGGCTTAGTAGGAAATGTAGCCAAGCTGTGGGAGGAATAACAGAAATAAGTAAAGAATAAATAACAAGAGATTAAGATGAAGACAAAATATTCAGTGTGCATTTGACACTGTCCTCCACAACATCTTAGTCTATAAACTGGAAAAACATGGATTTGATGGATAGACCACTTGGTGAATAAAAATTTCTTTGGACAGTCACACTGTAGTAAGAGTTGTAGTAAGAGCTCGATGTCCAAGTGGAAAGTGGTGATGAGTGGTGCTCCTCAGGGGTTGATTTTGGGCCCAGCACTCTTTAACATTTTTGTTGGTGACACAGGCAGTGGAACAGCAAATTTGCTAGTGACACCAAGCTGTGTGGTGGGGTTGATGTGCTGCAGGGAAGGGTGTCACCCAGAGGAATTTTAACAGACTTGAGAGGTATCTGTGTGAATCTCATGAAGTTCAACAAGGCCAAGTGCAAGTCTCAACACCTGGGTCAGGGCAATCCCGAGCACCAGTACAGGCTGGGAGCAGAATGGATTGAGAAGAGCTCCCGGGAGAAGGCATTGCTGTTTCTAGATGAAGGCTCAATATGACTCAGCCATGTGCATGTGCAGCCCAGAATGCCAATGACATCCTGGGCTGCATCCAGAGAGCTGTGACCAACTACTCAAGGAAGGTGATTCTGCCCCTGTTTTTTGCTCCTGTGAGACCATACCTGGAGTACTGTGTCCAAGTCTGGGACTCTCATCAAAAGAAAATCATTGATCTATTGAAATGAGTCCAGAGGGCAGCCACTGATGATGTGATCACAGGGCTGGAACACCTCTTCTATGAAGACAGGCTGAGAGAGTTGTGGCTGTTCAGCCTGGAGATGAGACAGGTCTGTGGAAACCTTACAGCAGCCCTCTAGTACCCAAAGAGAACTGAGGAGAGCTTTTCACAAAGACACGTAGTGATTGGACTAGGAAAAATGGCCTTAAACTGAAGGAGGGTGGTTTTGAACTAGATATTAGGGAGAAAATTACTGTGAGGGTGGTGAGACAGTGAAACAGGCTGCTCAAAGAACTTTTCAAGAGCAGACTGGATGGGGCTCTGAGTAACAGCTCCCATGGATGATTCCTTACCCAAGGCAGGGTTGTTGGGACTAGACAAGATTTAGAGTCCCTTTCAACCCTAACCACTCTATGATTCTCTGATTAGTTCTCAGTACACAAAGTTTAAAGGGGATTACAAATTTCTGCAGGAGGTATAAGGTAGAAATAAGCTAAATTTTCAGGAACTAACTATGGGTTACTAGTTTTCTTCAGTGAGACCTGGAAGTATCCAGTTTATTAAGGGGGACAGTACATATATCTTTCTCTTCTTTCATGTGAAGAGCTATTGGGAAGCTCTGGTAATAAAAATGCTTTTGTTTACCACTATCACTTTATTGCTTTTTATTTTTCTGTAGACAGCTCAAACTATTGGAAAGTCAGTATGTTCTTAACATTTCCTTTCTGTTTGTTTAAGCTATTACACTTATGAGACTCTTAGGAGGAGAGGAAGAGAGGAACTGGTTTTTTGTCTGGAAAAGGAAAGCCTACATATGTTTAGATAGTAACCGCAGAAGTACAAGAAAAGGAAATATAAATTAAGATTGTATATTAAGATATATCTTGGCATCATGTATATTCTTCAAATTTTTAAGGTTTTGGCCAGAGTTTGATGACTTTAACTGTGTATTTCTGGTGCAGCATAAACTTGAGTTATCTCTATATTTAGCTATAGTGCACATGATGGAAATTTTCTCTCCAGTTTATGCAACATTTCACAATAATTTCATGCTCTGGGGAGAAGGGAAGAGGAGAAAAGAACCTTTCTCCTATTTTTGCATGGATTTAAAACCAGGATGTAGATTAATGCACTTGACTTCAGTTTGAAATAAAATCAGCCTACAGAGATTTTACAAGTGTTGTGTTTGCCAATTCTTGTATTTTGAAGTATTATGTATCTTGGTGATTCTGTAAGATGAGAAAAAGGAATTAGTAAGCTCCATAATGTGATTCTGTAAGATGAGAAAAAGGAATTAGTAAGCTCCATAATGTGAAAAGAAGTGAGGAAGGCAAAAAATGCAGAGGGGAAGAAAGAAAGGGAGGAAGAGGGAATGAGGTAAGAGAGGATGGAAAGGAGAAATGAAATTGGCTAGTTGTTGCATATACTGAAGTACATGATGTTTAGATTTTAAAAACATGAAGACTTTCCAGCAGAATCTCTTCCTCTAAGCAATCTGGCCTTCTTGGCTAAAAATAAAGATCCTGCTGCCATAATAACATATTGCTCTTGATTAAAAATGCTCATTAAATGGAATTGAAATTCTTACTAATGGCTAAAATTATTCTCTAAAAAATAAAATATGGGCTTGGACTAATGGAGCTATACAGTCTAATAATAGTTTAGCCAGACAAACTATTTAATTATTTTGGTGTGTAAACACTTTTAATATGGTAAAACTGGTGTCAGACTAGCAGTGTGAATTCAGACATGGAAAGACATTTTCTAACCTGTCTGTTTAAGAACTCTGCCATAGATGAACATTTTGAATTGCCTAATTCCATCCTTTCTCCTTTCCTTCCATTCTATTTATTCATAATTTCATTATTCATCATTTCAGAAGTTGGATTTGACAAGTGGAGAGAAATAGCAGATCAGAAAAAAATGCAACTATGTCCCTTTAGGAACACCTGAACCCTTCTAACAGAGAATTCATTTATTACACAGTTACCACTGCTTTACCCAGATCCATCTTTTTAGAAAAAAATCAAAGAGAAGGTCAGACCCATTCTGGTTGACTTCAGTTTGAAATAAAGTTCAAATGACCACCTGAGGCTGTGCAGAGGTACTTTATCTTCCTATCCTTCTGGTAATCTACAAGATGTAAGGTGAAATCCCTTCTCTCTTCCATACAATGATACAAGCTCTTTCAGCTTGCTTTCTGTGAGTAATCAGGAGGACCTTGGTTGAAATCACTCATATATTTTCTCGTTCCTTCACTATTCACTGAAACAATGTCTTTCCCATCAGTGATCAGTAAAAATCTCTCTGATATACTGTTTCTGCACATGCTATCACTTGTCTTTGTCCCAGGCAGGATGAGCAGAAAACTAACTATCTAGAAACATAAATGTGCATTGTAAAGAGCATATCCAGTCAAACAGTTACTTAACTTCCTTGCCTATTGATTTTAAACATCACAAATGGACTGATTTCTTCTGGACAAGTCTAGCTCTGGGGCTGGTGTTAATATAGTTAATGTAGGATGAATTGAATAAATCTATGATTAACAGTATGAATATCTATGAAACTAGACAGAAATGTCACCTCTCTCTTGCAGTATACCAGTCTATATTTTACCAAAAAATGTAACACTGTAACATTCATAATTTGAGACTGGCTAGATTAATAAAGCAATGCTATGATCTAGCTAATCTTCTAAAATTTATAATAAGTTCATAATTTAGGATTTTTCCAGGCAGCTGACTAAAGTATTAGTAATAAAAATGTTGAAGTTTATTAGCATAACATTTTTACTAATATAGAGTTTCCAGACTGAAGATGTATAAAAAAATCAATATACTTAAAGTTTAATAAGTGCTAAGTATCATCGATGTAAAGGACCATTGTGGTTGGTCCTTTTTCTCATATGGCAAACAGAATAAAGTAATTAAAACTAAAAAGAAAAGTGTGTGTGCCAGAGTAGAATAATATCAAAATATGCCTGTGCTGAGGAGGATGGGAGGAAATATAACACAGATGGCACTGATTTAACAAATACAGGACCTCATTCAGTGCTGTTCAGTTTGCAGAAAAATAAAGCACTTACCTACACAAGCTCCAAACTGCTTTTGGAGACAGGTGTAAATGCATCTCAGTTCCTCTCATACAGCAATCAGATTTCTGACTTGGTGTGGGCTTGTTCAAATGGTGATGCAAAGTGCTGGAGGGGTAAAGGTACAATACAGAAGACTAGTACATCCTGTATTTGCTAAATCATAGAAACATATAAAGTGCTTTTAACATCTATATAACTTGTGGCCACTGTTACAACACATATAACTGCAAAAAATATGATTAAAAGTGCTACTTGTTAGAAAACGGCCTGCTATTGTTGGAAACCTATCAAGTAGTAATATAACATGTAAAATATCTATTTTTTACTCAAACAAAATGTCTGCAATGGAAAACACTACCGCAGCATACTGATCCCCAGCTGTTATATAAAAGATTGGGATAGATGCAACAAAAAACAGAAATTGAATCAGATATTATTATTTATTTTGCTAGAGTATCTACATACTAAAGCTATTATTTTTATTGCCCTCTTCCCAAGGGTCCATTTCTGAGCTTTGGTCCCTGTGTATATAAACTTGTGAAGAATTCAGAGTGATACCACTTTGACTAATACTAGCCAGAGAAAATAAAATGTATCTCCTGAGTAGTACATGCTCAGGAAGTCCACAAGGTCTTGGATTCTGGGGAACAATAACCCTATGAGCCAATGCAGGCTGAGGGCTGACCTGCTTGAAAGCAACTTTAAGGAGGAGGACCTGGGGGTTCTGGTGCACAACAACCTGTCCAGGAGCCAGAAGTGGCAAGGAGCCAGAAGTGCCCTTGGGGCCAAGAAGGCCAACAGAATCCTGGGGTGCATCAGGAAGAGCATGGACAGCAGGCTGAGGTGGGTTATCCTGCTCCTCTGCTCAGCCCTGCTGCGGCCACATCTGGAGTGTCCAGTTCTGGGCTCCTCCGCACAGGACACACTTGGACCACGTGCAGCAGACGAGACAAAGATGATTAAGGGACTGGAGCATCTCTCTTTTGAGGAAAGGCTGAAGGAGTCTGTTCAGAGGGCCTGTTCAGGCTGGAGCAGAGACAGCTGGGAGGGGACCTTATCAATGTCCATAAGTACCCAAAGGGACAGTGCCAACATGGTTAAGCCAGGCTCTGCTCCGTGGTGCTGAACAACAGGACACGAGCCAACAGGCAGAAACTGATTACCAGAAATTTCCAACTGAATATCAGGAAGAAGTATTTTACTTTGTAGGTGACTGACCAATGGAACAGATTTCCCAGAGAGGGTGTTGAGTCTCTCTCACTGGGGATGTTCAAGAACAGTGTGAGCACAATCCTGTGCCATTTGCTTGGGGACAACCCTGCCTGAGCAGGGAGGCTGGATCAGATGACCCACTGTGGTCCCTTCCAACCTGACCCATTCTGTAATTCTGTGGGGCAGATTCACTGTATGTACCCACGGATTGGCAAATGCCTTTTTGCATCTGAAAACACCAATTTGATTTTGCATGGAAATTGACCTGAAATTTGGACTACCCTGTGATGCCTAAGAATTGTGTCTGTAAATCTAAATTTTTCACTCTAGGCTTTCTTTAGGACATGAGAAGTACAAGAGCCTAGAAATGGGATTCATCAGACATCTGGAAACATCCACGTTGGGTTGAATTGTTTTTTAATATAACTTAGATACTCTAAATTTTAAGACACATAAATAAATTTTAGGCAGATTAATTCTTGATAACAGAATCATAGAATAATTTAAATTGGAAAAGGCATCTAAGATATCAAGTCCAAACACTTGTAAAACACAAGTCTACCATTAAACCACATTCCTAAGAGTCCCCCTCACAAGTGTTTTAAATATCTCTAGGGGTGAGGACTCCTCCACTTCCATTGATAACCTGTTTCAGTATTTGACAAAACTTTAAGGGAAGAATTTTTGCCTAACATCCAATAATAAAGGTCATTTTGTCTTATCCTATCTCTTGTTACTTGGGAGAAGAGACTGACCATCACTCATTTTATTAGCTTAGTTTCTTCTGTTTTGTGACTTCCTGTTTGGAAGGTATTGATGTATTCAAAGAATAACATCTTTTCATGCTACTGAAAATGCAATAATTAATGTGACATATATAATCTTTTACAGTAGTAGATCTCTAACAACAGTATAGACTCTGGATTAAAATGAGAAACAATCTAAGTTTTCTTCCCCCCTCCCCCCCCATACACATAAATACTTAGAATAAGGAATTAATACATTAAAATCTCAAATTCTTTATACAAAAACATATTTTCACCTAATAATAATTTAAGTACATGACTCTTATCATGCACAGAAAAAATAATCAGGAATAATGCTCATTTTATTTTAAATAATGCCTGTAAGTCTCAAAATGTAATGCAATGCATGAATATCAGCACGCTATAAAACCTAGGAGAAGCTGTTGAGCAGAAATGAGCCCTTAAATAAAATTTAAAGGTCTATGGAGAACACTCATTGTGAACAGAAAAGGTAGTTTTTGTTCCGTAATTGGGACTCATAATGTTTTCCCTGTTAGATCTTATTAACCTATATATGCAGTACCCAACAATGCTTAGTAAGTTTTAACCACTTTAGTCTTTGCAAAATCTCACAATTACAATCTCCAAAACATGGGAAGCTATTTCATAATGTTAATTAAGGGTCATGGAGTATTGTTTCCTACGTGGTGTTACTAAGCTGGTGAACTGTAACAGTTTGCTGGAGTTTTAGTTAGCACTCTATTAACTATACCTAAGTGGCTTGCTTATCTTCTTTGTTTAGCAGGTCATTTGACACCCAATAATTCCATGCTATGAAAGAAAATGAATAAAATTATGTCATCTTAGAATATAGCAGGGTTTTTTTTCTCAGACTCTCTCTCTCTTTCCTTCCCTATCTGTTCATGAAGAAGGAGAAACAGAGTGTAATAATGTCATCAGGAAGATACTGGTAATAATAAACATTGCTCAAATATCTGTGGTTGTTCCTGTTATTATTATTTTAAAAATTTACAGAAGTACCTCTACGGTGTTGTGCAGAGCTCTAGTACATAACATGCTTTAAACATTTAATAGAGAAGTTGTATATGCTTTCCTTTACTTTTTTTCTCCCTTTTATTTTTTTTTAATTTTTTTTTTACAAAATCTTACTATAAAACAACTAGATAAACTAGGCAGGATTGAGGTCAGATGCATCATAGTCCTTCATTCTATGTCATTATTTTCAAAAATGTAAAATAGTTATGAAATGGTAGCACATCAGACTGGTATTTGACTAGGACAGCAGCTAAGGCAGTCCTGGATTTCCAGTTTCCTACTTTTGCCTCTGAAGTTCACCAGATTCATTTGAGTATCAGATTAAGTCACTATTTATCTGAAACAAGGGGTTGTAAGGTTCCCATCAATAAGAAGTGTCAGACCTTTTCAAAATTGTCCAATAAAAATTCAAATGGCAATAAGACAAGTTTTAGATCAGTCCCTGCTTATTTCTAAGATATTTATGAAGCAAATAAGCATCAGATGCAAACCCATGATGGCTTCTACAGGACTTCCTCAGACAACCTCAATGCACCTTTTGAACACCTTTTGTGTACAGAACTTGAAACTGATATTTTTTACAAGGTCAGTCAATATTATCTCTCAAAGGCCAATTGAAAGTGCACAAATGTCCCTTCATCTAGTTTGACAGAAGTTTGTTTTAAGGTGGCTAATGTTTTATTTTTCTGCTAATATAGGTATTGATCTAGCAAATGCACAGGGGAAAATAATTTCTCTATCCTTTCCCAAACAAAACACAAACTGAACTACTATTTCATTGTGTTGAAAATGCCTGTTTCCTCTCTCTCCCCTTGATCTCTGTTCTTATTCTCAAATATCCATATGAAGAAAAAGAAAAATGTACAGCTAATCTCCTCCCCCCTCCAAATTTTTTAATTTACATTTTCAAATCATAATTTTCTGGTTACATATCTATAAAATCTATAAATACAAGTTTTTACATAATGGGAACATTAAATAAGACTGACAGAACCATAAATATTTGGACATCAAAACCAAAACCACAAAATTAGAATGTTGCTAGAAGTTATTTCCCTTCTTGAAACAGGGGTGGATCATTCTTAAATCACACCTACAATTAATATCTGCAGACACCTCATTATAATTTGAAGAAAGAGACGACCTCCAAAATGAAAGGAGACAAAAAGCAGTTATACTGGTATCTAGCTAGACTAAAGCTCCAGCTACCTATTTTTAGGTCCCTAACATATAAATTATCTAAAGTAAGAGTTTAAGCTTCCCCTATTAACATTTTTAAAAAAGGAAAGAGTCTACATTTTGTCCAAAAAGATGGTTGAAAATAAAATAATCAAATTAATTAAAAATATGACTGAAAATCAAAATGCTCCTTAGTTCTGATCACTTGATGACTGAAATTTGCATCTCCTGTTGCAAATCATATGCTCCGCAGGTAAAAACCTTTCTGAAGAGCTAATTGAAACACAGGTGGTCTAAAATATTACTACAATTACAGAAAACAAATCAAGATGCACATTTTGTAACTTCATTTTTCTCTCTTTATTTACATTCAATTATTTTGATTAATATCACAGCATATTTTAAACATTTGAAAGGTAAGGTTCTTGCTGTAGAGCTGGATAGTAAAGGAATATTGTAGTAATTGCCATCTTGGATATGAGCAGGGTGTATTTTAAAAGCTGTTACATTTGTGTGGTCAAGACAAAGTACACTGCAAAAAATTTGACCAAAGTTATGATCCCTTACCTTTAACATAAATAACATTCCTTAGATCTAATTTAAGGTGTTTATCTGCTTTTTTAAATCAGAAGTTTCTTCGATATGGAATACTTCTGTTTACAAGTCACCTACTACTTTTGTGTGTAGAGAAAATCTAAGAAGACTGAGCTCCCAGTTTGTAGAACTTTGTTTCCCTATGACAACTCAGAACCTCTAATGCAAATGTTTCCTGGTCAACATTTACACAGGCAGAATACAGGGAGGACCTGTAGTCCCCTGTACTTCTTTTATGAAATTACACATTTAGATTGCACTTTTGTTTCCATGTTTTTACTAGTTACAAGGTATTTTTTTTTTCCTTTTGGACAATTTATTCCTTTATCTGATCATATGTAATAGTACCACAATCTGCTGAAACACATGGGTGCATTTTTCTTTGTAGAGTTTAGGCTTGAAGCATGGAAGCTGGCATAAATTTATGTTTCAGAGCACAGGGAATGTCAGAAGCGTAGACTGGAGATGTGTGTAGTAGAATGTTCCCACTACCCACCAGTTAAATTAAAGAAATTTGTTAAAAAAGTGAAAATATGGCCAAATTAAAATTTGATCTATTGCAGTTTTTTAAAAAAAAAGAAAAAAATTAGTAAATTCAATACTAAATTAAAAAAAACCTGCCAAAACCAATGTATGCTGTATGTAGGTATTTTACATGCCTGATTTTGGTAAAGAATGTGACTCCTGAGACAGTTTTCTGTTATATTATTGTGTCACTTGTAACAACCCTTCAAATGTTTTCAGGATTCCTGGTTTGTTTTGGAATGAAAAAGTGATACTTAGCAATTCTTCTCTCTGCGAGCTTCAGAATGATCTTGTTTTCAATTCTAAACTGGGCAACCTGACTTCTGGCCTGGTTTCATTCTAGCTCATGGCCAGCTTTAGGCATTTAGCTGAAACTACCAAGTGATGACCTAGCTCCTAAAAACACTTTGAAAATGATCAAGTTGCTAAAACATCCTATGAGGATTCTCAAAACCTCTCACAAGAGCGACTTAGATCCTCACTGCTCTCAATTGCTTTTAGAGACTTTTCTATGATTATAAAGCTTCCTAACTCTGTGTCAGTTTAGAACCACAAGTCAGATAGTATGAGCCCAAGCCATTGCTCTTTCTGTACTTATGTGTTGTCACTACAAATAAAGATAAAGAATGACAAATAAGGGAGTGAAAAACAGGGGGGAGGTGGGAAAAAAAAGTTTATCATTGCTTGTTTTAAATTTGAAGACAAAAAACAGAGTGAGAAAAAAGAATGCCTGTTGCTGATGTTTTGAGTACAGGATACTGTCAGCGTCATATGCTTTTACACTGTAATCAAAAAAATCCAGTGTTTGGAACAACAACGAAAAGATAAAACTTTATCCTGTATATCAAAAATAAATTGCCATTAGTATTTCTCTTCACAATGTGTAATTTATTCTTGAAGTACCAAGAACCTTCACATAAGATTAGGTTTTTATTTTGTTCATAGAACTGAGCATTGGCCCAGTCCTGAGCTGTTGCTAGTAATTTCTAAACACCCTCATATTTTAATAACATGGGAAAGATGGTAAAATATGAATTGTCTTTAGATGTCTCGTCATTCCTTCATTTTTAAAAAAATCTTGACATGCATATGATGCTTTCTCTGTTCAGTGTTATATTCCTCATTTGTTTGGAATATCTATGCATGTTTATGCTTGCAGTTTCAAAGTAGTTCTTATTTGTCACACACACCTCTGTAGTACTGCTTCACAACTGCACAAAAAAATAAATCACAAAGGTCAAAATCTCTTTTAGAAAAAGTCATCAGATAAGATAAACCGATTTGCTTGCAGAAAAATTCTTTATTAAAAGCAATACACCTAAATAATTTTCACATATCTGAGACAATAATCTGTCCATACATGGTATCATTACTTGTTTTCTAAGTAATTCTTCTCTGAGGCTTTTTTTCTATAAGCAAAGATGTATTAAAAGGTGTTCAGATGTCTAAAGTAGTTTCAAGTACTTTTGGAGCTTTGTAAATCAAATGGATAAAATCAAAACAATAAAACAGAAAATGAAGAAAAAGGTTTTAATGTTTGGCTTAATGCCAAACTTGCCATTAAAGTTGTAAATATCACCACCAAATAGATAAAAATATAAAAATAAATGTAAATCGATAGAAATGTCTATATAAACCTATTTATGAAAATCTATTTTCAGCAACTTACAGCACTATGAACTCAGTTGTACTCTGCTTTCCTTTTTGAAAAATGTTGGCACAAGAGACTTGATGTTTTAAAGAAACAGGCATACATAAATGTTTTCAGATACTTCTACCACTCTTTTTGTTCAGTGGACTTTATACACATTAAAAATGGCTTATATCTATTACTCAGGGGAAATTATCCATCCATCATTGAATAAAAGCTTCTCCTTCTAATGACATAATTTTAATGATACTAGTGTAGTTTTTCAGGAATAAAATACATAGCATGTAATCAGACTTCATTTTCTTCACTTGAATAACGCTTATGTTGCCAAGGAAATATTATAGCACCACAGTGCCATTCCCAGTATGTGATAATTGGAGCGCACGTGACAAGTATTTTTCAAATATATATTCATTGAACTGAATATTGATGAGTCGTGTCCAACCTGTGTGCCACATAGATGAAATTTCGATTATAACAACTTAATAAACTAGGCAAAATTTTTATGAAAGGCAAGTTTGTAGGAGTTCTTACATATTTCATACATTAATTTTATTGAGATTTCAAATTAAATATTGTTTTAATAGGAAATCTGTGAATATTTTTAAAATTCTTTATATTTTCAGACCCGTGGATGTTTCTGTCCTTGTTTTTTGTTTGTTTCTTTAGTTTTTGTTTGTTTGGTTTGGTTTTTTTTTGTTTGTTTTTTTTTGTTTTGTTATGCAAGACCTGAACATGTGAGGGAATCATAAAAGGGGGAAAGGACAAGATGTGGCTAATACCCCTAATTACTGCCTGCTACAATTACTAAGACACACAAAATCTCCAAACTGCAAATCTAGAGCAGGTGCATTGTTGAGGAGGCAGTTCTTATTACTCTGACACAATATTTTATTCTTTTATAAACTAATTTGTTTAATTCGTTCATATTTTATTGCTTTTTTTCTCAAAAGGATGAATGAAGGAGGTTGAGGTTTACTTAATACTTGTGGATTTTGTTTTTTCATGTCATATTTTTACCTCCTTTTTCTTTTTAAATGGAAGAATATTGAAAATACTTAGTACATGGCAACCAAGTAGAAATAAGTATTATTATTTTAAACAGAAGGCCAAAAGGATATAAGAGTTTCAGAGGAAGAGTAGACATACATAATGCTTTGGTCAGAAAGAATTTGTGCTGTGACTGAGATTTAGAAGCTTAGATTAATTTTGACTTTTGATCCTCTCTTGTGTTTGGTAGTGTTCATTTTTATGCTTCTGATTGAACGAACACAAGCAAATTAGACAGCTACCCAGTGAGGAAGAAATAGGTAGTCCTGAACATGTTTTCTTTCCATGTGTAATGTACAGCAAAGAGAAACATCATTCAGAAAAGCCCCAATTTCTGTGATGTGTTACAGCCACTGTTGAGAAACTGTATAGAACTATTTTTCTTTTCATAATTTGATTAGGAAACTGGAAAGGGTGAAAATGGTGGATACGAGAGGAGATGACAGTTCAGCATTATTCACAAGACAAGAATGTAGAGAGAAACAACACATCCCACACAGAGCAGGATTCACCGCTCACTGAGTTCTGGTTTCTTTTAAGAGAGAAAAAGATATGGTGGTTCTTTAACACAAGTTATTGTAGGACATACAAAGCATGGCCCAAGGAAGAAAGAAAAAATGGGCATTTATTAGAACCATAGAATAAATTTATATATATATTTTTTTAAATGCTTGAAAACATAGTAACATTCCACTTTATGAAATGAGTTTTTTAGCAGATGGAAAATGAAAGTTCCTAGAGTTGCATTTAGCCATGAGAACTCATATTATTAATTAAATACTTTTTGAAGCAGGAAAAAGATGAAAAACCATATTGAAGCTTAAAAGGATACAGTTTATATTTGCTACTACCTGAAACTTAAATCTATATAATGCAAAATATTAATTTAAATAGAGATTGAAATATGTTTTTGAGATTTTATCTCTGATAATGGCTAAATTTCAAAATGTCACATAAATTAGAAAATGCTAAAAATGCTGAAATTAAATACTTCAATGTTTTAAATTTCCAACACAGAACTTATGCAAATAAAACAAAAGTATTGCTGCTTTCTAAATGTGCATGCAGTTCTTATTGGTCACATATTAAATTTCCATTGAAAGACTACCATCTTTCTAAAAGATTACAAAACATTAGTATTTTCTCAACAGTCATCAATTATTTTGCAATGGATCATAAAATTACTTCCTTAGAAGACAAATTTTCTAGATCAATTTATTTTTCAGTTATTCATTCAGAAACCAAAAATTTTGGATTTTTCATCGTGATCATAGGAATCTCCCCTACCCAAATCATGGAGAGGAGTGGCACACATTTTCAAGAGCATATCACTCAAAAGCATACCATTTTCAAAGCATGTCACTCAAAAGTCCATGAATTTTTTTTAGTAATTGCTATCATTTAATAAATCACATCCTAGAATCCCTTTAATAAATTTATCAGTGGCATTTTTTCATTTATTATATGCAATTTTCACACATTAAATATTTACACACCTTAAGGAAAATATCTCTCAAAACATGTAAATTTTTCCACAGAATATATACTGTTCTTCAACAGATTTGTTCACTATCCTGATAACTACTGTGTGATGCTTTGCCAGAAGGCATGAAACACTAGAAAAAAATCATAAAGGTGTCAAGAATTATTATTTATTTTTTTTTTACACAGCACAACAACAATAACAAAAGGATTCTTCCCTGCTAGGCATTCCAAATGCAACCTATTTTTTCCAACTAAGTGTGAGTTTAATTTTCCACAATACACTGATAAAGATTTCACGTTTTCATAAACATAGCAATTTCAGAAATCTACTTTTTTTCTTTTAATAATTTCACAAGTTCAAACAGTGTCTGCTTGGAAAGAATGGATTAACATATCTAAATTCTCACAGGATATCTGCAATGACAGGCATATGCCTATACCCATATCTAGGCCTACATTAGCTGCATATTTTTAAACATTGCCTATCCATCTCTTACAGCCCAGCAAAATCCAGCCAAAGCCCAGGTCTGGACCTCTGCTCAATTTTTACTGTTCCTGATACTTCATAGTTTGTAGTTCTCTCCTACAGACTGTCTTTCCATGAGGTGGCTTTTATCATCCTCTACTTTTGCTCTGCTTCCTTTCAATTTCTTTCTGCCTTCATTTGCTTTTCAGACTGCTCCAAAATGCTTGTGGTATCCTTCCTGCCCTGAACTGCAATTTTCCAGGGCCTTTAGAAGAGCATGCTCAGAAAAACTTGGTCTCAATTTGGTATCTGCTGGGAAGAACCATAATTTTATAACACAGCCAGATCGCATTTGAAGCTTAATTTAGATCATATTACAGTCCCAGAAGGACAGCTAGGACAAGGAAATTTCTTCATAAGAGGAAACTCTCTGGTTTAATGCTATGTAATTTTTTTTTCCCCCCCACAAGGAGCATAAAGGAAAACATGCCAAAGGTTCAAGTGCCTCGCTTTCATACAGCTCTCTCGTATAGGACAAGGATTTTTACATTTTTTTACATTTTACAGAGAAAATTAAATGAGAGAGATACTTTTGTATCATCTCAGGCCATGACTACTCTTAAAATACCTGATACTGCAGTGGTCCTGTAGGTCATCAAGCCAGAATACATCTCCTTCATTATGCAGCCTGAATAGATTTTTTTACTGAAAGAGCATCTGGCACTGCTGCCAAGTGCTGTTACCTCTTCAGGTGTCTGCTATCAAGCCAATTGTCCTCTAAAACGGGCCAGCTGCATCCAGCCTGTAGTTTGGGATGAGCCCCTGAATTTAGATAAATCTCAAACTCTGTGTGGGAATTGTCTGGCAGAAGACCAGGCAGCCTGAAGGGTATCAAAGGTGAGCAGTTAAAGCTGTAGATCTTGAACCCATCATTAGAATGGTACAGTAGCAGTCTTGGACAATCTCTTTATCAGAAAATTCCTGGATCTTCTCATGTTCAGTATCTGTTAGACAATGTCTTTGTTATGTGTTTTGCATAGAAAAAAAAAAAAAAGGTAGGTAATATATTGTAAGAGATTGTGCTTTTATTGGTTTTGACCAGTGGTTATTTAGTGTAGGAATTATGTAGGCATGATATGATAATGCTCAGTGACTACTTCTCATCTTTGCTTGTGAATATGTCACTGAAGCAGATGGAAAACTAAGCAAAAGCAAGAAGCATGTGGTTAAAAAAAGTGCCACACTAAGCAAAATTTACTAGGACTGTCTCAATGACTATAGTATCTCACACTGTCATGCAGGCATTACTCCAAAATCACTTATATATATACATTCGTGCATGTCAGTGAAAAATTAAAGTCTAGATAAGAATTTCCAAGGCCAGTGAGGTGCTTTAACTCTTGATGCATTGAAAGTGTGAGCAGCCCTTGTTAATTCTTCTTGGCAGGAGGGAGATCATCTCTGGTTTTGGCTGGATTTTTAGGGATAAAATATTTTAAGATTAAGAGAGGTACATCCAAGTCATCCAGTCCTTTCTTCTCACTCTAAATCTGTGAATGCTGAAATTGGGACAACTGCTGACAATGCTGCAGCAAAGACAATCCAGCTTCCAAGCATAGCTGCAGTAACAGGCAGAGTAAGGGTGGAGTACCTAGTGACTTGCTGGAAAAAGATTATATTTGTAAATTATTACTGTGCCTATTTTCTACACTGCTGCTGAGCTAAAAACGCCTGTAGGACCACATGAACATGACCTTGTCTTGTTCTAGGTGCCAGTTCTAGTGTGGTCCCCAAATGCATCATTCCAGAACTCCAGTGTTAGTCTGTAGAGGCAGCTCTGAACAAGTGGAAGGATAAGAAAACCCTTTCCACTCCTATTTGGTATTGTATCACACTGGGAAAAGTATGAGAGGGGAAAGAAGAAAAGTAGGCAAAAAATGCCATAAATATTCCTTTGTATTTCTACCTCTAAATTTAAGTCTTCTGTAGTATTTATGCTTTTTTCTCCATTCTGGTTAGATTAATTTTCACCTATTTGGTTATCATGCACTGTTCCTTATAAGCCCAAGCTGTCTTTCAGTTTAATAAAGTTCTCTGTTGAAGTTGTTATTCTTACTGGCCTAATTATGGTAAAAGTCTTTCCAGAAAGAATACACTGAAATTCAATAACAGATGAAACAGTTTATACAGACCATTAAATTGGCACTACATTATTCTCAAACAGCAAATACAGGAAAGCTTATTTAAATCAATACATTTTTCGACAGACAAATCACTGTTTTTTTTCTTCACATATCCAATCCATAAATTTCAGAAAGGCAAACTGCCACAAGATAACTTCATGCAGGCAGTCCAGAAAATTACTTCAACAAGAAAGCTCAGCCTTGATATTTCGCATGCCAGTACATTGTCAGATGATTGGTTATTAGTCGCATCACTTTCACTTTGAGCATCTCTGGCAGAAGTGTGTTCCTTCAATGGATGATTTTCTTTTATTATTCTTTTTTTAATTACTAAAACAATTGGAATATGAATAATGCATTCGGATATTGTGTGTCTGTATATATGCAAGTACTTTAGAATTCCAGGGAAATTTGACTGTACACAGAGACACTGAGGCATGCCAGGATAAACCCTTTTCATCCAGTCAGATCAGTTTCTAGCTATTCTGTCCCTGTTAGTACTGAAATGTTTATTCAACATGCTCCCATCTTGGCTATATCTGGCTTCATAAATCAATGCTGATGAGGTTTAGCAATGTCTTGGCCATCAAAAGGACATGAACATCAAAAGGAAATGAAATCTGGTACTAACCAAACACCAAAGCATTAGCAGCGTTCTCTGTGCTCACCTTCCTGTATCTTCCCTTGACCAAATAAGATTCTAGAACTGCTTTTAGCTACATTACTGTTACATTTCTATAATATAAACTATAGACAAATATTTTCCTTAGAATCTCTAGCACAGACTGAAACTTCCATTTAAAAATCAGGTCTGATTTCAGGTGTATTTGTGATTTCAGTGGTTTTCAAGTGGAGCAATTCTCTAATATCTAAAAGAAGTAGCAGTCCAAGAGTTGTTAGATTATTATTACTACCAAAACAATTTATTTTGGAATAAACTGATGAATGACTTCCACTGTGTTAGGCATCAAAAGCTTCAGAAAGCTATTGGCACTGATTGTCTCTATTTTGCAGAATTTTGGAAGCCATGACAGATGGACTGCAGAATAGCCTATTCCTCTAGCTGACTAAATTGACTAGTGTATGTCAATTCTCCTCTAAGAGTGCCACTGTTCTCAGGACACAGACTGGCTCAGAAGTCTTGCAGAAAGCATGTTGGCTACCTCTGCTACATGTAATCTTGGATGGTTCACTGTTACCTATGCCCTTTGAATTTAGAAATTCCATCTGAAGGCATGTATTCTCTCTTTAGGTATCTGTCACACAATAAAATAATTTGTATTGCAGTTCTGAGGAGATTCTGGCCCCAGTTCATATTTGTTTGCAACAAATTCAAGGAGTCTTACCACTTATTCATCATTCAAGGCTGGAAGCACTGAGGATCACAATGAGTTCTGCCCTTTAAGAACAGGGTGTAAAGACAGAAGTTTGAGAAGACCTCCCATTTACTAACATAAAAAACCTGCTACATAGAACACCACCTGCCATAGAGGTTCATTTGGTTAATGTTTCAATAAAAAACAGTGAAAGGCGGGTCATAGAGAAAGGGCTGGTGATATGTTTGGTGTCACAGATTGTGACCTGTCATTACAGATGTCACCATCACATTGATATCTTAATAGAATGTGGTGAAAAGTTAGCTACTTTGAGCACTCAGTCTTGTCAAGTTATCTGCTTCGTGGAGCTTCCGTATTTTCTCAGGGACTCCTGGTCAACTCAGTACATATATAAGGTCACAGTCAACAGTCTAGCAATGTTTTTGACACAAAGAAATTGTGAAATACTTTCTTTATAAGAATAACTGGGTGCCAATTATTGATAAGTGGATAGGCATTCATTATGTGATGCCTATATAAAAGCAAATGATTTCTTTCAACAAATTTTTGTGTATAGGAGTAAAGGATGAAGAGATTATATAATATATGATCTAAAGAATGATGAGAATAAGGCAGATCAGACTTCACATTGGGCTTTACAACATCCTCCACTGCAACGATAATCCCAACTGCTTCTGCTAAATCTGTTTTATCAAATCTGACTCTTCAGGAATGATACCATGAAGGAGTAGGAAGACCTGTATGATAGTAGATATTAGCATTAATGTATTAGGAAGAGATATTTAGGAGTGCTAGTGGATCAGATACACAGTAATGGGTGCTACATTTTTATTTAGAGCTTGCTAAACATAAAGCTACATGAATAAGAGCATGTGTCCTTCCTTCAAAAAAGGATCTAATTCCAAACATGAATAACAGCGTGATATCTTCATTTCATCTGTTGGCTGTTGGGACTGAAGGTCTGATTAAATTGGCTTTATAAAGAAATTCTCTCCCATTTTCTTTCATGTGCTCCACAGCCCTGGATCACTTATTTTGGCTGTTCTCACTGTCTCATGTTTTCAGACACACTCATTTATCACAAAGCAAGGCACTTTCCTGTTTGTGTTTCCACTTTACTCTAAAGGACACACCGAGAAACATTACAGGAATGCAGGGTTGCAGCAAATAAATTGTCTGCACTTAGTCTGCAATATGTCTGCAGCCATTCAGCCTTGCATGATTTCTTGTTGCAGAGATAGAGTTAAAAGGCTTCTTGTAAACAACCATTTAATACAGCATTTTCTGATGATGTGACTCTTTGATCTGTTTTTCTGCTGAGAACTGTAATATATACTATGGAAATTTTATGTTCTTTGTGATGAAATGTCTTAAAGTCTCATTTAATAATACAGTTGTCTGTATATCTCAAGGACATATGTGTACAGTAATTTAACTGGAATCAGATTGCCATGCAGCTCCCACAAATCTGAGTTTCATACCAAAGAAATTTTAAAAATCAACAGTTTTCAGAAAGATTAAAGGAAGAGTCCCAACTTGAGGCATTGATGAGCTACACTAGACAAAGCGATAGTCATCATTACATTTACAAGGTTTGCTACTAGAACAAAACTGTGATGGGACAGAATTTCCTCAGTAGCATTCCTATTTTAACCACATATATAGTACATTGCCTTCTTTCAAGAAAAAAAAAAGTTAAATACGTACTGTTCAAACAAAAAAACCCCAACCCGAATCAGCAAGGATTTCTATTATACCGTAGATGATTTTTTCCTTTAATTACTATATGAAGTGAACATCTCTAACAGCAGAAGTAGCCTTATAATAGAAGGCAAAAAAGCTCAATTCTTTACAAAGCACTTCTCATTTATGCAACTGCAGCCTGCAGGCATGCTTTCTAAACTAAATAAATGATTTGTGATTTGCACGAAATGAACAACCAGGTTCAGTATGATATATGTAGACATCTAACTCTTTTTATTTCTATATTTTAAAATTTTTATCTTAACATATTCTAACATATTTTTACTGTTTAGAGGAAGTTCAACTTTGAAAATATAAGATTGCACTGAAATATAAATATTTGGGAAACTACTTGCTGAAGAATTATCAGAAAACAGCAGAGTCTCTGACCTAATATAATTAAAACATGCTTTTTAAAGTAATTTTTGAAATTAGTATATTCCCTCCTAAAGTCTCTTAGACCGCTGTTGTTTACTGCTTATTTTTGCTTAAACTACATGTGTTCAAAAACACAATTCCATGTGTTTGGTATTTTTTCTTCATAATGATTCTACCCTAGCCTAAAATTAAAAAATAGCAGTGCAGAAAAATTTCAGGTGTCTTTAAGCTCCACAGTCTCAACAAATTGCAGTATTTTTGTGCCTGTTTTTCATTTCATTCTTCTGCTGAGAAAGAAAGATTTCACTATAATTGTCTATATTTATATGGATGGCCTCATTCACAAGACACTAAAGTTCCAGTTTTTCAGGTTGGCTTTTATTTGTTTGTATAATGTGCACAATTGAAAGGGAAATGTCTTGAAAATGAAAGTATTTGACATGAAGCAAACTTTTAAGATAAGTCAATATTTTTGTGTTGTAATAATATTTACATTAAATTAATTTTTGTATAGTGTAGTTTTGGGTATATATATATATATATTTTTTTTTTTACAGTTTGTCTTCAGAAATTATCATCTCTAATGAGAAGACATTTTAAGACGCTATCAGGGGAAGGCATCCCATCAGGCTTCAAAGGGATTTTAAATACTTTTGCTTTCTTTTTCTACTTTGAATATCCAAGGTAATATTCGGACTACCTAAGTTAGAAAAAGCAGTATCTAAGTGTTGAAGTTCCCTAATCATCAGTGCAAATACATCATATTAAGTCGATGCGACTTTGTACAGTTAATGAGAGAGGCAGAGACTGCTAAATGATGGCTGATAAATTCTCTGCACCACCAAGAAAACTGTACAGAGTTCCCTGTATGGAAGTCAGTAGATAATGGGTCTCTTTCAGCTCAGAATAGGTAGAAGTCTGGGCCCATTGATTTGGGGCATCAGTCTTCTGAAATTCAGATGGGAATCCATGAGCTCCTGAGATATCAGTGTTCAGCTCAGGAGCTCTAAGGTCTCAATCACATTTTCTGATGAGGAGCATGACATTATCTATTTGTGTAAAGAAAAAAAAAATTGCTTGCAAGCATAAAAGATAGAAAAGGGCTAAAAAGGAGAGTAGGCAGCAAGATTAGAGCACTTAGTGTCAGAGAGAAGGATCTTGAGTGGTTTAGATTGGTGAAAATAAAAAAAAAAAATTGCTATGGTACTTTTGTCCCTGAGCCTGTTTACTATAATGTAGATAATAATCTTCAACTACCTTGCCCTCAGTAAAAGAAAGACCTGCTCATTCCTTGCAGGGTAATGTCTTAGCTGTCTAACTACAAATGAATTAAGGGTTCCACTCCATAGACATCTTCAGTGTCCAGGTTTATACCCAAACCATGAACTCTCCCTACTAAACCTTTATTTTCTTTTTTCATTCTTTCATTTTTTTTTTGTTCTTTTCTCTTTTGATACTCAAAAATCAATTTAGCATTGAAGAATACGGACATCAGGTTTTCAAGAGGTAATTTAATAATTTAAATACATGTAATTATTTCTCTTGTTCATTTGGAGAAGGAAGGATTGGAGACTAGGTTAGGCTCAAATGAGTTCAAAACCTGGATTTTGTGCCTCTGTAAAATGTATATAGAGGTGGGGAAATAGAAAAACAAATTAAAAATCCCCAAGGATGATGAGTAATTGCTGTTGTGAGGGCTAACCATAAGTTCTGCTTCCAGTGGTTTGAATGGAAGTGTACCCCACTACCAGATGCACAGTATTTTCTAGTGAAGATTGAACAACAGAATGTTAATCTCTTATTCTTCATCTGTGCATTCCCCAGGGTATTTTATTCTTCTGTAGTTAAAAGCAGAATCAAAATATTGCCAAATTCTGACATAGTGTGAAATTCATCTCTTTCTGCACAAATAATTGAGCTGTGGAGCTGGAATGGCACTTCTTTAGCACATTTTATTTAGAAATAGAAGAAAGGGAAGCAATTCAAAATCATACCAAAGTAGATATGATGAATGTAAGTGAAATGAAAAAGCTGACTAGTAAGTTGATTTCTCATATTTCTAAAATTATACTTGTAAAAGTCAATAGAATAGATTGAAAAATCCCTTTTAAGATTTAAGCCATTCATATAGAGAGAGGCAACATTACTATATCACATAGATAAGTCTTCTGCAACATCTTTTTTTTTTTTTCCAGTGACTAAAATAGAAGCAGTATAGTAAGTTCCTGGAGTGTGTGGAGGAGAACTTCCTGACACACCTAGGGAGAGGGTGCCAGCCTGGAAGGCAAGGCACTGGACCTGTTGCTTGTGCACAGAGAAAGACTGGTGGATCATATGATGTTTGAGGGATGCTAGGGGCACAAAATGTTGGTTTTCAACTCTCAGGGAACTAAGGAGGTGGGTTAGCAGAACTTCAGCTTCCAGAGGGCGTTTTGGTCTCTTTAGGGACTGTTTGAGAGAGTCCCTTGGGGTGCAGTCCTGAAGGGCAAAGGGGTCCCAGAAGGTTGGACATTCTTCAAGATGTAGATCTTAAAGGCACAGAAGCAGGCCACTAAAGACAAGTCAGAGGGGAGGAAGATCAACCTGGCTAAACAGAGAGCTAGCTTTCTCTTGTGCTCAAGATAAAAAGAAGGGCGAGTTTACAACCTTTGGGAAAAGAGGTAGAAAATTCAGGAGGGGTTCAAAGTTTTCATAAGGTTGTGCAGGGAGAAAATTAGAAGAACTAAAGCCAACTAAAACTTACATTGGCAACTGCTGTAAAAGATGATAAAAGATCTTTCTAAAAATGCATTGGCAACAAAAGAAAGGCTAAGGAGAATCTCCATCCCTTATTGGCTGTGGAAGAACAAAGGAGATTCTCCATCCTTTATTAGCTGTGGAGGAACATAGCAACAAATAATGAGGAAAAGGTTGAGGTACTTAATGCCTTTGCCTCAGTCTGTAACAGTAAGAACAATTGTTCTCAGGGTATCTAGTCCACTGAGCTTGATGGAATTCAGGGACAGGGAGCAGAATGAAGCCTCCATAATCCAAGGGAAAGTGGTTGTTGACTTCTACACCACTAAGGAACACACATCTACAGGTCAGATGAGATCCACGCAAAGGAATGGAGGGGGGTGGTGGAAAGCCTCATTGAAGCACCTTCCATCATTTGCCAGCAGTCCTGGCTCACTAGGGAGGTCCCAGTTGACAGGAGGCTGGCCAATGTGACCCCCATCCACAAGGGCTGAAAGGAGGGTTCCCAGGCTGGCCTCGGGACTGGGAAAGGTCATGGACCAAGTCACCTTGAGTGCCATTTTGGGCATGTGCAGCACAACAAGAGGATCTGGCCCAACAGACCCTGCTTGACCGATCTGATCTCCTTTGAAAAGATGACACCCTTAGTGGATGAGGGAAAGGCTGTGGCTGCTGTCTAGCTGAAGTTTAGTCAAGCCTTTGACACTGTCTCCCACAACATTCTTCTAGAGAAAATGGTGTCTCACAGCTTGGATGGGTGCATGCTTCATTGAGTAAAAAACTATCTGGGTGACCAAGCCAGCGAGTGGTGATGAAGGGAGCTGCATCCAGCTGGTAGCCAGTCACCAGTGGTCTTGACCAGGACTTTGTTTTCAGGTCAGTCCTGTTTAATGTCTTTATCTGACCTGCACAAGAGCATCAAGTTCACCCTCGGGCAGTTTGCAGGTGACACCGAGCTGAACAGGAGTGTTGATCTACTGGAGGACAGGAAGCTCTGCAGAGGGATCTGCCAAGGCCAGTAGTATGAAGTTCAACATATCAAAGTGTCAGGTCTTGCCCTTGGGTCTCAACAACCCCATGCAGGATTACAAGTTGGGAGAAAATTAGCTAGAAAGCTTCCTGGTGGAAAAGGGTTTGGGGGTGCTATTCAAACGTGGCTGGACACAAGCCAGTGTGTGCCCAGGTGGCCAAGAAAATCAATAGCATCCTGGCCTGGATCAGCAATAGTGTGGCCAGCAGGACCAGGACAGTGATTGTCCCCCTGTTCTCAGCACAGGTAAGGCTGCACCTTGAGTGCCATGTTCAGTTTTGGGCCCATCATTACAAAAAAGGTTCTGAGGTGTTGGGGTGTGTCCAGAGAAGGCCAACAGAGCTGGTGAAGGGTCTGGAGCACAAATGCTATAAGGAACAGTTGAGGAAACTTGTGTTGTTCACCTTGAAGAAAAGGAGATTTAAGGGAGCCTACCAGTCCCAGCAAATATGTGAAAGGAGGTTTTAGTCAGGTGGGGGTTGGTCTAGTCCCAAGTAAGGAAAAATGAGAGGAAATGGTCTCAAGTTGCTACAGGGAAGGTTTAGATTGAATTTTAGGAAAAATTTCTTCCCTGAAAGGTTTGTCAAGCACTGAAATAGACTTCCCAGGGAAGTGCAGGAATCCTCATCTTCAGAGGCATTTAAAAGGTGTATAGATATAGTATTAATCGACATGGTTTACTGGTGAACTTGGCCTTGCTGGGTTAAGGGTTGGACTAGATTATCTCAAATATCTTTTCTAATTTAAATTATTTGATATTTCTAATGACTTTGATTTCCACTTCCCCAGACAAAAGAAAGAGAAAATGTCATGTGATCCTTAAAAGTTTTATATTTTTATCATAAATTTATAGCATCTATAATGCCATTCTAAAATGAGCTGATTTTTATTGTTGTTTTATACCTCACTATGTATTGCTTGCTAACATAGTATTCCTTCCTCCTTACCTTTTGAATGAAGTATTTGGCATGCTTCAAGCCAAGGGTGTGGGGATCAACCTTCAATTTTGACTGAGAAAATAAAGCATATGAAAATCTGCTGAGTTGTGATTTGAGAGCTGTTAGGTGTCACCTCCCAGACCTGAGTATGATTAAAATACTTGGGAAATTACAGGTGCTGTTTCTGCCATTAGGGAGGAGCAAGACTGTAAGCTTCAGCAGACTGATTTTGCCCCTTTGAATTTTCTCTCAGGCAATTTTTCTGAGGTAAAGTTTAATGTGTAAAATGATTTTTGAAGATTATGTAAGAAGGACCCAAACTGGATTTATTGGTTACATGGAAGGAAGCCTTCAGATCCTCTAGGGATCTGATGTTGCCTGTGTGTTGGGGTGAGGGCAGGATAAAAACAGCTGGTTGGCCTTAGCAAACTTTTGGCCTGCCATTTCTGTCTGTGTGAACAAGGCTTGAAGAATGTTATTTGCATGTCATTGCTCCTGAGTATGCAATAAATTGTTAAATTTATTTCCTTGACAATCAGATTGCTAATATTTCCTTTTTCTGTGTGTGTGCTGCAATTGTTCAATAAAAAATAGAAAATACAACAAATAGTTTATCTGTAGATTTTTCCTTGAGCTTGGTGGTTGGAGAAAAAAATGAAACACTATTAACCATGACTTTGGTGCAATATGGCCTATTTCCTGTGAATAATTGACAGAAATATTGTAAAGTGTTAGTGGTAAATTTGAAGTGGCATGCACAGTATGTGTTTAGAATGTTTATACAGTCTCCAATTGATTCTCAGGGAGCTCAGACTAATTGGAAATAAGGTTTATGTGCAGCGAAGCAGTGAACCAGTGATATGGTGATACTGCAGAAGTGATTCCTGCCTCTGGCAATATTTTTTAAACATATCTGAAAAGCTCAGGCAAACTTTATAATTCTGAATTACTTAAATAATAGAACTACATAATTTTGTAAATGTATCTAGGTTTACAGTATTTCAAATACGCAGCTCTCCTATCAGAGAGAGAAGGAAGGATTAGCACTTTGTCCTTTCTCCCTTCAGCACTGTTAGAAAGAGCTGCAAAACTTGTTTTCACAAGCTGAGCTAATGATAGGTGGGATTTGAATGCAGGGATATTGAATTCTGGCTATTCAACCCCATCTTTGTCAGGGACAGGAAATGATCAACAGATAACAGCTCATTTTGCAGGGGTAAACATGTTCAGAACTATTCAAACTAATAACTTCGAGTTATTGTTCAACAGCTTTCAAACTGTAAAACTGTCCTGGCTTGTAAATTGGCCATTCCAGAAGAGACTGTGCCTGTGATGACCAGAACTTGGGATACTAAGACCCTTGTTAGGGATGTGCACTGATTAATCCAAGCTAGCAGCCAAGCACCACAGAACTCTCTGCTTGCTCACTGTTTACCTGATAGGATGAGGGACAGAATCAAAAGGTAAAAGTATGAAAACTTACGGTTGTTGAGATGGGGATAACTTAGTAACAAAAACTTAGTTGTGGTAATACTAATAATAATAATAATGAAAGTTACTAAGAGAGAGAGAAGTAAGACACAGGAGAAGCAATTGGTGCAAATGAAAGGAATTGCTCACCACCATCAGACTGATGCCCAGACAGTTTGCAAGCAGTGTTCCCAAGGCCAGCTTTCTGCCTAGTTTATATGATGAGCATGGTGCATAAGGCATTGGATATCCTTTTTGTCAGCTGGGGTCATTTGTTCTGTCTCTGTCTCCTGCCAGCTTCTTGTGCAATCCAAGCCTGCTTGCTGGCAGGGCATGAGAAGCTGGAAAGTCCTTGACCTAGCATAAGCAGTGCTCAGCAACAACTGAAACATCAGTGTGTTATCAACATTATTGTCCTCCTAAATCCAAGACACACCACTGCATTGACTACTAGGAAAAACATTAAATCTATCCCAGTCAGAACCAGTGCAGTATTTTTCAGCCAGAGATGTTAGTACTGGTAGGAAACCCATACCCTAATTACAGTATTTACTTCAGTATTGAAATATTAGGGGTAGAGCTATAAAGGGTATATGGAAGCTCCTCAAAAAGCTGCATTTTTTTCTTGTTCATTTTCTTTTTTAGAACTCCTCCTCTCCTCTCCTCTCCTCTCCTCTCCTCTCCTCTCCTCTCCTCTCCTCTCCTCTCCTCTCCTCTCCTCTCCTCTCCTCTCCTCTCCTCTCCTCTCCTCTCCTCTCCTCTCCTCTCCTCTCCTCTCCTCTCCTCTCCTCTCCTCTCCTCTCCTCTCCTCTCCTCTCCTCTCCTCTCCTCTCCTCTCCTCTCCTCTCCTCTCCTCTCCTCTCCTCTCCTCTCCTCTCCTCTCCTCTCCTCTCCTCTCCTCTCCTCTCCTCTCCTCTCCTCTCCTCTCCTCTCCTCTCCTCTCCTCTCCTCTCCTCTCCTCTCCTCTCCTCTCCTCTCCTCTCCTCTCCTCTCCTCTCCTCTCCTCTCCTCTCCTCTCCTCTCCTCTCCTCTCCTCTCATTTTTCCTATGGATATATAGTTTTTCTTTATGCTATGAACTCATTTTTCATCTATTGCATGTACTATAGCTTCACTTATAGTAGTCTAGTGACTTTTTTTTGCCTCCCATTTATTACTGCTTTCTGTCTCTTTTTCAGAAAGAAAATGCTTTCCCTATGTTACTGAAATTAAAGTTGATTTTTTTTTCCAGCACAAGTGTGTGGGTACACAGAAAGATAGCTAGGTCTGTATTGCTTTCTCACTCATATCCACGGAAGGTACTCTGGTGTTTCCAAGGCAGTTGGCAAATGTTGCTGAAAGAATGGCACAATTTTCTTTTCCACTGCTAAGCAGTGCAATGAAAAAAGAGGCAAAATTTTTTTCTTCCTTCAGAGGTTTCCTTACAAAGACTAGGAAGGCTTTTTCCCTCTCCTCTTGATTTTTCTCCATTTCTCTCAAAGAAAGAAATAAGAAGCCAAGCTTTCATAATTTCTGATGGCAAGGACTCAAAGACAATATTTTAATGAGATATCTAGTCCCATGAGCTCTGTTTAGCTCACCATCCTTTGACTGCTTTGGAAAGGTTGTAACACAAGGAAATGAGAAGAGGAAAAGGAAAAGAAAAGATTGGGAAGCTGGTCTAAGCTGTTTAAAAGATGAACATTTAAATTTTTTTCATTTCTTTTTTTTCTGCGGAAAATGAACATTATTCAACATTATAAACATATGCCAACATTAATTTCTCCAAAGATTTAAATCAACACTTTAAGAAATGGGATGACCCTTCTTAAAGTGTCTTGTTTTTTGATATTATTTGTTGCTTAAGTGAGAAAGTAGCAGTGACATGATAATTTCCAGCAACAGGACAGATCATATATTCACAGAAAAGTTTAGGTTGGAAGGAATCCTAAAGATCATCTAGTTCCAGCCCCTCTGCTGTTGAAAGGGACATCTTCCACTAGATCAGGTTGCTCAGAGCTCCATCCAACCTGGCCTTGAACACTGTCACACAAAAAAAACCCCAAACAAAACAAAACCCAAAAAACCAAATCAACCAACCAAAAAAAAAAACACAAAAAAAAAAAAAAGAAAAAAAAAGAAAGAAAAATATAAAAACAACACAAAAGAAACCCCAACCAACCAAAAGAGAAAAAAAAATCAAAAGAAACCAACAAGCACCCTCAGGAAAAAAAAACCTACAAAAAGCACAAAAGTTATAATCTGCATGTTATGTGCAGATTATGTACATATTGTTTGGCATTTCTTTACTTTAATAAAGCAACTGATGTTTAGTACAAAGATGAAAGAAAATCAACTCCCACCACACTGATCTGTTCTTCTCAAGTGTTTTTAGTTCTAATAAAATTTTTTACTATCTCGACTGGGCTCAGCATTTTGTATCTTGATACAAATTAAGCTCTTGGTCTCTGTTCTGAGTTTATGATTCAGGTATGATATGAAATCAATTTCTGAATTAAAGCAGCTGGGGAAAGGATTTTATAATATGCATTCTTTCAGGAGAAAAATATGGAAAAAAGAACCTTTGAAAAGACTTTGATGGTGTTGGTCTATTTTTTGTGTTTTCAAATACAGCTTTCAGAGGAAAGGCATAGAAATTTATTTGACAGAAACAGAGAATTTATATGACAGAACCAGAGAATCTTTCTTTCCCTTGATGCATCTAGAGCTCTTACAGTGAACGAAAGACATCTACTTTTATGTCTAACTACTGAAATTCAAAATGAATGCTTCTTTTTTTGCTTTAAAGTTATTGATTTCATCAGAAATATAAGTTTGAATGAAAGTATTCTTTTTGGTGAATGTGGACAGTTGTTCTAAGCATCAAATGCTCACTTTATTGACTTAAAATGTATTAATAAAATGAAAGAAGTATTTCTCTCATTTAGAAGTAAAGTTGTGCAGAAGGAGAGGTGGCCTCCAACTGAAAAACAGTCTTACAATACTAATTGCAATATGGTGTTTAAACTGCCACTATCAACAAAAATACAGAGTCCTTTTGCTCTCTGGAGATATCTATTTCTCCTTATGCTCCATAGGGAGAATCTAGGTGATTTGGAGAAGACATCTAACTCTTAGATAGCTCAGAGGGACAGGATGAATGCCTGTTTGGCTGCCCAGGCTGTTGCTGAGAATGTATTTGATCTGTTTCTTTAAATATTCATCAATTCTCAAAATGGCTTCCCATGGGAGATATTAATTTACTTCTTTCTGGACATATACAATTAATTTAGAAAAAACTTTGGTAAAAGCTTGTTTCTGCGGTATATTCGGACCGAAAGCAGAAAAGTAATTTATTTGTCTACAGTCCTGCATATAAAAGGGAAGGAAGACAGATTGTGTACAAGCTGCCCAAGAATCCAAATTATTACCTGGCTCACCAGCATCCACCTACACTATCTCCTATGCAACGGGTCTTGCTGTTTAATTGCTGTTTCTCAGGTTTCCAAAGAAAGCTGGCACTGGCCATGGACTACACCAAGGGGAGCCTAGTAGAAAATTTTGAAAAGACAGCATTTACTTTCTGCAAACCTGATTTTAACTATATCTAAGTTAGCCTAAACTAGGTATGCCAGGTGGTTTTCAAGTGATATGTTTGTGTGGATATGTTAGATGAACTCTGAGACAGACAGATGAGTAATTTCTTTATCCATCATGCAAATATAATAAATTGGTCAGCTTTCTTTCAAAATCCATACAGGGTGATGTGATCTGAGAAAGAGAACTAGGCTTCACCAAGAAAACCATTGGTTGGGGGTGGTTAAAGTGAAGAAAGAAAGATCAGAAACACATTTCTGAGGAATCTGAGACAGTTCTTGAGAGGATTTCTCAGTTGTGAAACACAAAGGAAAATAAAAAAGTTGCAGTCTATTTCCATAACAGTCTTGATAGAATGACTTCCTTTCTCTGTACGCAATGACCTGAGACAAGTAGTCATGCTTTCTGCTCACTAGTGATTATAGCTGCACAGTGTAAATATCTGATCATAAATAGTGTGCTATTTCATACTAATGCTTTATAGATTGTCTCATGTGATTAGTACTCAGAAAGCTCATTACCTGCTTGATATCTTTTTCTGCAGCCATTCTAACATCAAATCTGTAGTGAACTGTAAGCAGAGTAACAGTAGTGATTTTGCTTTTTTACTCAAGTTGTGCATTTTTCTCATTCCTGATTTCTCAGCTGGCAAAAGGATTGAATTCTGCTACAATGTAGAGGTAATTTTATCACATAATTGACTGCCAACTTCTCTATTAACCTGATAAAAACACTGCCATGCTGAAATGCAGTTCAAATGAACCTTTGCAGATTTGATTTTTCTGTGAGACACCCACTTTTTCTACAGATTCTACTATATCAAACTACTTGTTAAAAGTATAGCAATCTTAACCCTGGATAACAGTCAGGTAGAATAGGATTAAATAAAAGTAATTTCAAAGTTTTTAGGTAGAGGAAGGGAAGTCCTGACTTCAAATCCTGATTGATTCCAAAATTAGGATAATGACAGGATGAATTATAGTAAATGTGCTATTCCAATTCTTTCCTTCACTGTTGCTTTTTCTTTTGTTTTGTTTCTGGTTTCTCTTTTCTCCCTTGGGGGATTTAAAACATATCCTTGAGTGTATATCAGTACAGCTCCAGGTGAAAGATGCAAGTTGAAAATATTTAATTAGAAGCATTTCTACAAAAAATGTAGTTTTTGTAGTAAATTGAGCAAATACCTAGGTAAGACAGCCTCCATATCCTCCAATAGTCATGGTGTGATCTGATAATCTTGGAATAGATTTCTGGAAGCAAAATTTCAGGAATGAGATTTTAAGGGAATGAAGACATTATTTCTCAATATTTGAGGCTCTGTTTCAGTGGTGCCAAGATTAAAATCTTAATTCTGGACTTAATTGACTTCGCCCTCATGCCGCCTATGAGAAGGGGGTATCTTTTTTTTCTGGAGAAACTTAGAATGTGTGTTCACCATACAAAGACATACTTACTAGCTACCAGGTTTGCATGCTCCTGTCTACAGAAACAGGCTAAAAGGGAGACCTAAGTTCAGTTCTGAAAGCAGTACAATGCTTTGTGCTTGGCTCATAAACTCTTGCCTGTTAGAAGTGCAATTAAATTCCTTTATGTATCATACAATACAGCTCATGCTCTATTACTGTATGCTGAGGTGAAGGCAGATCAAGCATCTTTGCCACAAGTGGCCCAAATGTTCCTTCCTGCCTGGCTGGCAGGCATCTGTTGTGGTCTAGACTGGGGTAGAGTTAACTTCTTCTCAGTAGAGGGTACAATCTCTGTCTTGGATTCAGTATGAGAATAGTATTGAAAACACTCTGATATTTTGGTGCTAAGTAGTGTTTATACTACGTCAAGAACATTTTTTGTACTCCTGCTCTGCCAGTCAGGAGATACAAAAAAGAAAAACGAAAAGAAAAAAGAATCCCAGCACCAACAACAACAAAACAAAACCAAACCAAAAAAAAAAAACCCACAAAAAAAACCCAAACCAAGACAAAGACCACAAACAAACAAACAAACAAACTTCTGGGAGACACCAGAGTGGGGACAAATGACCCAAACTTGCTAAAAGGATTTTCCACACCATGGAACATCATGTTCATTATACCAACTGGGAAACTACTTGGAAGGGGAACAGATTAGAGTTCAGGGGTGAGGTCTGGTATTAGCCAGCAGGTGATGATCAATTGTATCATGCTCTACGTCATGATTTGGCCTTCCCCCCCCCCGCCTTTTTACTATTATTATTATTAAATTTTATACTGTTTCAATTATTAAACAATTAATGTTTAATAATGTTAATTTAATAATGTTCATATGTCACCCTACAGGTTTTAATTTTTGATTCTCCTCCCCATTCCACTGGGGGTGATGGGGAGAAGGGCTGTGGCTGAGGGGCTGCATGGTGCTTAGTTTCCAGCTGAGCTTATACCACAACAGCATCAAAATCATAAATCAGCCTTTGGTTGTTTTTAAATGAAAGGCTATTTCTAAAAAGACACCCCAGCAGAGAGGTTTTTCCCCCACACATGCACAGCAGTTGGAGTGTTGGAGGTGGCATGACAAACAACTGCAGAGAACTGAGCTCTACCACCACAAGCCCTATTTGGACAAACTAGCTTCCAGAGTGTGTTTGTCCTTGTTTTCCATCGTTTCAGCTAATGGTGGTAACATTAAGCTGCAGGAGCTCTCCTCACCCTATTGCCTTTGTTTGCTGAATATCTTGAGGCACAGGTGCCATCTTTGGGAAGCCTTTTCTTTTTCCCAGTGGTGAATACCTTTTTGTGGGGAAAAAACATTCTCTTTTGTATACTCTTGCTATTAATATTGCTGTTTTTACTGTGCTTTTAGGAAACTATTTCAATTTTCATATCTCATTTATTGTCTCTTCCTTGCCAAAAGGTGTGGGTGAAGTGGAGTAGCTTATTTGAAATTTAATTTCCCTGCTGGGGTTAAACCCATCATACAAAAGCAGAAAAATTAACCTGTGGATCTTAAAAAGGGTCTTTTGTGTGCTTTGCCCGTTTTTAAGTTAGTTATGTTTGGGTGACTTTAAGCAGAGAATAATTGACTCTAAAAGATGAATATACAAAACCAAAAGATGTAGAATAGTTATTCCCTGTCTAGCATCCACAAAAGATGCATAAGAATTGCCAGATATTTGAGTAAGCACTTGTGCGCTCTTTGCTTCAATAGGCAAGGCAGCCAAAGAGCTGTCAGCCCTGTGGCTTCCACAGGGGACTCACAGAGCCAGAGACCTACCTGGGGCCTCTGTAGTGCCACCAATGGCATCAACATCCCCTGCCTAGCACCTCATCACCTTTGCCTGCACTGTCTGCCTGTCAGACCTCATGCCCTTCCATGCTGATGTTTTTCCTTATGAATCCTTGAGCCATGGGTGATCTCACTCATGCACTCTCATCTCTAATGCTGTCTTTTCTCATCTCTGTAAAGCCTTTCTCATAGCACTGTGAGCACAGCTTCTACAGTTAGTCCAGACCAGGGCTGCTCTCCGTGCTTTGGTACATGGGGAGCTAAATCCCTAGGAGAGGGGAACTCAGAGCGCTACAAACAGATGACTGCAATGAGAAAGTGGTCAGTAAAATGGAAAGTTTTCCTTACCCACACTCTGACTCACTTTTCATGGGAAAACAGATTAATTGCAGATATCCAATCTCAGGAGGTGATTCCTAGTTTCAATTGGAGGGGACAGAAACTTGTGATTAGTTCAATAGGACATATAGTCATGGTTCAGTTAATTCGGCTTAGAGAAGATGTTGCATCCTCTGATCTTGTGTTTGATTTTTCCTCTTGGCAGGATCTCTACCCAGAGAAGAGTTTTTTGATTGCTCTTCAGAGATGCATGGCTTTCCCTCTGGATTGCTGAGAAAATTTAAGCACTTAATTCCAGATCTGTTTTCAAAGGCTCAGGAGTTACAGCACAATTCCATATAACAGTGGGTCTCTCTGTTTCTTGTTGGATGTATTCCTGTTTCCTTCAGAGAGTATCAGAAGCCTCTGAACTCCCATGAGAGTTGACAGAGAAATTCAGAGTGAAAAGTCATACAGATTTCCAACGAAATGTGTTGTGGCACTTGCAGAAGGGCAGAAGCATTTCAACAAAATTATACTAAGGCTGTCTGTCACTTGTTTTTTAGAGTGAGAACTTTCTAAATTCTCAGGAACTAGAACTGTGTTTTCAACAGGTGGAGATGAGGAGTGTCCTTGATCCTGGCTGAGGCACTTGAACCACTCAAAAGAGGTTTCATCCATTTAAGAAAACTGTTGTGGAGAGAAAAAAAAAATCACACAAAAATCCCTACACCTTAATGGAACTGCCTCAAAATGAAACTGGGATTTTGCTGCTCCTTTCCAATCCAAGAAACTGTTTAAAAAGTGTGATTAGAATGTCAACATTTTTAATAACCACATGCAATTCCTTTAGCTGCTGTTACAACTCTCGTGACACTAATTCTTGCTAGCCTGCTCTTGGCAATACATTACTGAATCAGACTGCAGTGTGAGATATCCAGGGCTGGAGACAGGGCCCAGGCACACAGCTAATGGGCTGGCTGCTGTAGAACAGCTGCATTTTACTTTGAAAGTTGTGGATACTGTTTTTCTGTGTGGATTGAGAGAGCGTAGTATGCTAATTTTCTAGACATTCTGCACCTCCTCCTATAAAACTAAATAAGCATTTAATTTTAAATTTTTACTTGTACAGAGAGAAAAGAATTCTCAAGATTTATTTTTTCCTTCTTTTTTTAAGAAGATGATTGATTGGTTCTAAATGACAGCTTCTACTTTTTTAAGAAATAGAGATTAGAAGTAAGTAAAAAGAGATAACATGATCAGAAACTGACATGAAAATAATATAGTAATGGATTTAAGCAATTTGTGGTTTAATATCTGGAGATAATTGCAAAATAAATTGCTTTAAAATATTTTTTGTCATATAAATTGTTATATATTTTCCTTGTGAGATTTTGCTGAACAATGAGAGCTTAATGCCTTGCAGGAAGTGTATTTTTCATAGTTATTATTAGTGAATTTCTGCTATGTATTATTTTAATCTTTTCCTTTATGATCAATAAGCTGCATTATGAGCTGTGGACATTAGGTCTGAGAACCTACAGATAATGTATCAGTTAATTTGATAATAATGTCCATAAGTTTGATGAATGATGAAAAAATATGTAATTAGCAAAATGGTGTTTTAAATTTTTCAAGATTTCTGAAAAGTCATACTACTTTCTAAGGGGTTCATAAGAAATAAATTAACTTACAAGATTTCAGATAGTTCAAGCCCATTGTTTTGCACAGTTTTTTTTTTAATCCTTCATATTTGTTCTCAGAAGTAGCCTTTTAAGCAATTAGTTACTTTTAATGTCTTCCTTTTCATTTAAGTGCTCAACAATCAAGATAATTAGAATTAATTTGGCATTGTCATATTATGTTAATAGTAAATCTGCCACTTATCAGTAGCATCCTGCAGGCAAAATGTTATCAGAGAGATATGACTGGTCCACTTTATCACTTTAACAAAAGACTTTAAATGGATATAAACCAGTAGGAACTGGCATCTTCCCAATAAGAATTTATGCAATTTCTGATGAAGAACTGTCTCTTAAGTGCTGGTATCTTTGTGCTTCAACTCAGTTTTTGAGTTCCTTCATGATACATATAAAGATTGCCTTTGAACAATTAATTTTGTTCATATTAATTCGTGGGGCAGGTCTGCTTAGTTCTATTTCACATAAATAGAATAGTTGCGTACAGAATCTGATTCAATTCAAGCATAGTTTGCCTGACAGTGTAAAGTGAGATTTCCCCCCTGTATTTCTTTAGTGCCAATGGAAAAAGAAGCTGAAGTACATTTTCAGGAGGGAAGTATCTTGGTCAGCTAAAAGGAAGTGGCATTTTCTCTGCAGATCTTCAGTACAGCTGTATACCACATGTAATTCACTCTTGGAAGCCAGGATGTACAGTTTGTCCTAAGAAGGATGCAACAGCTGTTCTTCAGAAATCTCTATTGCTTGTCTGGTGGCCAGAGAAGAAAAAAAAAAAAAAAAAACAGCTCATTTATCCTTTTAGACTGATGTCCTTACTAGCAGCATAGTGATAGCATAGAAATTAAACAGCTTTTACTCCATGTTTGGCTTTTGGCTAAAGCCAAGTCCAAAAATCACAGCTAGCTGTTTCTGATGCTTGTCCCTGCAGTTTCCATTCATTAGGGTTATCATGATCTTATCTCTTCAACTTTTGCGATTACTTAATTCAGATTTTTCAGTGCCATCCATTCTTATGGCAAGGTAAGCTTTTCCAAGGAAGCAGGAGAAAAAATTTAAAAAATTATTCAAAATTATTCAAAGTTATTTCTTGCTTAGAAATCCTGGATAGATAGAAACTCCTGTTTGCCTCAGGTACTATCATAGATACGGTGTGTTTAGAGCACGCTAGGCTTGCTGCGTGTGTGCAGAGCCACAATATCCCGTGCACACCGTGTACTGATGTTTCCCAGAAGCAGAAAGCTCACTATGCCTGTGCTGCAAAGTTAATCTTTACATGCATAGTGAATATGTCTGGAAATTTTGGACATTCCAGCTGGGGGCATAAACTTCTCCAGTTCCCAGACAGAGAAAATTTCTTGACAGAAAAGGGAGGACGTGTCTGAGGAAATCCAGATGTACTCTGGCTCTAGTTAAGATTGAAATGAAAACTGAAAATGCCCCGAACTACCAGGGTCACTGCTTAGCTACTTTCTCCTTCTTTGGGAAAACGGAGTAGACTCACTGTATTTAAAAAAATACTATGTTAAATCCTCTTCCATACTGTTTCCCTTTTTCTGATAAAACTGAGTGGTCTTACACTTCTCTGCCCCTGCTATTTCCCAGCCAAACTGTTCTCTTATCCCATGCAAATGTGTTTTGCATAGTATTTCTGAAAATATAATATTTCAATTTTTTATTAAATTATTATTTCAATGACTTGTTAAAATAATTATATTTTACATTCTATTGCTTAATATTTTTACTCATTTCTTATTTTGTTGCTTTCAAACTTTTAAAGTGTAAGTGACAATTTTAGATGATTTCAGAATAATTAGTTAATCTAGCCTGCCTTTAAGGATAGTGTAACTGTTGGTTTGTTATAGTCTGAACTCACTGATGCATTTAAAGAAAATCTCATTAACTTCAGTGGAACAGGTCCTAAGGGAGACAACTTGGAAAGATGCCCTCCTTGTCCACTGCTTGTCACCTGAGAGGATCTCATGAGCCAAGTGAGATTGGCAGCTGCCTTGGTCACAATAACCACAAAGAAATAGAGTTTATCATCTCTGTTGACAGAAGGAAAAGTGTCAGCACAACCTCAGCTCTGGATATGAGGAGAGGAGACTTCAGGCTGGGCAGGGAATTAGTATGCAAGGTCCCTTGAGAAAATGTTTTGCAGATGCTGAGGTCCATCAGTGCTGATTGTTTTTTAAACTTTATCTCCTAAGGGCACAGGAGCAGGCAATTCCCAAAGGTCAGGAATAAAGCAGGTGAGGCAGAAAGATGTCTTGGCTAAACAGGAATCTCCTCTTGGAAACAAAGCAAAAAGGGAGGTGTATACCCAGTGGAAGTAAGGCTGGGTGACATGGAAAGACCACAGAGATGCTGCTTGCCACTGCAATGAACAATTTGTGAGCCACAGATCAACTAGAGCTGGGGTTGGCCACTTGTCCACTGTGGGGGACAATAAAAAGAGGTTTCTTTGAAATATATTAATGGCAATAGGCAGAATAAGAATAATATAGGCCCTTTACAGGATGAGGATGGTGAGCTCACAAACAGGGACATGGACAAGGCAGAGGTATTTAATGCATTCTTTGGCTGCATCTTCAGCATGCATGACAGACCAAGGGGGTCTCAGAGCCCTGAGGTAGAGGACCATGACTGTGAGAAGGATCAGCTCCCAGTGGACCTTGAACTTGTGAGGGATCTGCTGTTCCAGCTGGATTGTACAAATCCACAGCACTCCTCACTTTACACACTGAGCATGATGTCAAAGGGTCTGGAATACCCCTCTGCTTAGTTTGTCCCAGATGCATCTCCTCCCAACCTCCCGTTCACCCCCACCCTTCTTGCCAGCACAGCAGTAGGAAGAGCAGAAAAGGCCTTGACTCTGTGTAAGCCCTGCTCAGCAATAACAATACCATTTCTATATTATCAACACTGTGTTCAGCAAAAAACCAAAACATAGTCCTATACCAATTAATGTGAGAAAATTAACTCTATCCCAGAGAAAACCAGCACATATAGTTTAAAAACAGAAACATAAAATCCAAATTCCTTAGTCTTTTAAGAGAATCAAAGGACCAAATCTGGAATTTCATATATTTGCCACACTACATATATATATATATATACACTCCACTTATTTTCTTAGAAAATTGCATTATTAATGTTATTAATATTCCTGAGAGGGTGGTAAGGGACTAGAAGATGCTGCCCAGAGAAAAGCTGTGGATGCCTCATCATTGGAAGTGTTAAAGGACAAGTTGAATGGTGCTTTGAGTAACCTAGCCTAGTGAAAGATGTCCCTGCCTACAACAGGGGGCTTGGAACCAGATGACCTGGTGAGGTCCCTTTAACCCAGGCCATTCTACTATTCCATAGTTATCGTTATGCCTTGCCAACAACAAATATTTTCATATTACTGACTTCGGACATCTTGGTACCAAGAATAAATTTCCATTGTTTAAATATCCATTTAATTTTATTTTCTTTTACTTCCCTAGCTCATCATCTGCAATACTTATACAGATTTTTCTGTATGGTATTATGAAAAGATTTGTGATAGAAAATGTTAGACATATCAACTGAAGTCTCTCTTGTATAAATCTCTCAACTGAGTCTATATCTTTCAATTCATATACAATATCCAAATCTACAGGGACATCTTACTACATATTATGCAGATGACTCTGTTATTTATGGAATGGGATCACTTATTCCCCAGGTGGTTGTAAAACTGCAATCTCAGTTTGACAAGAGACAAATTGGTTTAGAGAAAACAAATTATTCTGAAGTCTTTAGAAACCTAAGTGGTGTTGGAGCGTGGTAACATGGTAAGTAAATCTAGGAGATGATGATTTAATCATTCAAGACCCATACATTCACTTCAGCCTCAAACTAGGTGGCCTCTGAAGACTTCACTGAAATTTTTCCTGTCCTTCCAAAAGAAGATGGTCACAGCACTCTAGGTGTGATCTATAACTGCCTTGAAACTTTGTGACAAGTTACAGAGTTCACTACTGGCTTACGTCCAGCAGTCTAGCAAGACCACCAGCCTCTTCCCCCAGAGCTATTTCTCAATCTGTTCATCCCTGTCTTTAATATTGCAGGAGTTTATTCCTTCTTGGTTTCAAACTTTGCATTTGTCATTGAGTCAGAAATGTATGACACTTATATTAGACGTGACAGTGGCCATATACAGCGGTGTTGGTGTGGTTTGAATCAGCCAACCATCCTTTTACCAATTTTAAAGTCCACATTCAATGTAAGGAATACTATGTTTAGCAATAGTGAAGACTCAGATTTTCTTCCTCTTGTTGTGTAGCTTTGATACTACACCATTCAAAAATAATAAAATCCACTGTCCTTCCTACCACTGAAAGTTCTTAATGAACTTATTCAAGTATAAAATCCAAGTAATAAGACCGTAATAGAGCTCATTCTTTTACATCCAGTTTCTTCCTCGTCCTCTTGTTTTGCAGCTCATAAATTATATAGCCACAGAAGAGTAAGAGAAGAAAAAAAGATCTATCTCTAATGTTCTTTTAAAGACAACAGTTTTACATGTAAATTTGCCAGATTTTTAAATGATTTTAAATACTGTAGCTATAGAGATTAGTTGTACATCAGATCATGTAGAGTTCATTCATCTAAACAGGAAAATTAAATATCAATCAGGAGATTATTTTTATATTTGGTAACGCTGAAATTCTTAATTGAAATCCTTTAAATAGAGATGACGTCCACTGAGCTTTATGTAAGTTTAGACCACCCAAGAGTTTTCTGTATTGTCTCCTATAGACTCACTCCAATATGGTAAAAGTCAGGTTTTCAAACTTCATCAGAATGCAGAGTAGGTCAGGCAACATTGTAAAATTCAGAACATTGGAACATTAAGAACAAATATTCTCCCTTTGTCTACAAAAGCAATTTAGGCATTGATGGATCCCAGTTGCTGTATTTCCTATCACATTAACCTCAGTTATACAGCTGAAAATTTATGGCTTGAATTTAAGTAATTTATTTTGAGCAGCTAAGTAACCACTATCACTTTTTGGCTTCATTTCAATGATAATGATGTATAAATAGAGAGTGGAGACTTGTGTTTTGTTAGCAAATTAGTCAGGCTAGGTTAGTTTTATAGGAACTGTATTTTGCAATCTTCCCAAAACATTATTTAAAATAATTCAAGAGTTGAAGAAGAGCTTACAGCCTCAGGGAGAAGAAAGCTGAAAAGAAGAAAATGGGTATTCTTGTTGTATGTTTTATTTTTCTTTTTGAAAACAGATATACTCACTACAACCCACTTCCAAAAAGAGGTTGAAGTAGGAAGGAAATGAGATTTATCTGGACCTTCTGTGTCTCATATACAAAAAGACTGGGAGAATTAGACAGAGTATCCAAAGTTACTCAAAAGAGAACCATATCCTAGTAGTCTGTTTAGCAGTTCCCTAGAAGTTAAGAGGCACCACTGTCATCCAGCAGGGATGAACATCTGTATACTTGCAGATCATGAATTGAGCCAACTGAAACTCAAGAGTGGATAATATAAATATGTGCTGGGATTATAGCATGAAGGAAGCTGATTCTGATACAGATAAAAAGTTTTGAGACTCTATGGCACACTAGGGGTTCTTGCACAATTTCTTATCTGAGCATGAGCTAAAGAAAAAATGCATCTGGAAACTGAAAGAGTGATCATTGCTAGCAAGACGCAAATGGGCTTTGGTTTTGTGATAAGAGAAAAGAATTTGGATTTTTTGCTTTAAAAATATGATTTTTTTTTTCTTCGCATGCTTTAAAGATTTACAGGAGAGACATGGTACAGTATAGACCATGTAACCATTTAAGTACTGAAAGATCAAAGGAGAAAGTGTGGTCTTACATACATGGACTGAGATAAAGTATGTCTACACTATGTCAAACTATATTTAAAAAAGCCCAAATTATTGTCCAAAGCTTATTTTCATTATATTAGGTAGTAATAACACTGTATTCAAAAATCCCTGGTTAGGGAGGAAGAAGTAGAAACATTTAAAAAAACCCCAACCTTTTAAAAAGATTATTAATTAGTTTTAGTATTTCTTTTGAGTTATTTCAAGACACTGCATAGGTACTCCACATTATTATTACATTCTATTTTTAGCAAACATCTGTGTACTGTTTATGTAATTCTGGTGAGAATGTGTTGCTGATATTACTGTTTCAATTATAGGTTTTGAAGCCTATAACAACAATTTCTTAGAAATTTCTTTAGAGTAGAGTTTTGTCCTTTTCTTTAACCCACTTAAAAAGACTATAATAAGTAGAATTGTTTCATAATACTATGATTACCAACAATTGTATAAGGATGCTAAAAGAAAAAAAAATATTCTTAGGGACATAAAAGAACACTTACAATAAAACTTGTTCCAATACTAAAAATGGAATTTTGACTAATATCAGGTCCTGACCTTGAATCTCCTGAGTCTGATGTCTGATCTCAAGTCAGGGCCACGTCTTTGTAAAAAAAATATTGTCTAGACCACAAGCAGTGGAAAATTCTTCAATCTTACAGTTAACTATGTCGAGAAGAAATGAACCCTGAAAACTACTTAAGGTGCTTGCAACTGTCAGACAAAGCAATTTATATTTTAGCAAGGTTTACATGTCTCTTAGTGAAATAAATTTCACCAGTAATTTTAGTTGAAACATTCTTTTGTGTTACAGACTTACACTTTTTGTCTGTGTCCCATGTAATATCTGATGAATAAGTGAACAATATATTGTGAAGTCTTCTATTTTTGGGCAAAAAATAACTTTATATGCTCAAGAAAACTTGTAGACCCAAGAAGAGAAATCAGAAAGAAATCGTTTAACTGGACAAAAAGAGAGTCATGTTTAGTAAGCAATCACTCGGTCTATATTTTGCTAGCTAGTGGGTAGAGTGTCTTGATCTCTTTGGGAGCAGAAAACTTAAACAAAACAAAATTTGTCTCTGAGAATAGGCATGAATGCAACTCACTACCTGAATTGTTGATGCTGCAGAAGCAGTGGTCAAGATCTCTACAGCTTACTAAATTTCATTGGGGTTTTATGTAAGAAAGCATGCAACAGCCATTGAATTGACATTGTTGAGATAAATTTCAAGTCAACTGTATATTAAAAAAAAAAAAAAAAAAACCAACAACTGGAAAATTGGTAGAAGACAGGAATAAGATAAAGAAGTATCTGTGCCGGAGTTTGTCAAGAAGGTAGTTTGCAGGAGATTTTGTTTGGTTTACGAAGGAACAGTAAGAAGAGGGTATGAAAATAGGTAGAGAATATTGTTGGGATGAAAAAGTTCTAAATTCACTTTAGGTCTTCCAAACATTTAGTTGCCTTCTTAGAATTAACTCTGATAAATCTGCCTTTGTTATTCAAAATGAAGACATTGAATAACATTCAAAACCTTTAGGTCAAGTTAGGAATATATTATTTCTTTTATTCTTTTCAGACTTTTTACTAAAACATCTTAATAACTGCTGAAGTAATTGCCATTCAAAGTGCATGCATAAAGAGAAGGTCTTGATTTGGTCCTATTCAAAAAAGATATTTGTTAATTTCTAGTCTTTTAATTATTACCCCAGCCAGAAAGTTGACAGCACTGCCCACACAATAAAGACATATACTGTCCTTTGTCATTTTATAAGAGCATATGATCTGCAATTAACTTAGCTTATTCTGAAAAATCAAGAGTCACTGAATCATGAAACTTTCTATCATGACCTAGAGCTGAAAGAATACCCACTGTGAGAGAATTATATAAGCTGACTATCCAGAACAGCTGGAATTGCTTAACTGGTTGCAATTCCATTTTGAATAGTCTTCTTCGTGTCTGTTTCTTTGAGACACACTCGTGTTAAGGAAACTTCCCAGTCTGGCCATTCATGACATTCTCTGGTAGTCACACTCCCAAGGCTAGAGACTTCTGCTGCTGGGATTGAAACCCCTTTAAAACAAGCAGCTTCAGGGAGTGATGGAAGTCCTCCCACACATGACACTCCCACACAGTCAGACCCGGTTTCCTCACCATTTTGAGCCCAGGTTTGCCATAGCGACGTCTGAGATGGCTCATTCCATAGAGACATTTATTCACAGTGCATAAACACAAACAGCCCGAGCTCGTGCCTCCAAGGAAGGCAAAAGAACCCCTGTGGTTTTATACCTTCACAGGTTGCCTGCACACAAGTCTTGCTCTTCCTCCCAAGACTTTTGCTCCAGAGGTGTCTCTCAGGGTCCACTCCAGTGGCTGGTGCCACTGGTCTTCATGAACTTTCTTAACCAAAGGATTTTCAGTTCACAGTCTCTTGTCTATTCAGGCTCCCACCCAGAGCTCAATCTGCATCTCTAGCTTGCAAACTGAGCAACCTTCATCAGATGTATTCTTCAACACTAAATCTCAGAGAAACTCAAATAAACAGTCACAACTTAAGCAGAAAGCAAAATTAATATTTTATTGGTATTGTCAGATTTATAATTTGCTGTTTGCTAAGTTGCTCTCTAAATTTTTCATTGTTGTGCTATCAAATCATAACAATTCCTGGTGGTGAAAGGTATACTCCTTTCTTAAGTTTTATTTTTTTGTTTTCTTCCAATTGCTCAGGTATACAAGGAAAAAGAGTTTTCCACCCCTTTGCTTTGCAATTTTATTGCAAACTTAAATAATTTTTTTTAGGAAAACAGAGGGAGACAACCAGATGATGCAGACAAGAGCATGGTGTAGATGCTTGATGCAAACATTCTTCTGAGATGTGGTAAATGCGAATTTTGAATTCTCTGGGCTTTACAAGATTTTAAATATGGCACTGGTCTTTTAAAATAAACTACTCCTTTTCTTAAATTTCAAAAGAAATTAACTAAGTTTTGTGCTATCTGAGAATCCCAGGCTTGTCCTTATAAATTAGGTTTTTTTATAAAATTTTTCATAGGGGCAAGACTCCTCTCATCTCTCTAAGTCAAGAACACTAATATGGAATTAAAATGCTTGAATTTTCACACACACTGGTGTCAGTTTAGGTTGCCCAGGTTGGCAGGAATTGCCAATATGACACAATACTCATGCTCTTCTGAGGCAGCCATTAGAATGCCAACAGGATACAGCAAATCCTTAGAAATATCAGAAGGCAACAGTCAAGCATATGAATCCTATGCCTGGGCTTAAATAGTAGTAATAAACCGTAATATACTTTCTTAGTCAAACTTAAGACTACATGATTAAAAAATACCTGATAAAATGGTCTTTTGTCTTGGCTAAATAGAAAAAAGAAATATGTTAAATTAATAGCTAAAACTAATTTTTCGATCCCTAGTAATAAAAATCTATTGGGTAGTACATACCCAAAATTGCCTATTTCTTAGTATGTCAGAGCTGATCTGGTGTCAGATGCATATATATAATGGACTATTATTGCATGTAAAAGGAAGTTCCATAACTTATTTTTGTTTGGTTCTTTGTGGTTCTTCGAGTACACATCCATATTGTGTTTTCACAGTTAAGTCAATGAAGTTAATGACTGCTGTGGGTTCTAGGCATAAATTGCACATATATAGAGTGCTAAGTGCTGGAGGATCTTGCTTTCAATTTGCAAGGAGAGATCTCCAGATGGCTCCCTGTTGGATGTCTTTGCTTCTGCTTCACCAGGAGGGAAACTGCTTTGAGGAAAACAGCAGCACAGCTCAAGTGTGTATTGTAAGATTTCAAGTGCAAACTAAATTTGCACTGAAAAGAAACCCTTCAAAGAAGCCCTGCAACACACTAAGAAAATAATGCATCCACTGTTTGAGTTCACAAATGAGCAAGAAAATGTGGTCTCTTAGCCTCTGTACTTTGTATATTCCAGTTCTTAGACACTCACTTTGGAACATCGTCTCTGCTTTTGCTATTTATTCAGACAGATCTTGAATGACAAAGCACACTAAGCTTCTAGTTCCTAAACAAGACAGTTATTAGTTCAGATCGTCTAGATTCCTCTTCCCATTTTATGGATTTTAAGTCTGGTGTTACTTGTATTCCATTTCAACAAAAGGAATAGAGATTGCCCTCCCTCTTCCATAGAAAAATACTATTTATTTTTCAAATGTGCTCGTGCTGCCACACCTGAAAAGGAAAAGCAAACTTTTTTGCAGAGTTCAAAAAATGTGTTTGATTCTTTCTTCTTTCCTTCAGGGATGGGTTTGTTCCAAATCCTTAATGGATATAATAAAACATCCTGCAGGCACCCGTGCTCAGCTCTGTACAAATACTGCATTTCATTTGCACCCTGAAGACAGCATTGCTTGCTGGCTACCTGTTTGCTGGTTGTTGTACATCCTAAAATTTTCTTGCTTTAGTTTGAACTCTAATATGGACACATTTAAGTCTCTTTATTCATTTCAGTAACAGATCTAACAGATTGGAAAGCATGTGAAAAATAATAACAATTTCCTTTATAGGTTATGGCTCTTCATACTTGTTTTGAATCTATAGAGCTAGATGGCTCCCTCTGTTACTTAAAATTCAATGACCTTTTAGATGTCATGATAACATCACTCAAAACAAGAGTAAGAGAAGAAGGATCTATATTTAAGAAGGATCTTATTCCTAGCATTCAGTTTATTATCTTAGAAGAAAATAATTGTTTTCTAGCTTGTCAGAGGTGTTAATTGCAAACTGTATATTTAAATTATTATTGGCATGCATTAATGTGGTACATCTGGTAGAAAAGAGATGATATCATTCTTAGCCATTTCTGTGGCACAATTTTTTCCTAATTACTCTCTCATTAATCTGAATAGCTAAATAGCTGGTATTCAAACCAATAAAAAAGAATCTTGGTTGCTACCCTGGGGAAGTTGTTTTTTCCTTTACATGATCTTTTTTACTTAGTATCAACACTAGCACCAAAATTAGTTGCATGCCACTTAAATATGTGTAACCAGCTGTGAATGTATTTTTTTTAGTATGCTGCATGAAAAACTTTTTCCTTTTCTTGAGCTATAGGTGTTAATTGGTATCTTTGTATCTTGCTAATTAAGTTCTAGCAACACCTTTTCCTTCTTCCTTACTCTGAATTTAATGAGCTCCCTTGTTGTAATAATTTATTAGATAATTAGATAAAACACAACAAAAAGTTTTTTAGAGGAACTTTGAACAAGGAGGTTCAATAGATTCTGGAAAGACAATGTGGACTCACTAGGTTTTGGCTGATTCAGATTGTAAGTCTTCAGGAATGAGCATGAAATACTCTTAAATCATACTCTTCATGCACAAAGTTATTTTCTGTTCAGGCTCAGTTACAGGTTCCCTGTTTCCCATTTTCCCCCATACTTTCCCATTTTCCAATTTTCCCATTGCTCTCCCTCTTTCCCATTTTTTCCCATACTTTCTAAGAATGAACATTCAAAAGCCAGCTTTTTGTATAACCCATATTCAACCCTAAGACAGGAAAGTAGCTATGAACCAAAACTGAGGTTCATTTTGGTTCTATGAAAACCAAATTTTCATTATCATAGAATGTGTAGATTATATGTCTTCTGCCAACTCAGAATGTTCCTTCTCTGCATACTTTATCCAAGCAGATTAGTTTTGTGGTGATCATTCACCTTAATGGTCAGACATACTTGGCGACCTCATTGTGGGTAAAGAGCTCCTCCTTTCTTTTTCCCTTGTTGGTCTAACCTTCGAGTCTGTTCAAAACAAACCAAACCAAACCCCCAAAGCAACAACAACAAAAAATAATATAAATCACTTCTTTTCTGTTTCAGTGAGAATTGTTTCAGACCCTAACGTGAAAAAAAACTGCATAAAATAGAGCAACAAAAGTATGTGCCTGAATGTTAAACAAATAAATCTAGTATTACAGTTCATTCTTTATCACATATAATTGATTTATCTGGTGTCTAAAGATTATAAGGAATTATAGAAAATATTTGAAATAGTATGTTGGGCTTCCAAAGGTTCAAAGAAATTTAGAAATGCATACCAACATATTTATTTATAAAAATTCAATTGTTATCTTCTAATTTTAAATATCATAATTTCTCACCAAGCTTTATCTGTGATAGCACATATAAGAGAAAAAAAAAAAGAACAAGAAAATAAGCAAATTAAAAGCTTAGAAAGACTGCATTAATTAAAACTCCCCAAACTGCAGTAAGGTCTCTTTGGGAAAAATCTCTGCCAAGCATGATTATTTTCCAAGTTCCGGGGATGTTTTCCATTAGACAAGGTTGCTCAAAGCCCCATCCAAGTTGTTCTGTTCGAGGTTGGGGATTGGTGCATCCACAAATTCTCTAGGCAACTGGTTTCAGCACCTCATCATCCTCACAGTACAGAACTTCTTCCTAATTTCTAAACTAAACCCACCATTTTTCAATTTAAAGCCATTCCCTTGTCCTATCACTGCATGTCCTTTCAAAAAGTGCCATTCCTTCTGGCTTGCAGGCCTTGCTTTTAGTTACTGGGAGACTGCTCAAAGATCTCCACAGAGCCTGCTCTTTTCCAGGCTGGAGACAAGCCCAGCTCTCTCAGCTTGACCTCCTAGTCAAGCCTCCTCAAGCTTCCTTCCTGCTCAGCCTCCTCTGGACTCATTCCAATAGGTCCATGTCCTTATGCTGGGGGCCACAGAGCTGGACAGAGCACTCCAGGCAGGGTTTCATGAGAGCAGAGTAGAGGAGCTGAGACTTCCCTCAGGCTGTTGGTCACGCTGCTCTGGATGCTGACCAAGTTGGCTTTCTGGGCTGCAAATCTACATTTCTGTCTCGTGTTGATCTCTCTGTCCACCAACACCAACAAGTCTTTCTCCCCAGGGCTCAATCCATTCTTTTCCCAGCCTGTATTTGTGCTTGGGACAAGTAGAGGAACTGCTGACACAAGTAGAGGATCTTGTGCTTGGCTTTGTTGGACTTCCTGTGGTTTGCACAAACCCAACTCTCAAGGTCCCTCTGGGTGACGTTGATTCCTTCCAGAGCGTGAATTGCACCGTGCACCTTGGGGTTGCCAGAAAACTTGCTGAGGATATATTCAGTGCCCAGGGATATAGAGGATGACCAAACAGTTCTCCTTTCCTTAAGAAATAAGGCAAACACAGTAGAGTTGCTTTCTTCTTCTACGACTTAGAAAGCATTTTAATATTTTATGCAGTGACAAGGAATTGTAAGATAGGCTTTAAGGTATTAAGTTTGTTACTTTCTTCTATTATTGTTGATTAGTTTTGTTTTTCTTTGTTGATTTATAAATTTATTTATAAACAAGCATTTAGGAAGCAATCAGTGTCTAGACGCCTTTGGTTGCTGTTTGGGTTTGTATCTTAACATAGATTCGTCCCACACAGATCTAGAAAAACATTTGGACTCTTTTGCTCTCCTCTAGCTTGGACTACTTCCTAGAATTTTCATAAGGCTTACTTGATTCAGTAAGTATCTTAAGACACTCTATCACATATGTTCCATACTATGGGGTACACATTTGCAAGAGATTGTCCACTTTTGTTCCTCTTTGGGATTTTGTGTGTCAGACTTCCTGATTTTCCATATTTCTTTGAGTGTCACTTTTTAAAGCATTTTTACAGTCTATGTGAACAATAGTAGTACAATTTAATCTGGTCTACATGGTTTTGTGAATGCAAAACTAGTCTAGCTGTTCTCTAAGTCTCTATAAGATTATTAGTTTATGTTGTAATTGAAGTATTAGTAAGTTAAGCATGAAATTTACTCACGTTTATTTGCAACTTCTTTCTCCAGCCTTCATGACTATTACGTGCTTAGTTTTACTTTCAGGTTTTAATGCAAATTGCTTTATCAGGAACTAGCAGAAAATATTTTGTTTAGTGCTTATACTGAAAGTACTGCTGCTTTCTTATATATGGCATCCTCAGTATTAGCATAAATTTGAATTTAAATGCAAAAAAATAAGAAAGTTAAGATTCAGATCCATTTCATTCAACTTTGCTAAATTAATAGTAGATAACTAATTCAAGATTTAAACCAATCTAATTAGTAATTTGTGGCTGTCTTGAACTAATATTTAGGAAATATCTTTCAGTCCTCTATCCTGTTTCATTTATTTGTTTACTTGTTTATGACTGTCTTTCCAAAAAGGTTTACATGCCTTTACTGGATCTAAAGTCTGCACCTACAGTTATTGGCACAGATAAGATTTAATTACTCACCATCCACTGGTATCCCTACTAGAGAACCAATTGCCTACTCTGCAGGAGACTGCCAAAAGTAGAAAATTATAATATCATCTCTTAGGAAGATGCAGAAATTTGAAACATACAATATGCTGAAAGAAACAAATGTGCTTGCAGTTCCAGAAAGCCAGTCAACCTTGTCTTGGGCTACATAAAAAAGAAGTGTGGCCAGAAGATCAAGTGAAGTGATTATGTCGCTCTTGTCTGCGCTGCCGAGTCTCCACCTGGAGTACTGCATCCATCTCTGGGGTCCCCAGTGGTAGAAAGTCCTGGGCTTGTTATAGTGAGTCCCAAGGAGGGCCATGAAGATGATCAGAAGGCTGATCAGAACGCTAATGATCAGAAAGTTATGTGAAAAGGATGAGAGTCGGGGTTAAACATGGAGAAGAGAAGGCTCTGCAAGACCTCGTTTTTGCCTTTCAATGTATAAAAAGACGTTTATAAGAAAGATGGAGAGAGATACTTTTCCAGGCCCTATAGTGATAGAAAAAGGATGGTTTTAAAGTTAAAGATGATGGGTTAAAATTAGGCATGAAGAGGCAATTCTTTATAGTTAGGGTGGTGAGACTTAGGAACAAGTTGCCTAGAGAAGCTATGGACGCCTCATCTCTGGCACTGTTCCAGATAAGGTTGGATGAGGCTTTGGGCAACTAGATCAAGTGAAAGATCTCTCTGCTCATGGCAGAAGGAGCATAATGATTTGATCTTTGAAGGTCTCTCCCAGCTGTAGCTGTTCTATGATGAGTCTGAAATTGTGGTTTGTCCCAGTTTTCCTATCTGTAAAAAATTAAATATTTTTGATACTGTTATGTTGGCGATCTCATCCTTGTATGTTATTACTGGTGTGGTTGCCTAGGTTACTGGCTTTAAAAAATTTTGCTCTCCAGAAGGTTTCCCAGTGTTCCCCCTCAACTTCATGCAAACTTGAGTCACTTTTCAAGTAACTCCCCCTTACCCACTCATGATATTCAGCTTTTCCTCGTGATGCTAACAACTACCTCTGGGTGCTTTTTAGAATCCCAGAATTCTTTAGGTTGGAAAAGACCTTTAAGATCGTATCCAACCACAAGCCTAAAACTGCCAAGTTCCACTATGCCATGTGACCATCCACCAATTTATGTTCAGTATTTCCTCATCTTGCTTCACAGAAGAATCTAAGGCCAGGGATGAGTCAGCAGCCTAGTCATATTTTCCCAAATATCCTTGTGACTTACAGTTGCTATGGCAGAAGCCTGAAAAAAAGCTGTGTGTCATATTCACCTGAGTGCTTGTAAGGCTGGGATTGTATAGATATTTGTAGTAACAGTGTTTCTTCTTTGGTCTAGTCGCAAATCTTAACCTTCACAGCCATTTGTTTTGGGTTTGACTTTTTGTCTGCAAAAGTAACCTCTAACTTAACTTTCCTGTGCTATGTGAAGGAAAAAAGTTAGATTATTTCAATTCCACTTTTCCTGTGCTTGAAAATGGACGAAGTTTCTCAAAGCTCTGAAGAATCAGCTTGACATGATCAGGGCTGTATTCAAGGCTTACACAAATGCTGCACAGATCTGTATTACTTTATTTCTTTGACTCAGAAAGACAGCCTTTGACTCATCAAACACAAAGACTGAGCTTATTCTCTGTGTTTGCTAAAGCATGGTCATGTTCCTTAGATTCATGGTGTTTTCTATTAACTTCTAACTGCTCAGATATGGCCAAAAAAGTTGATGCATAAGTCTGCCAAAGTAACCGTACCTATGAAGCATTATGTCAATAGAAAGATATCTGAATGCATTAAAACAGTAATTAGTAAATAAAATGCTGTTAAGAGTAGTGGCAGATAAAATACAGTTTTAAAGGAGAAAAATAGATTTTTAAATAATACCACCGTACCCATTAACTTGTCCCAACTAAAAAAAAACAAAAGAAACCCACCCAAAATCAATAAAACCCTAAAAAACCACATTTTCACTCTAACCAATTAAGATAAAAAGTAAGGATAGAACCTTACCAATAGTGGCTTGAAATCTTAAATTTGTCTTTTTCATGTGCTTTTTCTTTATTATTTTCATTGTCATATTTTTCTTAGGATTACAAAAAATTTGTACCATTATCAGTTTTCATTAAAATACAAAAACTGTTTTGAGAGTAGCTTAATTTTGAACAAGTTTTAAATATTTTTTTTTTATTGAAATGGATTTATTCTGAGACACTTTTTCAAGATACTTCTCCACTATTTTTGAGGGGAATTCTAACCTGATAGGTTAGGTTTCAAAAATACAGAATCTTATTCTAACAACAAAAAATATGACCAGAACTGGTAGCTGAAAACAGTCACTAGCAGTCACAGTTGTAAGACAGTCATGAGAACAGAAAGATGCTAACATGTTTGGTAGATACAATTATACAGTGAAATGTCCTAAAATTGTTTTCTTACTATTATATTTTTAGGATAGCTTGAATATGTACTCAGATTTCTACAGGGTTTATGGTTTTTTTGGGGTTATTTTTTTGTTTTTGTTTGACAATATAAAAATAAATGCTGGTTCTGCAATCATGTACAATAGCAGGTGATCTTGTAAACCTCCACAGGATTAGCCATGTGAATAAAAGATGTTTGCTCTGGATCTGTAAAAAATATTCAAGTAAGAAGAGGTTGTAGTGAGATTTTCATACAGGTGATTTTTTCATAGCAGTATTGTACCTTTAAGTGTCTTTATATATGCTTTATATGTATTCTTATCATGCTACTGGACTGTATGAATTATGGGAGGAATGTTATTTTGGAGAAGAAAATTCCTGTTATCTTTATTGCTCTGTATTGTAGTGATAACTGCAATTTGTATTGAGAATTTAGAAATTGTTAGGCTTCATATTTCTAATAATTAGAGCTATATAACACAATGAAAATGCTACCTCTTCTATGATTTATTTGCATTATTATGTACTGTGATACCCTCCATACTCCTTACAAATTACCTTTGCTACTGAAAATTTTGCATATATTTCTGTGCTATATTGCAAACTTCATTTTGAATCCTTGCTTCAGTTTATTCTGTACCTGAACATTGGGCTAAAATAAATAAATAGAAAATAGACGAGAGAAATCTTACATTAGAAGAGTAAGAAAGGAATAAAGAAAGGATTATGGGCTCTCACCTAACAATTTTGTTTGACTAAATAAAAAGATAAATTCGGGCTGGAGCATAATCACAATTCTACATTACTGCACTGCTTCAAACATAGTTTAAACATACAACCAAAATGCAGGATTAGAGTAGTAGAAATTAAAATTCACTATTTAGTTGTGGAATTTGTTTATTTCCTCTGTCTCTTATTGGAAGTGTGGGTGGTGAGGGCTTATGATTTTTATGAAGGCAGGTGGAATGACATTAGTTGAGCTGAAAGGTCATGGTATCATGGGTGAATATCCAGTATGCTTCACAGCCATCTCACTGAGCATCACTTGCTCTTTAGATTTGTTAGTGCTTCATAACTTCAGTTTCTCTCACAGGCTTCTGTCCCACCAGTTGTTTATTTTTCTTCTCGAATAGAGCTTTTCCTTTGTTCTGTCTCTTATCATTTTTCATTCTACTTCCTTAATCTCTACTGTTAATAATGTGTCATTTTGCCCCTAAGTTCTCATTTCCTCTAGATCTCTTTTGCTCAAATTCCTTAGAGTGCATCTTTCTCCTTACTCAGCTCCAGCCACGATTAAAAATTAGAAAGAGGCAGTTACTTTGACTCTGTTCCTTTTTTCTTTAGTAAACCTGACAAAGTTTTGCTATTTGAAGACTAATTTCATTCCTGTGGCCAGGGCTAACAGATGCTGGCAGTAGTTCCAATTAAGATGAAGAGTCTGTGAATTTTGAGAGGGGAAGATTTTACTAAGAGACTTTAAAAATTCTGCAAGCATAAAAAATAAATAAATACTACCACAAGACTTGTTAATCTTTTCTGATTTTTGTTTCTATCCTTAACTCAAATGCTGGACCCTTAGCCAGCAAATCTATTGAAGCATTTTATATGATGGATAAAATTTGCAGGCTCTGCAATCAATGAAGTCTCAATGAAAAAATGAAATAAAATGCTTAATCTTAACAATGTTTTTATACTAAAAATACTTAATGGAACTATTATTTTTTGATAAATAGCAATCAGATTTTATTAAGTAAAAAGATGAAATGTTTTTGTCCTGCATTTTTTCTTTTTAAAAAGATTTTGTCTTGCACCTAGGTTACACATAATCTGAAACATAGCATTGTTACTTTAATTTATCTTTAAATATTTAAGAATTTAAATTACATAAATATTTTTAGGGGCGTTTATGTTGAGTCTTTTAAATTTTTGCTTTTGGGACAAGGAGAAAAAATTATATTATTTTAAACATTGCAGATTTCAAGCCACTGAACAAATTGAAAAGAAAAACACAGACTTGGTCTTACACAGAAGTAAATTTAATCCATCCCCTCCTTTTTTTAATTCTACTTCAATATAGGCTTTTTAAAAAAGCTTAGCAAAATTGTTACAAAGTCTTTAACTATCATCTATTTCTTTCACTTCATTTGCCTCCACATTCAGAGACTTAGCTGAAGTGTTACCACAAACTGTCTATTTGTCCCCTCCTTCCAGTTCAGTAGTCAACAGATTACGAAGAAAAAGCAACATCTTCATATTTAAATTATTAATAAACAGTATGTATACTCCAATTTGTACAGTTTATGTTTTTCAGAGAGTTAGTCCTTGGCACATGTGTATTGGAAAAATTGTTTCAGATTTTATGTCCTTTGCGCACCATATTAATATTATTAAGAGCCCTTATTATCCTGGGTAGATAGTCATGGCTTGTTAGACCTTTTAATCTTCTAGTGTAAGTAATGTTTCAGACAAAAAGGAGACAATACTATATTGTGAAATCTAACATCTGATACTTATTTCAGAAGGCACTTACTACTAAACTATTTTTTCATAATTCAGTCACTTCTCTTCTCCTAGCCACAAGAAAAAAACCCAGTATTTTTAAAATCAAGCCATTTATATTATCTGTCTGAATATTCTCCCTACACAGTGCTTCTAGAAATTAGTTTACTGTGTCTAGCCTCTAGGGACAGCCAGCAGGCAGTTTTGCCTTAACTGTTTTTAATGTGTGTAAGTACACCCCTCAGTTACTCATTGGATCATGTGGAGTTTTTATTCCCCTTAGGAAGATACTGCACAGCAAAAAGTCCAGCTCTGGATTTGTCTGGGAGTGGAAGCTTTCCTCCCACAGGCATTAGCCTGTGTAGCTGGTGCAGTTAACCCACATTTTGTGAGTGAAAAGCAGCAGTGCTTGTTTGAGATTGCACCATCACCAGGAAGCCACACCATACCACAGCATTCAGCCCCAACCTTGAGACTAAATGGGTGTCCAGACCATCACTGACTGTCATGATGAATAATTTCTGAATGATGGCACTTTAAGATGGTTAGTCTCTGGGCTATTGGAAAGTTCATGATATAATTTTACATTATTAGTTGTCCTTGAATAGCTGCTGATAGAAATGAGATGGGAAATAGGGTCCTTTTCACTGGTGATTATTTCAATTCCCTGATGATTTCTACTGGGATGTTCTGTAAGCTGTGGTATACAAAGCAAGCTATTGAAATTCTGGTTACTAAATCCTTCCTTTCCTCTTGACATTGTGCACCAGGATTGCGTATTGTAGAAGAGAAAGTATTACTGAAAGTTTATCAGGTTAGATGAAGGGATTTTTTCCTAAACTGAACAGTTTTACAGACTTTTCTCATGCATGAATAAAGATATGGAAGTTTCAGATCAAAGACCAAACAAAAGCTTCTTGTGACTGATTTATTTTTTTCTTTACTGAAATGAAGGCTTTGACAAAATAATGTTATTTCTTTCCTTTTCTCCCAACTTGTCAGAGACTGTCCAACTATTTCTTAAATAGTTTCAAGGGTAATAGCAGAAATTCTTTCAATTTTTATTTCATGTTTTCTTATACATACATTCAGGTATGATGGTTTTACCTTCAAGACAAAGCACAGTAAAACATACCTACTTACTTTTAACTTATGTGATCAGCAGTTCCCACATTTAAATAGTTGTGTGCACCATTGGGTGACCCAGAATCATGAAAATCCTTTCATGAGTTTTTTTTCTTCTCCAGGTTAACAAAAATATATTTCAATCAAGTGTGAAGAAGTGGAAGGCTGTTCTTTTAGCTGGATGAATACTGTATAAAATGACTTATTAGCCAAGCTCCTAGTGGACCACTCAGACTTTATCTGAATATCTTGCCAAATAGATGTCAGGACATGATCGGTAGGAATTTGAGGCAATAAAAAAGAAATAAGAAATATTTTCCCTAGTTAACTGCAACATCCCATTTTAATTTTGCATAACTCTGACATTAAAAAAAATAAAAAAAAGAAAGGTAGAGTTGCTGCCCAAACAGCATGCATACCAATTAAACTATGATTTAGCCTTACCCCATCAGGTATTTCATCATCTAACATCTCAAGCACTGTATTGGGAGAGGTGAGATATAGTTGGGAGGGATAAAAGTTGATTTGTAGAACTTGCAAGATGGATAATTTTAACTCTTAATTTACTACAGGGAATGGAAAAGGCAAAATTATTTAGGAATAAAATAGAGGTAATAAACTAAATTAATTAAAGGTAACATCAGTATCTGTAAAAAAACCAACCAAACAAAACAAGCCAAAACCCACACCAAATCAAACCCATAAAAAACACTGCCCTATTTTTTGTTTAAAATACTGAAGATATTTACTTTCAGCACAAAAAAGTTTTGTCTATTTTCTGTAGGGAATGTATTTATGGTTGACTAAAATCCATTCATCTAAAATTTCTAAGACACAATTTGGTTTTGGTGTTTCTTTACTGACACATTCTCTTCTGTGAAAGTCTTTCAGATTTGACTCTCATACAACCATATATAATGTATTTCACATCCTACATAGGAAATTTCTCTAAAGATATATTTGAATTAGTGCTTTGCTCTTTACCTGTGAGGAGAGGAAGAAAACAGATTTGGGGAGAGACGTGCCATTTTACCCGAGGGGATTGCAGGCATGGTAGAGCTGGGTGGCAGAACCTCAGCAGATGAAGATCTCCATCAGGTGGACCTACTGTGCATAGTCAGCATGGAAGCAGGCAGTCCTGGGAGTCCCTGATGGCCGAAGAACCATGAAAGAAGGTAGCTCATAGTATTTGGAATATTACTACAGATTTGCTTGTTAAAATTAGGGGATTTCAAGTTAGGGAAGCAGAAACAAACGAAGGTAAGTTCCTTAAAAGTAGTGTAACCCTTTTCTCACTTCTGAAGCAGAAATCCCTGTTAAAAACCAAGATTTTCCATACCCTTTTATATTTTTTTTCCTACCTCTCATGGGAAACAAGAGCAGAAACAGCAATAAAAGCCTTCTACAGGCATACACATGCAGAGTTTTATTGCTACTGCTGCTCATGCTCTGTGAGAGAAGAGAATGAAATAAGGAACTACACACTGGAACAGCACAGGGTAAGCAGGCTCTACTGCTGAGCAAGTTTACCCTCACCTTCAGATATGGCAAATTACAGTACTGGATTTAAAGGTATTTGCACTGCATGATCCCTAAATAATAATGATAAGCTACAACTCTGTTATTTAATATTATATATAACCACATCCTTTCTGATGGATTCATTAATGTATAAACATAGTGATTATAACCCAGACATTTGATGTGGTGTTTGATACTTTAATTTTAAATTGGAAAATAATCTTATGTGAATTAATCCCCAGATTTTTCTACTCTTTATACAGGTTTCAATAATTTCAAAAGAGTAATAATAAAAAGAAATTGTACCCTGTTAGGATAGAATTAATCATGAATGTTATGAAGAAATATGTTCATTCTGTAGGGGTTAGTTACTATTAGTTACTGGAGATAAAATTCCAATGAACACAGGTCTGTTGGTTTTAACATCTGTGCAATGAAGGCTTCCCAGAAGGTTACATGGCTTTTTATTACCACTCAAAGTTGATTCATTTTTAAAAACATTTTGCATGTTGCATTTTGGGTTTTGTTTTTATTTTCTTCTGATTCATAACTTAGAGCTTGCAAGAAAATCAAATTGACAATTCATACTTTTCAATTCTATAGAGATGCTTTTCTGGCCTTCTCAATAACGCCAAACCAAAGAAAATACATTCTGAGTATGTATTCAAATGGTAATTTAATCTTCTGAAATCTGTTGAATACTCTTTTTAAAAACATTTTTTTTCTTGTAACTTTAGAACTAAATGTGAATTATGATGTCTCATGTTTCTACAGATGCAGTGTTTATCTGAAAACAGGGAGAAGTATTTTTGCCATAGGTCTGAGCTGGAGATGTAAATTCGTAGTTGCTTCCAGTCAAAAGGTTAACAAGAGTATATGGGGAAAAAATGAAACTGGCACAAGCCAATTGATGAAGATGCCTTTACTTTAAGTGACTCAAACTAATGAAGATTTTTGTGATTATGGTCATGGTCATGGTCAGATTTCTGGGGCTTGCTGTGCTTGATATGAGAAGTTTCAATGACAAGCAGAACACATTCTTTCTGAAAGACAGGAAACTGAGGATGAAAAATAAGTACTTAAAATAAGGACACAGTGTTTCCTGCTTTAACTTTCCCACAACTGCTTGAGTTTATTTATAATACTTCTGTTTAGACTTCAGTTAAAATTTGTATATCTGGATAGAGTTTTGAAGTCTGACAATCATTAATTGAATTGTCTGAATGTGTTTTCAGCAACAGCCCTGTGTAGAATTTGACTGTTTTCCACCCTTTCAAAACATATTGGCAAAGAAGTTTTAACTGGCAACCTCATGTATTCTATTTTTGTGGAACTTGACAGAAATATGAATTTTGGTGTTCTTCTGAGTGGTATGAATAACTCTGCACATCTCTGGAAGGTAATTTAGCATGAATGAATTCTTTGCCTTGATATTTATGAGTGCAGCTGTAGGCCATAACCTAAAGTCTGGAATAAATTTTCTGTGAAAGTGAAATACAACAACGGTTTTATGAGCCCCAGATCATATAAAGTGTTTGCAAAATTAGAATGATTAAAGGATGATAAAGCACCAGGCTCAGATAAATTGTTCTGTGACATGTTTGGGAAAATAGAAAAGTCAGTGTCAGACATTTCTGATAACTCACGGAGGTTAATGAAGTTAGAGAGGTGGCAAAATGTTTTTCTCTTTAAAAGTTTAAGAAAGAATCTATGAAGATGGGAAAAATGACATGAAAAGCATAAAATAATTAGAAGAATAGTGTGAATGGAGCACATAAGACAGTATTATGAGCCATTTAAAACAATGGCATATAAGGGATATGACTAATTTGCTTTATTTCTTTAAAATACACATATATATTTGCTAAATTTGTGAACAAAGAGGTAGTAGTGGAAATAATTAATGTGGATTTCAGAAACATTTTTATATGCCATTATACAAGAGTGCATTTCTATGCTACCAGTGTTTTGGCATAAGAACTGGAGGAAAGGGATTTTGTGCAATAGCTAAAAACTGGGCCAGGGTTACTAACCAACTATCCTTTTTTTATGGAAACATAGGAATTTGGCACCTGAAGTAGAGTGAAAGGTGGCTCCCCAAATATTTCTGAACTTGCATATTCAGTCAAGCATTCCAGTCACATGTTTACTGCAGTATGACATGCAGGTTATAGTTAACCTGCATTTTATTCTTGAATATGATATTCTGTATGGCTATGCAGACTGGAATTTTTGTTACATCTGTATTCAGAAATTAAAAGGGTTAAGAGCTCATTCTCTTGCCTTGATTGCTGCTGATGCAAAAAATCTCTCCATTTATTTAAACTGTTTCCTTAACCCAAGCAAAATGGTCAGCATAAATCTACCCAGGAAAATATTTCAGAATTTTCATGGGATTTTAATTCAAAAATTAATAGATTATGGGTGCCCATTAGATAAGGATATATATGCCAATGGAAGATAGGGAAGAATGAAGACCTGTACAAGGATATCTGTTTATCATACCAGAAAGTTTTTTAAGAGAATATTATATGTGAAGTTGCATTCTCAGGAATACAAAATTCCTCCTAACTGGGTATGTAAATCTTACTGTAATTAGATTTCTGAAAATATCTGTTTAGTACAAAATAGTTGAGAAAGTTATAAAATCCCTAAACATAATTTTAAAAGAAGATATTTTATAATTTAAATAATTCTGTTGTTTCTCTACACACAGTGTGTGGTAGTCATGAAGCTGTAGGGAAGCATTCCATTGATTGTAGCATGGTAGAAATGCAATTTTTTTAATATGTGGTAATTCTTGTTTCCATGACAGTTGAAATACTGTAGCAAATAATAAAAGAGTATATCAGGTAGGATTCCAGTGACTTGAGAGAGTGTATCATCTAGTGATTAGAAAGATCCTGTCTAATCTTGATGACTAGGGAAGAAGTAGGAGGATTGGGAATTCAATGAGGTATGTCAAATCTTATTAGTCTACATAATTTCCCCTTGCTGAATTCTGACAAGGCAGCACTGTCATTGAAACTGAGCAAATATTCCTAGTAAATAATAATTCAATTTTTTAAAACTATGTAAGCAAACAATCGTTTTCTTTCAAAAACTTATTTTATGTTTCTTACAAATATGTACCTTGTTACTCAATATTTAAGTGTCATTGCTTAGCAATTATTAGTTAAACAAAATATAGTGTCAGTCCTGTTACACCATTGGGTAAGGATATTTCAAGTTTATGACAATAATATTAAATAAAACAAATATCTCATTTAGTTTTTTGTTGACTTTTCTCATAACCATGAGGCAGTGTCTTAGGGGGAGCATAAACTTAGTTTTATTTAAATAATTAAATTTATATCACAAAAATCCATATCATATTATAATTAATTTTCTTCTTTATTTAAGACTGATCATTTAAGTTCCCCCTATAGGAAACACAAAAAATAGGAAATAAGCAATTCAAGAAAGAGAGGAAATAAGCAATTCATTACACTCTCTCCTTTCTTCAAAGCATTTCTCTACAGTTTATTTCAGTTCATATGTATTTGCTTTGAAAAGAGAGGAGAATTTCCTACCATCTCAACATAGTGACAGATTAGGCTTAAAATTCTATTTCTTGCTTTTTCCATATTCCTACTGCAATCAGATATGCTGTGGGGGCACATTCTATTTGACACTTCTTCCTCTCAGCTGAAATTTGTCTCTTGAAATGCAAAAATCCTGTCATCTGACCCCAGTGATCTGTTATTCATCTATTAACAGACAATCTGTGAATAAACATTATCTGTTCTTAAATCACCCCTCAAGAGGTGGGCAGATTGACATTATGTTTTTGTTACCTGCTGAAGCTTTGTTTCATTTAATTTTGGGAGTTACTTCTCTTTACTGGGTACTGAAAGATGTTTGCCAGTGAGGGCATGTAAGGGATCAAGAGCCCAGACGACTGATCCCGAATGAAGCAGAAACAAATTGATATCAGCAAGCAGCAGAGATAGTAACTAGCTGCAAAACAAGGGGTCATGGTCTGAGGTTAAAGGGGGTAGTAGCTGAGAGGCAACTCAAACAGTTTGTCTTTATACAAGGAAAAATTCAAATACAGACCGAAGCAGGGAGAAGCTGTAAAATACACCATGGGAGAATGGGGAGAAGAAAAAAAGGCATATTTCGTAGATGGAATCATAATTAGAGGAAACTCTGTGAATTTTGTTCAGATCAGAGGTAAATCTCAGAATCATAAGGGGGATTAGAAACAAAATTAACTATCAAAAATATATCCTTTCCTCCTACTTAAATTGTAATCTAGATAACTCCTGCTTTACTTTATTTCTTAATGTTTTGTAGGGTTTGATTTTTAAGAGAATAATTTCTCCTACTCATTTTAAATTAGCTTTTAGACTACACTGTATTTCAGACTGAATTTTAACTTCTTCCTGTTTATATGTGCTATAAGTCAGATTTTAAGAATAGTCTTTCATCTGCACAAGCTCTTTTGACAATAGTTTCTCAGTTTTATTGTAAGGATCTATGCTGTAACTGGAAATCTCATGCATTTTCAGATAGCCCATGGACAGATACTGGTACTCAGAAAAAAGAAACAGAAACACAAAATGTCATGTGTAGTAGGTGGGATGATAGCTTTTTGCATTTTCTCTTGATTTTTTATCTGGGGAAGCATATTTCCATGAAAAATGATGGTGGCTACAATTGATTTTGTAAGGAATTTTGGAATTGTCAAAAAACTGAAATATTCTCTGGCTTCACAGTACTTGTGGACTAATATTTCTATAAAATAAAGCCTATGTGGTGTAGTGAGATTAGATGGAATTTATCACATTTCCCCAGACAAGTTTTTATAGATGGCACATTAATGACCATAAAACTTTTCCCAAATATTCTTCAACATTTTACTGGAAACAATATGATCGGGCAACTAGATGGGTTGAATCATATGTGAATCATATGTGAATCAGCTGCAACTGTAGGAAGTAAGGAAAACAGGTAAACTGAAATACGTGACACAGCATTACATTATTGTCATAGAAACAGTATGAGAATAGAAGAAAAAGAGACAATGAGAATAGAAGGAAAAGACATAAATTAAACAAGTTTATATTTAATTTTTATTTTGAATTTTGTGGCAGAATCACCAAAAGTGAGGAAGAAAATTCTCATTGTAACTTTGCTTGTATTCATAACAGGATAAAAATGCCGTGCATACTACCAGTATTAACTTAATGTTACTTCAGTGCTGCCAGTGCTAACACAATGCTGCTGGAGTTCTGGTGTAAGGTGGCTGTAAAGCTATTATGTGGCATGTTAACAGATCCATGCAGTAGATTACAGACACTCACTCATCTGTCTGGCTTGTGTCTCTTCCTCTGCATGACTACAGAATACTGAGTGCAATACAGGCTTTGGTTTTTCCTTCCACCTGAACTTTCTCTCAGGAAATCAGTAAAAGAGAATATAGAATAGGCTTTTGTGGTATTTGGAATGTATTTACCTAGAACTAGAGGTATAATGTTCAAAAAGTCCTTGGACGGCCATTTCCAATGAATGCCAATAAATTAATTATGCTATTTTAATTCCTATTTGTTCTCATCAGAGTCTGAGGATCCAAGTAAGCCATAGGAGAATCTTAATTTCAACAAAGACTAGAAAAAAAAGGTGGAAGAAAACACACGGCGTGAGAAGAAACAAGTAGAGCTAAAAAAAATTACTAGTTTTCACTTAGAATAATTACCTTCAAGTAATTACATTCCTGTAATGTATCTATAATTAAGAGTGGAGAGATAAAACAACAACAGAAACAACAACAACAACGACAAAAAAAAAAAAAGAAACAAAAAAAAAAAAACCAAAACCAACAAAACCACAACAGCATTTCCATGTCAAATGATGAAAATTTTAAGTATCTTTATATTTATATTAGATCCATCATGTAGAAACAGTAGAAAAAACTCCAGCTGAGAAAACATTAAACCAATTATTAGAAATCTTCATTATCATGTTCATTAGTGAAATCAGGGTATTTTATTTTTTCTGTTTAGTTATTTGCTAGCTTTTTATCCTATTTGTCTATACATAAAGTCTCATAATGTTTGTATTTAGAATGCATGTCATTACTCTAGATTTTTCTAAGAAATATTTTAATCAGGAAAATATTTTCAAAATATGTTTTTCGATTTGAAAGTTTTAGTTTTCCAATCACAGGAAAAAAGAATGTTGAATAATTCAGAGGACCAATCAAGTGCATGGAATGGTAAATCAGTTATATCCAGTGAAAAGAGGGAATCTGCAATATAAACACAAAAATTGAATTGATTAGCAGAACGCATTCAGATTTAGACACTTTTTAATGAATAAAAACTTTGGTATGATTGAGGGTGTTTTCAGAAGAATAAAGGACTAAATTTACAGCAAATATTAGTAAGCATATCATTTTTCTTTTAATGCTTAAGTTTGAGTTGATGGATTTAAAGGTCTCATTTATAAAATTTTGTTTTAGAAGAGTGTGACTATGTGAACATGATTGTGGAATGACATTCTGACAGTACTTATTACTCAGGCAAAATGAATTTGCATTGAAGTAAAGACAGTAAGACTGTAAGGGGCTTTCCTTGTCTCAGCTCTGGGTTCCAATTAAATATGCACTCCTACTTTCGTTGGTTTTTTTTACATTGCTTTTCATGTGAATTAATTTTGTTTCTCTGAAGTGTCTATATTCATCTGTCTCTTCCTTCTTCTAGATGCCTACTCAGTCTTTTTCTTAATCATAGAATCATTTAGGTTGGAAAAGATCTTCAAGATCACTGAACCCAACTGTTGCAAAGGCCATCATTAAATCATGTCCCTAAATGTCATACCTGTATATCTTTTTAATTCCTCTAGGGACAGTGACCACCACTTCCCTGGACAGCCTTTTCCAATGCTTGACCACCCCTTCCATAAAGAATTTTTTCCTAATATCCAATCAAAACCTCCCTTGATGTCACTTGAAGTAATTTCCCCATCCTGTTGTATGTTAGTTGTGAAAAGAGACCACCCCCCAAATGGCTTCAACTTCCTTATAGGTGGCTGTAGGAGGCAATAAAGTCTCCCTTGAGCCTTCTTTCCTCCGGGCTAAACACTCCCAGATCCCTCAGTCCCTCCTCACAGGACTTGCTTCCAGACCCTTCCTTAGCTCCATTGCCCTTCCCGGGACACACTTTAGAACCTGAGCATCATTCTTGTGGTGAGGGGCCCAAAACTGAGCACAGGATTCAGCGTGTGCCAAGTACAGGGGCACAGTCACTGCCCTGGTCTTGCTGGCCACGCTGTTACTGACACAGGCCAGGATGCTCTTGGCCTTCTTGGCTACTTGGGCACACGCTGGCTCGTGCTGTTTAGCCACTGTTGACCGGCACCTGGTCCTTTTCTCCCAGGCAGATTTTCAGCCACTTTTCCTCCAGCCTGTAGCACCGTAGTGGGGTTGTTGTTATTTAAGTGCAGGACCGGACTTGTTCAGCTTCATACCACTGGAATGGAGTCCAGCCTGTCCAAGTCCTTCTGAAGATCCTTCCTACCATCAAGAAGATCAAAACTACAGCCTAACAAACTGACTAAATAAGATCTCTTAGAAAGAATACTTGTGAAAACAAACAAACAAACAAACAAACAAACAAAAAAGAAAATTATTGTAAGAAATTATCCTCGTGCCATTATTAGACTCCAGGCACACAGAATTCTCATAAAGGAACAATTACAAAATATTCTGTTTTGAAAGTTTTTAATCAAGAAATTAATATGGACTTGATATGGTCTGAATGTTTTGTGTTTGCATCACGGTAACAATAATTTAAAAATACCTCTTGCTTTCTCTCAAGCAGCTATTTAGACTACTGAGTGTTGGGATCATGCTAGTTATAGTTCATGTAAAGAAAGGCTGAGAGTGAAACATGTTATAAGAAATAAATTTTTAATTTATTTTTTCGTTTTAATGTCTTCATTGATTAAACAAAATCTCTGCATATTTCTGCAAATGAGGATATTAAGCTAAATAAATGAACTATAAAGTGTCTTAGCGAAAAACTTTGTTCATTAATTTGAACGGGTAAAATAAATCTAATGTACATTAACAAATGATGGCTTTATGGCTCATTTTCTAATGTCTGAATTAGAAAGTGAAGCAACCATGAATTGCCCGCTCCTCTGGTGAACAAGATCCACAGTATTTTTACAATTAATTCCTGGCAGGCTTACCCTTCATCATGACCCAGAATGTGTCCTGAAGTCCCAGGATGAAAGCTGAGATGCCTCTGCCCTTGACCCCTAGTCCCCAACACTTCATTTTCAAAAAAGCTGAATATCATTCAACAGAGTTGGTGGGAAACATAAGCTTTCCGTGTGAGGGGGCTGACAGTGCTGCTGAACCGAACATAACATTCAGCATGAGATCAATAACTCATGGTCTCCTTCTGAATGGGATTGCTTTTCTTTTGTGCATGTAAAGGGAGCCTGGGGCTGAGCTAGTTACTGCCTTGGAGTGATTGAATGCAGAGAAATGAATGAGCAGTAAAGCAGAGCTTGCCCGCCCTCCCCCTTCCCACTCCCCTTTCTCTTTTCCTTTCTTTTCTTTGCTTTTTGTTGTGTTTCAGGCCCAGTGTCAGCAGAGGAGGAGAGGGACAGGTTCAGCTTGGGCTGTAGAAGAGCCCTGGTGTGCCCGTGACTGAGGCAGTGAATGCCATTAAGTGCGGTGGCTGTGCCCTGGGTGCCTGCCCCACCGCAGGGATCCTCCAGCACCGCCCTGACCTCCTGCCCTGGGGAGGTCAGCACTCAAAGGCAGCCTGGGAAGACAAGCTAGAGTTACTAACCTCTCCTCAGGGCACTCTATCAGCATATGACACTGACCTAAACACCTCCTTAACCTAGAAATTAGGATCTTATACTAGGGAGGTAAAATGGTGGCCAGTGGAGAAGTTTAAATTCTACAGAGGCTTTTGGTAGCTGAGTAGGTGTTACTTGTATAACAAAGGAGATACAATAAAAGCAAGTGTAGTAGGACAGAATTAATGCATGCTTCCCAATTTCTCATTTGTTAATGTATGTTCAGTCCAATCAACATTAGTTTTAAGCATTCAGTGGGTGAAAATAATCATAAGTATATATGCTTCTCCTTCCTTTTCAAGGTGCCAAAGCATTGAGAATATTTCTGGACTTCATACAGGATGCTACTGATAGGGAAAGCAATTTCTTTCGGAGAGACCACAGTATTTCTGTAACAGGGATGGGGGTGTTTCAGTTCTGTCACATGTTGCATGGAGAACTTCCATGAATTTCAAATGGGATTTTGCATTTTGCTCAGCTTTATCTGATTTTAATTTGTCTAAAGCATTGATGAAAAAGAAATATAGATTTTACTATAACATAGAATCTTAATGATTTCTGACAGGATCTTTTATTTTATCAGCAGTTCAAATGTCAATTTTTAGCATTTTTTTCAAATTGTCTATTTTACTATTGCCACCTAATTCCCTTATAAACAGATTGACCTCTGCTCTAAAGTAAAGGGCTTGGTTTTCTTCCTCCTTTGCCATTGATTTTCGTAATTCTTCCTCTGCCTAATAGAAGTGACAAAGGAAAAGAGTGCTTTGACATCATACATCTTTGCTCAGCAGGCTTTCTTAAGCCTGCCTAACTAGTTAATTAAAAACATTTGACATTGGTCACTGAGTAATGGTCACCTAAATACATTGATTGGTTACTAGTTCATACACTTGAAGTTTAAAGTACTAGAACTTTTAGGACAAAAACCAACCTTTTGGTAAGGCTATCTGTCAGTTTCAAGCAATGATTATTTTTTGTTCATGGTCTTTAATTGTTACATTTTTGTTTTAAAGTGCTATGTACCAATAAGTATTAAAAGATTTTTGCATGCTGGCTTTAGAGTAAATCTAGAACAACACTAATCTTGATATAGTTCTATTTTTATTAATTTCGACATAAAAATCTTCCAAAGGTATATTATTAGAAGGAATGGAAAAGAAAGTAAAATACAGTTATATGAATTATAAAGACCACTCAAGCAAACCAACTAAACAACACCATATTTGAAAATAGCTAAATGTCTTTTCTGCCCTCTTTTTCTTCTTTCTGTACAGTAAAATAGAGTAAGATTGAAAATTAGAATTAGCAAAATTATCTTTTTTATGAGAAAATAAGTTATATGTGGAAGAATTCAAGAAATAAGTATACAGATTTTTCAGTGTCTATAAAATCTGGGCTTTTACAGGATCCCAACCTCAATCTAAGTCTTTTAGAGGGGAAGGACAAAAAATTTAGGGAAAAATGTTGAAAACAATTAAAACTATTGTTTTCACCCAAAGACAGCTATTTTCATGGCTACATTATGTTTATTAAATTAACTTTATTGAAATAAATACGCCTCTCTCCTTTTTGCTACTAAATTCTAACCATAGAAACCCCCAAACAAAGAAGCAAGAAAATCTCCAATTTACAATGAATTTCACTTTTGCAGTGACCAAAATTTAGCCAGCGGAAAAAAAATTCTTAAGAGACTTTCTGCAGAAGAGATGCAGCATATTTATTTTATTATAACTGAGGGAAGGGCTCCCAATTCTAAGGGAGGAATGAAGAAATCCCAGTTAATGAAAAATGTATATTCCAAAACAGTCTATAAAAGACAGATGTAAAATTAATTATTGTGGATACCTAGATCCTTCAGCAAAACACTTTAAGGGGACCAAAACCACTTTAGGCATTCTCTTTACACAGCTTTCAAGGATGATCAAATAATTAGCAAGAGCCAATCAGCAGAGATTGCATCTTCTGCTCCTAACATGAGCAGAACACTGCAGCTGATGTGTGGCAGGGAGAGCAGAGAGGGAGAAGCTGCTGAAGGGGCCAAGTCACTCCATCTAATGCATATTCGCACTGAGGGCAGCAGTGCAACAAATGTGCAACCCCAAATTTGTATAATACTAGGGATTCTAGAAAGAAGATGATGAGAGGAGAGAACTCTTTCAACCTAGTTTTAGAAAGGGCTTCTTACACTATTTGGTGGTGGTAAAAATGTTTAGCAACAGAGGGAGTCTGGATTCAGCACTTCCTTCCAAGACAAGGACAGCTTCACAGTCTTCGTTTTCCTCTCGTGTTTAATGCTGTTTATCATAATGGGTGGGGGTAGGGGTGGGGTGTGGTGGCAGTTTTTTGTTTATTGGTTTGTATTGTTCACTCCTTTTAAGAGAGGAAGGAAAAACAGAGGCCTATTACTGTTAAATGACAATAACAAATTAGGTTTTCATTGCACTTAATCAATCTCCTTATCAACAAACCCAGACTAAGCACTTCTACTGAACAAATTTAACATAAAAAATATAGAGCAAGCAAACAAAACCCCTACAGAATATCAGTGGATAGAATAGCTCCAGAGAAACACAAGATGTTTGATTTTTCTTTTAATGAATTTTCATGTGCTTTTTGTTCCTGGTATCTGATCTCAATATTCTGAGAAGGGAAACTTTTTTAAGAAGGTATGATTTTGGAAAATCCACTTAAACATGTTCAAATCAATGTTTCTCTTGCAGGAAAAAAACCCCAACCAAACAAAAAATCCCACGAAAAACAAAAAAACCCCAAAACCCTGGGGAGAGAATTAACAGGAATTACTATATGGGTTGGTCTGCTACTTGTTTTGTATGCTTGACTGCTTGTCAGTTAGCAGAAATCAATGGTTCCCTTTTCACACAGAAAAGAGAAGGAAATGGGGGTCAAATTTTTCCTTATGGATAGTTTCAATATAGATTAAGCATTGTACCTGTGTGTCTCCAGTGTATCCCCTAAAAATAGAATTTGCTATAGCATTTCAAAAACATGCATTAATGCATGCATTTACAGTTGATTTATTTATGTTACATTTCTCTTTCTTAATTTGCTGTAAAAGTTATTGTAGCTTATAATAAATAACTATGGGGGTTAAGAAAAAGTAATATATGCTTTATATTTAATACTCTTTTTTTCCCCAAAAGTCATGCTTACTTTATCTAAAACCATGACAGTTTGAATTCTTTTGTCTAGAGTGCCTTTCTTTTGATTCCAAAATACTGAGCACAACAGATAGGAAGAAATGCTACCTGTCTAACAAGTAAAAGAAATTTCCCAAAGGAGAGTTCATCCAGCATAGTCATAGTGTCATGTGGCATTAACCTGTTGCCTTCATTGATAATAGTAATTTAGTAAAGAATGTTTCAAAGTAATTCTATATCTCAAACAAAGGAACTAAAGGGGGTACTGCTCAAATTGCTAGAATGACAAATTAACACATTTTTGAAGATGCCATAATTTTTGGCACTAAGGTAGGTTTTTAATGTTGTTTTCCAGTTAATTTTGCATTAAATAATCATGTGAACATTGTCAGGCTGTGCTAACTATTCCTCCTCTCTCATTCATGAGTATCCTGATTTTAAATAGGTGTTCACCTTAAGGTCAAGGGTGCAAAATCTGCTTTGATTGGACATTCATTTGTCTGTCAGGGTTTGTGATGTGGACAGCTGCATTTCCCACTATGGTGTATTCATTGCAGCACAGTCACAGCATCTGAATTATGTTATTGGTTCACAGGCATTCTTCAGTATGGCATAAATTTTGAGGACAATTTTCTGTGTTTAACCACTGTAGCATTTTCTACTCTGTACCCTTTACATTATATCAAATGTCAGGGAAACTATTATTGAAAAATGAACGCTTGTACGGCTGGCAAGGATTGCTGCATTACAAAGGCTTCAGCAAAGCCTGTTGCAATCTGTACTTTGGGCTGAGGTTATAGCCTAAACAATGCTGCAAGACAACCTATTCTTTTGCTGAAGATTATTGTTCTGACATCCCTTACCCTGTAAGAGAAGAGAGTGCTTTGATGGCGGCACTGCGGAATGGGACCACGAAAAAAATGTCCCTCAGTTTTATTTTAGCACTGAACTGAGAGCTGTGGATGGCAAGTGTTGTGAGCTAACATCAAGTCCTGCTCCATAATGTGCTTCTGAAAAGTAAATCATTTCAGGGATATATTATTGTCAAAAATCATGATTTAACTTCAAGTTATGTTTTCTTTCTTATATACTAATCTGTAGTTTTATCCACACTGGAGTTTGAAATGCAATTGCCATAATAACATTTCACATTTTCTTCCTGCTTGCATTTTGGTCTGTAGCACTTATTTAACATCGCTCTCTTTATGAAGGTTTTTCCTAAGAAGTGAGCATATTTTTTTGAAAACTATGCAAACCTTTTTCACTGTAGTCTTCACTAATCATAATTAGAAATAATTTGGGGAGCATTGGAGCATCATCTGTTACTTAAAAAACATGATAAATTATAATTACCCTCCTGATACAATTTCTTGATCTACTCTATTGAAATTTATGCAAGAACTAACTGATTAAGTTGCACCTCTGGTTTACACAGATGCACTGGGAGCAGTTTTAACACGTTTAACACACACATTTTGACTCTTCATGTACATCTATAAGTAGTCTCTCTAAATTCCTGGTGAAATTAATTCAGAATCTAAACTGACTAAATCCATGAAAACCAAAAGCAATAAAAAGGAGGTAATGATTAATAAATAATAAACAGAAGCCAAATTTGCCTTGAGTATGATTTTTTCCATCCTCTTCTAATCACCAAAGCTGTGCCTATTTTACTCCTTTTCCTGCAAATTTCCTCTAAACTAATATTTATCCAATATTGGAATCCTTAATAATAACCCTTAATACTTATCCAGTATTATGTATCTATTTAGAAGTGAAAGTTATTCTGCTAAATATATTAAAGTTTTCTCCAGTGTGCTGTAAGTGAAAGAAAGAAGATAAAAACTTAATCAAAACAAGTGAGTAGTATGGCTCTTGAACAGGAACAATTCATGTCTCTTTTTGAAACTGTACATGGATCTATTTACAAAGAGCTAGCTATTTAGATGCCTTTTTCTTTCTGGTTTGGGCTGGTTTCGGGATTTTTTAGTCACATTTACCTTACTGCTTTTTACTTTGCCAAAATTGTCATTCTTCTTTTTTACTATTATTAAAAATTTAAATGCATCTTAGTTTAATTATGAGTTGTAATTACACGACTCATGTTTTCTCACACAACTGACATTCAAAACCTTAAAATTAAAAAAAAATGTAGCATGTTTTCTGTTTCCATATTTAGTTAACTTTATATGCAGGCTATTGGATTTATGTCAAGTTACCGCAGTTTTGCTTTTATTTTTTCTGAACAGAAATTTGGGAGATTGATCAATTCTATGCTTATATCACAGAATTATAGAATCATAGAATGGTTTGATTTTGAAGGGACCTTAAAGCTCACTGAGCTCCAACTCCCCTACCATAGGCAGGGACTCTTTCCACTAGACCAGGTTTCTCAGAGTCCCATCAACCTGGCCTTGAACACTTCCAGGGATGGGGTACCCACAACTCTGGACAACATGTTCCAGTGCCTCACCACACTTACAAAGATACCCACCACATTACAAATACATTTATCCTGCACTCTTTTACAAAAATGTAAAAAAACCAGTTTAAACTTTCAGTTTTGCAGGATGTAAGTCTTATACAATAGGGCATTTCTCTTCTGTCTTCATTTATTTTCATCACTGCTTTGTTGCCTTTAAATAGGTTAAAAAACCCACTGTCATTAATATTCATATGATATTTTTATCCTATCGTGATCCAGACTAGCATAGAAAATACTGTCTACCCAATTCTTACAGCTGGAATTACTCCAGGTTTCTTGAAATGTGAAATGATTTACCAACCAAGAATGACTGTCTCCAGAATTTTGTCAGGTAAATCATTCCCCAGGCTCTTTGGTTCTTCACTGTAAGCTAATCCTGTTTAGAAATAGTTGAAGTCTTAGTCTGATTTATGCAACATTATTGGTGGTGTGTGCCAGTTTCTCTTCACATTTTACAGACCCATCTTTGGCAAAATTGAGTGTTTGCAAAAATGTATTTGACAAAATCAGTTATGGTAAACATCATGATCTGACAAAGAGCTGGCCTACTTTGAAAGGCTTAAAGCCTCTGGATAGATACAAATAAGATAAGAAAAAGCAGACACATGTTAAATCATCCAACAGCAAAGAGGATACTTTATGGAAATGAACTTGCAAGATAATAATTTGAATTTGACAAGGTGATAATTAAAGTCCCTAGATAGACTCTTTCCACATCTGTATGCCTTTCAGTGAAGTTGGTTAGCATATTAACTACAGTTGGAGAATGATAAAAAATATTCATGGGATGTTAAACTGCATATTGTTATTCATTTCAATTTGTATAATAAATGTAACAGAATGCAATGCATACAGTATTACACAAGAGGAACTTATTGACTTATTTTAAAGAACTCTGATACCATACTAGGCTCTCAGATGCTAGTTTTATCCAGAGAAATTCAAAAGATGTAATATTAATTAGTCTTTCTGGCAAGAACAACAAGGTGATAAATTTCTTTTGAATTGAAATACCGAGGCCAAGAGTTTTTCAGTGCAGTAGCTGGAAATATTTTATATTGTACTTACTGAATAATGACTATCAATAGGTACTTTTACTGGAAATAATTTAATAGCAACTGGCTTCATGAAAAAGCTCTGAAGCTTACATCTGTAATAAAAGGTTTGTTGATGACTGCTGATAGCTTTTTGGACCAAATTTAAACAAATAGCACCAAAAAACTATTGGTGGATCATTGAAAAGCCAGTATTCTCTCCCATGGATTTACTGCATCAGTGGGAAAGCATTCATATACTTCTATAAAAGACATAATTTCTTTTCAGAAAAATAAAAAGAAAAAAAAAAAAAGGGGAAGCAATTCTAAATGTAAACATTATGCATCTATGTTCCGTAGCAAATTCAGGTGTCGTTTCCATTTTACCTTCCGTTAAAAGTACATTTTTGAAAGTAAGACTTCTGCTTTTCCACACTTAGCTGGAGTCATGTAAAGGAGTGGTCTTAGCGTGCTGGAATTGGATTCACTGCAGGTGAGACAGTGGAGGAATACATGTTGGGAAGCTCACCTAGGACATTCTGTCTGCAGATGGGCATTTGGACCCTTGGAGACAGATGAGGACTGATCTGAAGTAAAACCACGCCACATTATCTCTCCGTGGTCATCAGCTCCTTGGCACCAGCTGCTCTGCTCTGCAAATCTATTCTATGGTTTACAATAATTGTTCCTGCAGGTGTAGTCTCTGTGTGATAGATAAAAGTGGAGTGCATGCACATTAAAAAGTGGGAGCCTTCTGGCCTGGGGAATGACTGGCAGCACCAGCTGGGGAGAGAAGGAAACTTTGCCACTTAAAGTAAAGATTTAGTGTGAAGAGCTCAAAACACTGAGAGAGCAAAGGATTATCAAGTCTGCCGTAGGAGTGATTGTCGTCTCTGAGTCACTGGAGTGAAAGACATAAAAAACACTGTGATATCAAAGTGCTGTAAAAGCCTATATGACCAAAAGGAACGTGTTTAATGTTCTTTTATTTTTCCTTTTTTTAATATTCTATGTCCCTAAATGAAGGAGAATTTTGCATTGACATAGCTCTTCTCATAAGTTGATGTTAGTCTGTCATCTTTAACAGTAGCAACATAATTATCATATAGCCAAGAATTTATGAATCATTTTGCAATGCTACATGTTTTTGTTAGCATTTAATGCTGTAACTTAACACATGGTATTCATATTCTGTGGAGTGATTTCCAAGCATCATGATTTTCTCATTTAACTGTGCCAAAACTTATTTACAACTTGGAATATTTCTTCCTGACATTTTATTCTTCTTTTCCAGTCTTCATATCATCACATCACTATCTGTAGAGATCATGGATGTCACAATTACAAAAAAGACCAGTATTTTTTTTTGCAACTAGATAGATTTTCCTGCATCTCTCTTTCTTTTTGCTCCAAATCCTTCATTTAAAATAAAACAATGCAAAACATCAACTTCTGTAGCATGCTAACTTAGTAGTTGGTGAAATACTAAATGACACTTCAGCTTGGTTTTGTTACAGTTTCCAAAAACATAAAACACATGCAATACTTCTTGATCTTGACAGATTTAATTTCATGCAGTTTAAGAGCGTGGTTTTAAAATCTCCATGACTGAGAAAACATCGATCTGATAATAGCTTTTTTTCCCTGGTTAGCTGCTACACAATTGTCCCTGCAGGAGGCTATATAGATGCAGATTTTAAAGGGCTAAAATTCACAGGAAATAACTATTGTCTATTGCATTAACATCACAAAACATGCATTCATACATGCATTCATGTGTTCATATTTTTAAGGGAAATATATGTATGTCAAGTTTACTTGCCATCAGTAAAGTAACTTCAGTATTGTATGTTAAAAAATTCAGTATTAAGTTGATATACATACCCCTCTTAACATTGGATTTCTTTAGTCTCAGTTACAAAGATATGAATAAGGTCTCCTGCTTTATCTCAATGCAGTAATCACCACTCTACTTCCTAACTCTCAACTGTATGATACATTTAATTTCCAGCTGCTTTTGATGTAGCTGTGAACAGCTGAACTAAAGCCCTAATGCAGAGTCCCACTTTTTTAGAGAACGTGTTTTGCTTTCTTTACATGTACAATGTTTCTTTCAAATATTTTAAGGTAGGGGATGCCATGTCCTGGTTTTAAACCATGTTATTATCATACAATACTTAATAAAAAGCCATAATAATCAGGAGGAAACATCTCAATTAATTAAAACAAATACATTTGTTAAAAATTCAGAAAAATGTAACTAGTTCTCAGAGAATTTATATTTTCAAGTTCTATGTTATCGTTAGGTAAGAGAGAAAAATGCTTTTTGCAAATGCCCCAAAGTACAGAACATAATTTCCGGGTTTTGAAAATTACTAAAACAATGTCTCTACAACAATAACCAGAATGGTAGGTCACAGAGGGGAATATAAATAAATAAATAAACACAGTAGTATATTTTAACTGTAGATACCATGCAGAATATCATCTGGTTCAGTGTGACAAATCTGTCTTTTCTAGTTTTGCTGTTGTTGCCACTGTGTTAGTGAGAGAGCTCTCATTAAAATTGCAAAACTTTACACTTTCATTCACATTATTTCAAAACTTATTCAGCATTGATAGGCAAGAGGTACCATTCAAATTTAAAATACTTTGCAAAATATTGACCCTTTCAAGGAAGGAGAAACCAATAGGATAGAGATCTAGCAGTTATGAAACAATAAAAATTTAATAAAACAGAAAAAATGTTAGAAAAAGAGAGAAACAAATTGAAAATATCTTTATGGTAAGCAGAAGTAACCCACGCACTTTCAAACTGACTCTGTTTAGGACCTTCTTGATTTATCTGGAATTTTGGACCTTTCTCAATATACATTCTTGGCTTTGTATTTCTGTTTGGGCACAGTAACTGGTTAATGTGGCCTTAAAATGATGGAGGTAAAAATAGTCCACAACCTCTTAATGTCGTGTCTAGCAACCAGGAAGTCTTGTTTATTAGTTTTTAGAAACCTTAAATGAATATAAATTTCACCTAATGGTGGGAAAAATGATAAGACCCAGGCCTAAAAGCAAAGTCTAGTCTAAGTTGCCTTAGTGGCTATTAATTACTGCGTACTTCAATTTGATCTCACAAATAAGTGAAAGTAAGTAATATTTTCCTTAATCTGAACCTCAGCTGGTAATGTTTGCAGTGCTGTCTGTGGGACACATTTAGATTAATGGGTTCAACAGTGAAGGTCAATAATAAGCCTGAGGGTCCACTGAAAATCCTGACAGTAACATTTGCCAGGTGTTTTCTGGACATGGCCTGCTATCACTGACTGACCAGCAACCCATAGATAACAGGAACAGTAAGCCTTTCACCACAAAACCTTGCTTATTTGATAAGAAACCTGATGTTTCTGTCCTTTTGGACAGCACAATGTGCTCAGTGATTTCTGGGCGCAGAAATTTATTTCTGCACATTTAATATGTCCTGAAATGTATGGGACTGCTCTTACTTATGTAGAAATCCATATGAATGAGTGTGTGAATGCATGTGCACGTGTATGTGTGTCTGTCTCCCCATTTTTTGTCCCCAGCATGACATCTCACTCAGTCTCAGTGGGACTATTCTTGCTCTGAAGCATCCGTTCAGCAGGAGGGAAACAGCTTGCATCTACCCTTGGAGGGTTTGACTGAAAACAAGGAGAGAAATAAAGAAGCTTGACTTCATATCCAGGGGTGTTCTGAGGAAGAGAAAAATAGGTGTTGTTTATGAAATGGTAAGGGAAAAAAACCAAAAACTTAGGATTTGTGTAGAGTAGAAGTTGAAAGAGGATAAGGTCATCATGTAACAGGGAACATTTCCAGTATAAGAACAGAAACAATTCTATTATTTCTTCTTTTACCCCTGAAAATTTAAACTCATGCTTTTTTTTTTTTTTTTTTTTCATTTTTATGACTTACTTCCTCATCGTTCATCTGTTACACAGCTTACTTAAAGAACTGGCTTTGCATGGAGGGGGGTGGCACTTTAGATTGCCCTGAGGGAATATAAAGAAACCAGCAGAGTACAGTAATAGCATGCACAGCACTTTGGGTTTCTCTGAGCATATCAGGACTTTAAGATGTAGAATTCAGAAAGAGGGGACTGTTGGTGAGAAAAGCAGTTGGATGTAGTCAACTTGAGCTTCAAAGATAAATCATTCAAGAGCAAGGTCATTATAGCCATGCTGTGAATTTGGGGCCTCTCAGCCTCTTACTTGCCACCCCGCAGGAAGATTTTAAGAGAGATTAGAAGTTTATAGCAGGACGAGGAAACAAAAAGAGACACTATTCAGGGAAGCTCTGTGCAAACCCAGTTTGTCTCTTCCTTCCCAGTTGTGAGCTTGCAACCCTGATGTTTGCCTTTCCCTCTGTCTCCTGGCAGTGACTGACCACTTTCAGCTGCAGCATCCAGGAATTCACTCATTTCTAGTGATTAAAATGTTCACTTTCTTCAGTAATCACTGAGGCAGGCTCAGCTGCCTGCTTTCGCATTCATGTGCATATTAACTCACCTGGAAAGCCTTTCTCTGGAGTTGGATGTGGGCTGTAATTAAAGAGTGTGTTCAGAATGAGCTAGCATTGTATTTTCAACGCTGAAGGTAGTCATAAGGAATGTGTACACAGAGAAAGAAAATAGATGAGCTAATAAGCCAGTAGCAAACGATCCACTTCAAAGCACTATCTAAGTTATGACAGCCACAGGCAAAAAATAGTGGGAGAGGGCTGTAAATCAGGGCTCTGCTTTGTAAAACACACTTCAGCCTGAGGGGCTATAGAAGGAGTCTAGTCCAGGGAGGGCAGAAAGGGAAATAAAACTGCATTGGTTTCTGAAAAGGGGATAGAACAAGCCTATTTTAGCTGAGGTAAGAAAAAGGTTTTGAAAATGTCAATAAACATAATCCACTGACAAATACCTACTAAATAATTAATTTGCATCCCAAATGCTCAGGTTTAAAAACTTACACTGAATGTGCCAGCATTAAAGTGAGAAGAAATTGCAAGCCTCTCACTTAGCAGTTAGATTTCCCTCAGAAGTTTCTGGAAAGTGCCTGCACTCGATGACAATCAAGCCTTAAAACGCAGATAAAGAATCTCACCAACTGAGTTTTATAGCACATAGAGATAATATATCATTGAATATTAGGGAGTTTGAAATTTTTTTAATCATGTATTTTCCACTGACAATGCTGATTTGCCAAATCTTATTTCCTTATTTCTGTCAATTCTGAATATTAGGGAGATAAGCTTGGAAAATTGTCAGAATGCCTTATTTTGACATTTTTATTGAAAGTATCAAGTTTTATAGTTCAAAATTATTTTCTTTGGCAATTAAACTAGTTATAACTGTAAAAGGTTGGCATTTATTGAATACTACTTTTTAGGGTTTTGGTCTTTTTCTGAATCATAAAATGTTTTGTCTGAAGTATGGTTTGAGAAAGTTTTCACTAGGTTAAGCACAATTAGGGTAATTTTTAAAAAATAACCCATTTCATTCTCAAGCCATCATAACTCTGATCTCTGTCAATATTTGTTTATAATAACTGAATAAGAGCAAGTACCAGATGAAAAAATAACTTGATTAATAACTCTTATATTAGTAGATCAGAGTTTCCTTTTCACTTCATTTATGTAAGTCTTATAGAAAGAGCCGTCAAAGTATTGCTAAAGAAAAGCAATACAATATCTGATTCCTTCTGATGCAAAATATGCCAGCCTTCAAATACATTCATGAGCACTCACCCAGCTCAACAATAATAGACTAGCTGTGCAAAAACTGTGTAAATATAATTGGATTCTTTGGTTCAGATCCCAAGGCTTCACTCAATTTTGTTCAGTTGTTATTGAAACAAGCTCCTATTGAATGAAAAAAACATTTTATCATAGTTAAAATTTAACTGGGACCTCTGAATTTGACCTGCTTATAAGGCAGTATGTGAAGTATTTCATGCAGAGCATGAGAAATTTTATGTGATAATCAATGCTGACTAAAGTGCTATGAGACCAAAAATAGTCTGACCAAAACCTGATCATAGTTATCAGTGTCTTCAGTGTCTGAAAAAATACCTATTGACTTTTTTTTTTTTTGCCAAAGTACCTCTATTTCCTTCCCAAAACACAGTTGTTTTCTGTGATTGATAAGTTCACTAGCTTTTAAGCTCATTCACATCCATTAGTTCTGCCTTTTCCCCTCCCTGTTAAAAATCAGGAGCTGTCAGGCTGAAATGTTCTTGACAGACACAAATAGAGTCCCCAGGGGTAGCAAAAACCAGTCTGAATCAGTAAGAGATAGATGGATTTTAATGCATTGCTTTGCTGACACTGGTCACTCCACTTACTTTACAGAAAATGTTGACATAGACGACAATTATACAAATACTGTTTTTTAATGTCTTGCTAAAATTGTGGGGTTTTGTTTCAGGTTTTTTTGGTGCTTTTTTTTTTGTTTGCTTTTTTTTTTGTTTTTTTGGGTTTTTTGGACAAAGCAATACATTTGAGATATTTTGAATAAAATTCATGGTTCAACAGCGAAATCAATATGTTGATCTTTTACAGATCCTTCACAGAATATTTCAGGTGTTGTGCATTTTCAGGCCTGATCCAAAGCCCATTAGGGTTAACAACACTAATCTCTTTTTTTACTTTAATGAGCTTTGGGTCATATCCAGTATGTGAGCAGCAGTCACCGATGCGCTATTTAAACTTGCACAATGCATGATCCCATGTTACAGAACCAAGATCAGTTCTGGCTCTGCTGAAACTGATGGGAATTGTGAAGCCTTCCAGACCAGGATTTTGAACTTTATCTCTGGAATATAAGAGCAAGCAGACCTTTGGAGGAAAAATAATCTCAAGTTACCACAGGATTATTGTTTATTTGAGTGTCTTATGTGTTGTTAAGTTTAGAGTAATTGTCTATTTCACTATGTCTTCTACATTAAAGGAACAACTTACTCTCATATAGGAGTATGCACAGTTCATTTGGTAAGGAATTGCATTTTTTTCATTAGAAGTGGTGACCCATTAAAAATTATTTCCTTAAGAATTTAAATTATTTTTGTTTTCAGTGCTAGCATATGTATAATTTCTCCCATTGCAAGAACATTGTAGTGGGAAAAATTACAAAATCAAGTGTGAAAATGCTAATAATTGTGATGGACTGTTTCTATTTTCTCTTTAAAATATGGATTTAATACATTGACTGATCATAATGAAGAAGTCCAAAAATACAAGAAGTTTGAGGAAAGTGACAAGTGTGCCCATTACCTTATTCATTCCAACAGTATCCTTTATTCCTGCCCCATCCCCTGCCCACTCAGCTGTCAGAGTTGCAGTCTGAAAGGCTAGCTGCTGGTTTAACAAGTTTTCTAGGCTCAGCTGCTTTGTCTCAGCCATGGCTTGGGGGAAATGGTGACTGAAGAGGTGCAGGCTGTTGGCCAAAAGGGTTTCCAGATACTGTTGTGACATGGATGATCATCAGCGCTACTTGGGTTGTCGCTTTCTGACACCATGTGAGGTGGTTACCTACACCACAGGAGACAGCAGACTTGACTGGAACAAATATGTGAGTGAAAGATTAGGGGACATTATATGCTACAGGAATTGTTTTTTATTGTTGATTGGTTGATGGATCATAAATACTGTGGTGGAAAAAAATCACTCAGGTACTTTACAGATATACAGAAGATAAAAATATGTGTTCCTTCTGTAAGAAGGAAACCAATGCTGAAGACTCCACTCTAAATGAGAAAGGGCTAGTCTGACTTCCCCCATGTATTTTTTAAAGCCATCTAACTGTGATCTATCAGTACTTGACATCCACTAACTGCCATCATCTTTATTAATACTGTTGCTGTCTCTTCTGCAGTCGTCATTATACTTGTCATTATTTTATAAAATTAAATTGCTATTTTCTGGTAAATGGATTGCCAAGACTAGGTCCCAGAGGATGCATGTAATCACATTTGTGGTCTTCAGTGTGTGTGGTAGAGGAGAAAGGGAAAAAATGTCTTATTGGATAGGCTATGTTTTCTAAAGTGTCCCCTCAGCATTTTACACCATTCAGAAGGGAGATTTCAGAGAAGATGGATTTCAGGACAGCTGCAGGGTGGGAAGTTCTTTAGTATGTTTAGATGCAAGAAATTTTTATGAAAAACATGCTGAGGTTTAAGTAGTATCTGAAAAAGCATAAAGATCAATCATATAATGGTGAAACCTCCAATAAGTAAAATGCTAATAGTCACGTGGTATTTTTAAAAAAATGATCGGAAATCTTAATGTTAGTACATGTTTAGGAACTTTATTATAAAATATTACTTTACAGCTTGCACTCATTTTTATTGTTATTTTCCTATATTTCTCACATGAGTTGGAGCCTTAATAAAGTAAGATTAAAGTAATCTTTCCTAACACTGTTTGTGCTGGGGATTTTCTCACCAATGTCTGCTTTTGTTGGTCTATTGTTATTGCTAAACTAGTAGATTACCTACATGTCAGGAAATTAAAATATTTCCTGACATATTGATTAGGTACTGAATATCTTGGGCAATGATTATACAGTACTGAACATCTTATTTTTTACAAAATCCTTACTCTTTGAGTTCTAGGAGTAGAGTTGGGGTAAAGAGAGGCACCTTAGTTGCAACATTATATTACACATTATGTTATTTTCCATATCTAGCTCTTCCATTGGCTTCCCAGGGACAAAATTTGTTTTGCATCTCTGAGTGAGGAAAAGCTATAGTAGTTAGAAAACCTTTTCCTGATGAGAGATCTCAGAGAGAATTTAAATGTGGCCATCAGAATCAAGCACATCCTATTATCTATGATTGGGTACCAGGATAATGCTTTACAATCCCTCCATCCTGACAGGGCCCTGATGCACAGAAAAACAGGGTATCACACTCAGAAAGAAGAAGTAGAATGACCACCTCACATAATAATGTTTCTATCTGCTTTGTAAGGTGACTGGTATGATGGAGTCAAATTTCTGCACATATTCCTCTTGAAAATAAAAGAAGCCTGGAGAGAAGACACAGAAGTGAACGACTGCCCAGCAGTTACCAGACTTGTGACTACTGCAGGACGCCCCTACATCTCTCAGAGTACTTAATGCTATGTAGTATGCCTGTAACATAAAATATATTGAAAAATTTATTTTGCTTACACAGAAAGCTTGGATTATTGTAAGGTTGTGGTTGAAAGAAGATGAAGAACATAATTCTGAAGTACCTGGTTAGAAATAAAAATAAAGATGGAAACATTCTTATGCAAAATGTCTGTGTTGCTACTTCCCCATCTGCATTAACTTTCTTACTGCTGCATATTTGTTAATAAACCCCAATAGTTTCTGTCCATACTAAAAGGGTTAGGATGGTTTGGTTATCACATGGACAAATACACTGTGACAAAATGGCCAAACACAAAGATGTAAGGCATGACTAAGAGCAGGGAATGGTGAATAAGCAAGTACAATGAATCACAAAATTGTCATCACTGTGTCTTGATTCAGTCAAAGAGCCAAAGAGAGAGAACCCAAGCACAAATACAGGCTGGAGATAAAACAGATTGAGAGCAGCCCTGAGGAGAGGGAATTTGAGAACTTAGAGGATTTGGTTGAGGAGAAGTTCAACACCAGACAGCAATGTGCACTTGCCGTCCAGAAAGACAAAAATATCTTGGGCTGCATCAAAAGCAGCATGGCCAGCAGGGCAGGGAAAGGGATTCTGTGCCTTCCTACTCCACTCATGAGACCCCATCTGGTTACTGCTCTGGAGACCCCAACATAAGACCAATGTGGACTTGTTGGAGTAAATTTAGAGGAAAGCGATGAAGCACCTCTCCTGTGAGGACAGGCTGAGTGAAATGGGGTTGTTTGAAATGGAGAAATAAAGGCTTTGCTGGAGACCTTATAACAATGTTCCATCACCTGCAGGGGGCTTACAGGAACAGAACATGTTGGGTGGGGCACTGAGCAACACGGTCTAGCACAGGGCATCCCTGCCCAAGGAAGAGGAGTTGGAACTAGATAATGTTCCCTTCCAACCCAAACCATTCTATAATTCCATAATTCTATGATTTTATTATTTTAGTTATCATACGAAAATATAGCCTGAAGTGCATTTTCCTCATGTTCAGGGTAACAAGCACACTAATTGACTTGTTATAATTTGTTCTTCAGAAAGCATACTAATTTGTGTAACTTAGAAAAGCATAAAGAGTTCTTTCCTCAAAGAGATAAAAGATGAATTGTACTGTGTGGTGTGATTGAAGTCCATGAAAACAATTTTGTGTGATACGTAACAAATACTGTACCATTTAAAGCACAGCATTTATAGGTCTTCAACTAATATAACTTTATGGAACTATTTCACAAGCAAAGTTGTGATGGTAACAATAACTACTACTGGACAAGTCCAATCTATTTTTTTTTTCTTCTTCATGAAAAATTAGTGCAATCCATGTTTTCTTAGGGTTCTAAGAGTTTGCAATATTATTCTGAAGGCAGATTTGGGGCATTCAAAAATGACACTATGCCCTGATAAGCAGAGTTAGGGTTTCTAGTGTAGTCAGACAATTGCTTGTAAAAAGAAAGGGAGTCTTGCAGCATTAGTGGTTCTTGAAAACTAATTTATTGGCTAGTTTTCACTTTAAGGCAAATGTGCCATAAGATCCCAGGGGTGAGACAGTGCATGTAGTCTGTGTGCAGGCTGCATGTGTGTGCATCTGAGAAACCCACTTTGCCTGATTGACACTTTACTGCTTAACACTTGGCTCTTTGTAACTTGTTTATCCAAGTGGATGATATATTCTTGTGCAGCACGACTTTTTTGAGGAATAAATTGTGATAGTCCAAGCCTATAATTTGATTTCGGCAACAGGCCTTCAGGGACCAGAGTATTTGCTCTAGCTTGACTTTGCGTCTCCCTTCTGAAGTACTTCACTCAGGATATGCACACCCACTCACCACCATGTTTAGCAAAGTGTGCTCATTGTCCTGTATAGAAATCGCAAAGGTCAGGGCATTGAACCATTAAATATTCAATTTAATCATGTAGGTACATTACATGTGTTTCAGTGTTTTCTTAAATGATTTGACATTAGCAAAAGAACACTAAGGCAAAAGAAACTCTGCAGAAGAGATAGGCCTTTGGCAATACACAACAGCAAATCCTAACAGATGTTAAAACCAGATTTAATATACATATTGTTGTAAAACCCCTTCCTTCATTACAGTAGTATTAGCTACTGACGGCTATTATGGCTCATGCAATTTGCTGTACATTGACTTACAAAATCCTATTAAACTTCTTGATAAAAATTCTGTTATAAATTAATTCATTGATGTCAAACCAACATCTTTATATACATTCAGCCTAGAAACACATAAATTTTTCCTGTGTGATTCTGTACCACCCTGTTCTGAGAGGTCTTACTAAAGCTGAACTAAAACAAAAACTGATGTGTTTTCCTTTTCTTCATTTAAAGCAGGCTTTCTTTCAGCTGTTTACTCATTTACTGTGTCTGCTTTTCATAAAGATTGAAAAGTTAAAATTTATTGAGCCCAGCATTCACTATCTTTCAGTTTCTAAGTTATAGATATGAGATTTTGTTTGATGGTGTATTTGTAGCTGTGAGTATACATGAGAGAAATTTGTTATGTTCCCTCAAGGGATAAAATGTCACTCCAAAATCAAGACTATTTAAAAAAATATATAAACATATATTACATAATAAAAGAATACTAAAAGCAAATTGATAAAAGAATACAAAAAAAATTGGACTATAAGATATAAATTATATATAAATGTACCTCTCATCCTTTTCCCTCTCAGGATTCTGCTGACATAAAATAACATTTTTCATACTAATGGATACCTTCCAAAAGAATATAATTTTGCCATTAGAAATACATGTTGCAAATTAATGTTCACAGTATTTACTGCTCTGAGAATTTAGCAAAGAAAAGTTTTACAAATGATTTTTTAAACTTTTGGCAAGAAACAGTACTGACCTGTAGAGACAGAATGTAAGGATAATGATAATTTAGAGGCAAAATCTACCAACCTGCTTGTATTGACCAGTTTTTTACCCTGAAGTTGTCCTAGTGAGATCAATAGGATTACTGGAACGGTAATGCCCTAATTACTGAGGGCATTACTGTGAGAAAGCCTAACAGAATTTTGCATTTAATATGTCTTACTAGCCAAAATCTTCCTTTTTTTTCAAATTCTCTTTTTTTTGTGTGTGTGTTTGAGTGTATGTCTGTGTTCACGTGTGTATAGATGTTAAACAGCTTCACTGTAGCTTTGGAAAATGTAGCTTTGGAAACTGGAAGTTTCTATACTTATTTCACAGAGAAGACTTCAGGTTTGGTCATTTGTTTTGAAAATGTTTTCTTCTTTTATTCTGCAATTAGATTTGTGAAAACCATTTTTAGAAATAACACAATACCAGGACTACCAGGACATATGCTTTATTTTTTTTCCCTGTAAGTATATTTGTCTTGCAACTCACAGTAGCATTCTCCTCTTAAAAGGATAAGACCTCTTCCTCTCTTTGTTAAACTAGAAAAATATCATCTATGTTTGCTCTTCTTCACTCTTGAACCACTGAAAGCAATGCAAAAAATGGCATTGATTCAGTAGGAGTAGAGCCTTGACCTGACATTTTGAGCCCTTTTAGGGACAGTGTAGCCCTTTAGTGGTGCTTGACATAGGCCTGGATCATGCCTGAAGTACATGTCATTTGCAAAAGGTGAGTCACTTCACAATTTTTTTTCTCTTCAAGACCTGGGCAAGACTTTCTTGCAACTGCTTGGAAGGGAATAGAGAGTTGGTTTGAAATAATCACGAAATCTTTTGCTAGAGAAAAAATTCCATTTTGAAGCTAACATGTTTTTCTTTTTGGGTATTAGTTGCTGCTGCTGCTGCCGTACACTTGTCTTTGTTGCAACTTCCATGTGCCTGAACACGATTGGTTGGCTCTATGTTCTCATGCTATTGTTCAAGATGTTTCTATGGAGAGTGATTTAATTTCACTAGATTTGTGGCTTTCTCCTGCTGTGCCTGTACAATGGCATTGAGGCAGATTGTTGAAAGGAAGCATCTCAAGCCAGGTGGAGTTAATTAAGCTGAGGTAGGTACCCCCAGTCCTTCTCACATGCAAAAGAGTATAGAGAAAACCTGGCAGCTGATGACATAACAAATGTAAATATATTTTTGATGACAGATTATGTCATGTAAAAATAGTGAAAGCAACTGAAAACTAAGGCGATGTACTGTCTGCTTAAATTGCAATTCCCACTAAGAAAGAAGTAATTTATTTGCTGTGAATAAATGAACAGTCATAGGGCTTGAGAAAAACTCACTAAATCTTGAAACTAGAGGACTTGATATACATGCAAGAAAGACACAGGACCCCCCTCTTCCCCTCCCTGCAAGGGTCTATGCTATGCTCACACACTGTTGATAATGAATTTGGAAATTCCTCTAGCTTCTGATATGATAAAAAGTTACAGAAACATATTAAACACACACAAAAAAAACCACCCAGATAAAGTCCTATATTACTTAGTGCTCATTCTGTTGGGGAATAATCTGTGGGGTTTAAGATTTTCCTGAAAACAGCTAAAATTTACAAGCTGCAGAAATATAGACTTCCGTCAACCGTATTTACAGTGACAAACTGACATGAAAAAACAGAGAGAGCAAGGTACATATAAGGAAATCTCATACTGTTTTAAGTAGAATCAATGGAGGAAGTTCTTTTTACTTTTGCTTTTATTTTATAAAATTAGTGTAACTCAGTTCAAGATACTGTGACAGAGTCAGGTGAGAGCAAGCAGAAACTTGTAGATCATCTGTAGTAAAGAATGGAGCTGAGAGTAAAGAAACTCTGTGGATCTGGATCTTGATGGGTGGAGAGGCAGTGAAAAGATGAAACTGGGAAACAGCTAATGGCCACAGCATGCTTTTTGTCTCGATGAACTAATTTCCCGGTGGAATGTGTTTTGCTGCAGGAGTATGTTTGGTATGAAAATTAAATGGAAGCATAAGCAGTTTATCTAAGGTATTTTATCTAATCTCTGTATATATTTTAAATCCATCAGAACAGAATCTCAGCACTAACAGTCTTTTACAGCAAAGCAGTCAGAGGACTGAAATTAACCACTCTGCTTACATCATCTGAACACAGCATGTTTTTCCCTTGTTTTATACTCAGAGGGAATACTGTTAGGTCACTCAGAGGTGACTGCATCTATGCAAATGAAGAGAGATGGATCTTCACTTTCACTTGTAAGGTCCCATGGTCCAGAACTTATCTTAATTTTTGTTGAAAAGAAATTTTCTGTCTGTAAAGCAGACAAAGGCAGTTGCCAAGATCTTAACCCTGGTCTCCGTCTGTCGCAGTTACTAAGACTACAGCTGCCACACTGGGGCAGAGTGAGCAGCAGGTATGAAGGAGTCATGGCCTAGTTCTTTCAAGACTTTGAAGAACAGGGCCAGCATTTGGCCTTGGAGTGGATTTGATGCCACCCAGGTAGAGAGAACAACAGAAAGATCATCAGAATGACGTGCTCTTTTTGTGCTGCTGAACTTAAGACATGCACTGAATAAGATGATTGCAGCCAAGTGTTTCTCATATTTCTGATTCCTTCTTAAGGGGAGAGAAAAGAGATAGTTACTGAAACTTGTTTCCTGAGTAATTGATTAGATAATGGATTTCAGAGTGATGTGGCAGTGGTACATAGCAAGGTATTAAATGTATTTGTAGTTCTGGGCTTTCAGCTTTCTAGGAGTTCTTATGATAAATACAGGGAAAAGAATCCTGGGGTTACTGTGCCTCCTGTGTCTGTTGTAACACTAACACATTTCTTCAGTTCTCTCTGTTTAATCTATTGATTATCAACTTGTCCAAGGTAATAGAAGAAAAATTCTTTGGATCAAACAGACTTGTGAGCTAGTTAAGCTAACATCTGAGATTAAGGCTAGATTTTTACCTACTATGAAGTAAGAGAAGAGCTAACTAGCATACAGGAACAAAATAATTTGAGTAAAAATTTGGAGGTGAAAAGGAAAATAAGGATATGAAGGTCAAATAATGTCAAAATGTCTTTCTAATGACAATTTTTCAAAGCTGAATTGTTACATTCATTTTACAAGATAATCTATAACACCCACAATAATTTCTTGGATCAAAATAGTTGAATTTTATTATTTTTGGACTAGAGTTTCAATCCCACCCCAGCTATTTTAAAATTTAAAATTCATTTTAAACACATCACTTATTCTTTTTTTACTTAATTACTGGTGTTTTTCTGAATCTCTTGAAACACTAGGATTGCCCATGAATGCACCAAGTACATTGGCATATTATTCAGTATTTCAGACACCTCCATTCCAAACTCAGAAAGAACCCATTATGAGTGAAGTTGGCAACTTTATGGACCTTCATTGGGACTGCAAGTGAGAAGTTTAATTTTCTAAGAACTACAAATGTTTTTGGAAATTCTCTGCATGAATTTTCAGAATCTCAAATAACTTCAAAAAATTTCAGGTGGAAATGCTGTCCCTGTACCAAACTGCCATACACACGATTGTTTTCACACAGAAACAAGGTCATTTTTTATATATACTCAGCTCAATCAACTTCTACTCTGCCATTCAGTGATGGGCTCAACATTAAGAGAACCTTCCAGGGTCCAGAAAATAATTTTTCAAAATACTATTCCCCATAATCAGACTGCCTGTAAAAGTAGCCAGCTTGTAAAACTAGAGGTTGTTCTGACAGTGTAGTAAATGTGAAATTTTACTACACTGAATTCTATGACAAACACCTAGAGAGATAGTATTTCACTCATGATGTTTCACCATAATATATTATGTCTCTAAAAGAAGTGCTGAGTGTTCATAACTGAATTGTGATTACGGATGAGAAGCAATGAGAAGAGACAATGAAAATGCCATTTATGTTTAGAATAAGGAAAAAAACAATGAGTTAGATGAAAAACTGAAAAAGGAAAGCAAGTAAATTGTTTAATTTTTCAGAGGCTAAGTTATCATTTTATTAGAAGGACCACATACTTGACCTTTTCTTTCTTTCATTTATCTGTTTTTTTCTCTACAGATTACATCAAAAACGAAACCCTTACTTTGGACATTCACAGGGAAAAAAACCAGCAAAATGTAGCAATTAGTTTTTAGCAAGTCCCAAACTATAAGAAAGTCGAGCTATGTCACAGTTATTTTTTCTTAAATCATTTGGGGAAGAACACCTTTAAATTTGGGCGCATATCAGACTTAGAAGAATTAGACGTGTGCAGTGTTTTACTGCTAAAATTGTTGTAATGTTATTAAGAACAATTCTAATTATATATATATATATATATATATATATATATAAAAAAATAGAAGTCCTCACCCCAGCACTTTCTATTTCCTGAAAATTTTTAATGTAAAGGAAATTGTGTTATCATGACCATTCTTCTCTCTAGAATGAGTAGGCATGGAAAGCTATTACAAAGAATAAAAGCAGGAGGAAAAACAATAGAGTTGAAATACAGCATACTGTGAAAGAAGCTGAAAGTATAGCGCATTAGAAAAAATTTGAATGAAAGAAAGAAAAAATGTGCATGCCTTGAAGAGGCTTGAAAAACTGTCAGCTTTTAGCAGCAAGCCAATATTTCTGTTTGTGGGCTCAAGGGACTGTTAAATAACAAGCAATTATTTCAAGCAGGAGTAGATGTAAATGGCAGCATTCAAAAACCTATGAAAAGATACTGTTAAAACTGGTTTAGTACCTTTTAGAATATTGTGGTTGTGCAGTCCTACATATCACCAGGAAGATTTATTCCCTGGAGAAAGATCAAATAATAACAGGATATTCATCAGAGAGATAAAATGATGAAGCCAACCAAATTGTGCTGCAGAATGACACATTCAATACTAAATGATATATTAATTCTCTCTAATGAGTTGAAGGCATCAAATAAATAAGACTCAAAAATTATTTTCTGCTTAAAATTGAACATGAGGTGAACATTTAAATGGCATTTTTAGAGTCTTGTTTTTAAAGTTAAGTTATGAGTTTGGGGTGTGGTGGTGAAACCAGTGATGATCCTAGTACACTAGTAACTCCCTGCTTGTACAAAAAATGGAAAAGTGAAGTGCACTACATTTTTTTTTTGTAGGTCACATTAAAAAAATGTACAATCAGTAGTGAGAAGCAGGTACCAGATTTTGAAAATTTCTTTTAATATTATGTTTTTGGCTGTATATTAAAGAGCTGAAAGTCATGTAATTTTGGGGACTTAAAACAATACATACAGTCTAGATAGTCAGTGATCTTCTGTTCTACTGACAGATGCAGTAAAGATTCATATAGGTGGAAGTACTTCTGAAAGTCTTGCCATAGTTTATGTATAAAATTTGTTATTAATTACTTTTCCTTTCTTCCTGTATTTTAACAATAATAATAGTGGGTCTTCATTTGGGAATAGAAAAGGGAAAGGTCAGTTGACCAGCTGTGTAAGAAAGTAACTAATGTCTGGAAGTCAATATAAAGTGAATGTGTGCACACAATTAAGTATTTTACTTACATTATGAATATTGGAAAACAGGAAAGGCATTCACAGAAAGAAGAATTGTCTGACAAATAAAATTATGTGGTTAAAAAAAAAAAAAAAGAAAAATAGGTAGGATTTAAGACCTTGGTAAATAACGGTAGATATATGTAAATAGAAGCAGTAAATAGCTGCACAATGAGTAGCCACCTGTATCCCAAATATACACAACAGAACTAGCTTCCCAGCTGTATCTGATGTGAATAAAGTATCCAATTGCAAACCTGGTTTAGGCATGAACAAACGTATCTTAAAGGTTGCCAGTGTTTAAATTAACTCTTTGGGAAAAGAAATATATTTCCTTTGAGCATGTACAATGCCAAGGTAAATGGCACCCTAATCCCTAATGAAGGCTTATCTGCACTGCCAGAACACAAACTGTGAGAGAAGGAATAAAAATCCCCCAATGCACAGCATAAAACTTCTTTACTCTGTATTGTCTGTGTTCACAGCTGCAAACCTTGCAGTGAGTAGGAGCAGCTCTCCAGACCCTGCACATACAGCAATGCCAAGTGAAGAGTTTTGCAACAGAAATCTATTCTGCTCATCAAGCATGCCCTTGCTCACATACTTTTCCTTAGTGCACAAACAACATAGAGAGTGACTGTCTGGGCTCATATAACAAATACAACTCTAAAAATTGCAGCAATTTGAACTTCATGTTTTCATTCCCCTGTTGATTTGCAATCCTTAATCCCTGAGTACTGAAGACCTCTGAGAATTTATAAATAAATCTGTTAATTATTATGTGTTAAAATTAATTTAAATTATTTTAAAATTAATTTAGCACTTAGTATTAGACACTGACATTTCTGTCCCAAGTGGTCTTATCAACACCCTAGTGCTGCAATTTCCTATTTACTTAAAACTGACTGAATTGTTATGCAGGTTATCACTTCAGATTTTTTAAGGATGCAAGGAAGTTTCTCATTTTGTAGAGATTGGAGAGAAAAAAAAAACAACTAAAAAAAACCCAACTCAACAACAACAGATAAACAACACTTATGAAAATGTCAATGAGTTGCCATATCTCACAATGAGTACTGTCTAAATGCTCTAAATAGTATTGAAGCTTTACGATTTCCCCGGCAAAGGTTTATTTCTTGCATCTCTCTCCGTCTTTCTTAATCTTTTAACAACATAAGGTTTCTGCCATTTTCATTTAGAATAACAGAGGAAATGTAATGCTATTTTGCCTGGTTTTCTCAGTAAGAGGCAGTAAAGATAACCCCTAAAAAGAGATTTAGATGTCCAAGTTTAAAGATTGGCTTCTTCTTTCTTGTTTAAAGTAGATATCTTTATTTTCTCTATGCAGTAAGGGGCTTTTCCAAAAATTTCCAGAATCATCTAGTTCACTACCTCTAGTTTACCAACTTCTAATTATATAAAACCATTTCTTAGAGTTTACTTTATAACAGTTTACTCCATTTTTATTTATCTCAGTATTTTGGTATAGATTTCCCCAGACATGACTCAAGGCACTTGATATCTCACTTTACGCTGTTCTCAGGAGAGAGACTCTTCTGTTATTTGCATCAAGAGCCTAAAAGACAACTTTCCTGAAGGTGCACTCACAATTAGGCTCTATAAACCCTCCACCTTTGTCCATCAGGAGGGGAAGAGAGAGAGGGAGGGAGAAAAGACACTTCCATCAATATTTTTCTTTAAGTTATACTAAGACCTCAAGCTCAGAAACTTAAAACCAAGAAAAGTAGGCAAAGAGTGAAGAACTATCTCACATACTCTAGTTATCTGCAGTATATACCCACTTGAATATGAATTCTTTACTGTCACAAAATGATAGATAATGGGATATATACCACAGATTTTATTTATAGAGAACCAAAGAATGGAATAAGATGGGGAAGGAGGGAGGCAGAAAGCACAATAAAATATAAACCAAAATAAGGTAACATTATCTCTGTAATTTCATATTAGTTTGACATTGTTAAATTGTTATAGACTATAAATGAAGAAACATCTTCAGTAAAAAAATTAGTTTGAAGGATTAATGTAGTAATTTTGAGTATAATATATTACTGAGGTAAACATAAACAGTTTACTCTGGGACTAGATTTTAAAATTTATCATTTTATACCCATGACATCCATTTCAGTTGGCTTGATGATTTATGATGATACAATAATAATGCATAATAATAGTGTTAGGGGTAGAAAGTTTTTTAGAGACTTTCTATGGTATCTTACATATTATAGCTCATAATAATAGTATGTATAAGTTCAGGTGATTTACTGAGCATATCTGTATCAGAGACAGCACTTCTAGACATTTCAGAGATTGTGGTTTTTAAGAAATATTGTCACAACAAAAATTAAAAACGTTAGGCAGTGTTATCTTTTAAAATTTCTTTAGGGTTGGACGAGTAATTCATTTTAATGAAACATTTTGTGTTTTACTGAAAGGACAAGAACTTTGTGATGTTCTCTCATTTATAATTAATATAAGCAGTGAGCACTAAAACCTTTCACTGAGATTTGCAGCGTGGCTTCTGTGTTTTCTTCTTTGTATCCTAGCGGCTGCTCTCTCCCCCTGCATTTAACTGGGTGATGTCCTTGATGGTGTAGGACTGGTTAGTCACTGTCTATCTAGCAGACTCTTAATCTTTATTCTCATGGAAACTATATCTAACAAAATTTCTCTGTCTCAAAAGACCAGAGCCTCTCAGGCAGTATCTGACAGTCTAACACAGCCTGCTAATGCATTATTTCAGATTTTGTTCCTTACACTTATGAGTGGTAACAAAGTAAATGAAAAGGGCTGGGCTGCATAATGCTGAAAGATGACTCCTTTTTTATTTTACTTTTTTTTAAATTTAATTCCTCTTTTATTTCTGTTAGCACTGGAGATGCCTAACTCACATTAACAAGTGCATTGATACTAAGCATCAGAACTATAAGAGAGAGGAGGCATATGCTATTGCTATTTAGGCCACCAAATATCACATTGTATCACCAGTCATATCTGAATAATCTGTTGAGAGTATATAATCTGTTTTGATATGTGCTCTTTTTTATAATATGAAATTCAGATTGGAAAATACAAGTATGATCTGTAGAAGGCAGGGGGAGAAAAGGAAAACTGGCAATAAAGATTCAACTGTAAACTAAAACGGTCAAGGAATATCAAGAAGCAATACATTTTCACAGTTAAAAAACAAAGTATGAAAACAGCAAAATTTTTATTTCTGAAAATATGGAAAGATTCAAATTTAATTTAGGGGAGGAGGAGTTGTAGGCTTTGTTCAGAGCTGGAAATACTATTTTTATGCAAATTATTATGATGTGTCAGAAAAACGAAATCTCTCATCTCAGTTCAAAAAATGGAAAACTAGGATATAAACCTGAGTGTCTGAGCACAGCATAGTATATATCCAAATGGGATTTCATAGTTTAAAGTTATGCTCAGGGCAAAGGATGAACTTAATGTAGCAAACAATCCTCATTTTTATGTACTTTCAATACCAAAAAACCCCAACTTTTCCAACATCATTGTTCAAAAAACTCTTAGAAATTATTTAAGGAATCAGTAACTAGAGATAACAGGCTGTTTAATCAAAGCTGTAGATACATATGCTGGAGGACACTATTGACCAACACTTGTTGTTCATGTTTACATTTCATGAAAAACTTGAGCACAGAAGTAGAAAACACTCATTACAAAGGTACTAACACTGGTTACAAAGGTACTGACACTGCTCACTAATCCACAGGGAATTTTTACCAGCCTAATGAATGTATTTGGACTCCTTTTTATGGGAAAGGTATTTCCTTAATGGCAACTGAGCAGAAGCTTTCTGAAGGAAGATTCTGATCTATACTGTCACATGCTTTAAAGACAAGTGAAAGGAAAAATCTGCTTCTTTAGAAAACCAAGCCAAGACAAAGCAAAACAGAGCCTCACTTGTTTTAAAAAGTACTTTTCTGACAACTATACATAGTTTTCACCTTACTAGGTCTCAATGTAGTCTAATATGAATGTAAACCCCAAGAATATGAATGTGTTTTGACTGGAAAAATGTGTTAGCATATACGCAGAGTCTCAGAATAGCTAGGGTTGGAAGGGACCTCTGAAGATGACCTAGTCCAACCCCTCTGATAAACCGTGTCCAGCACTTGTGCCCAGACAGGTTTTGAATATTTTCAGAGAAGTGGACTCCAAACCTCTCAGGACTGCCTATTCCAGCACTCTGTTACTCCCAAAGTAAAGAAGCTTTTCCCCATATTCAGATTGAACTTCCTGTGTTACAGTTTGTGCCTGTTTCTCCTTTCCTCACTGAAAATCACTGGAAAGATGGACATTGCTGGGCACATCCTCTTGACACCCAATGTTTCTAAACATTGATAAGATCCTCTCTCCAGGCTAAAAAGGTCCAGTTTCCTCAGCCTTTTATCATAAGAGAGAAACTCCTGTCTCCTAATAATTTTCAAAGTCCTTCATTGGATCCCCTCCAGCAGTGCCTTGTCTCCCTAGAACTGAGGAATCCAGAACTAGACACAACACTCCATATGCGGCTCCACCAGCAAAGAGCAGAGGGACAGGATCACTTCCCTCAGCCTCCTGGCAATTCTATTTCCAATTCCCCAGAATACCATTGGCCTTTTTGGCCATAAGAGCACTGCTGTCTGCAAGGATCCTCAGGTCCTTCTTCGCAGAGCTCCTTGGTAGCAGTCAGCCCCCCTGCCTGTAGGGGTGCATGGCATTATTCCTCTCTGGGTGCAAAACCCTGCAGTTTGTCCCTCTCTGCTCAGTTCTCCAGCCTGCTGCCATCTCACTGACTGCTAGAACACACTCTGGGGTATCAGCCACTCTTTCCAGTCAGAAAACTTGCTGAGAGTGCAGTGTGTCCCTTCGCTCATGTTGTTGATGAATAGGATACCTGAAATATCAGCAGAGGTCTTTACCATAGTAAAAAATGCATCTTTATATGGAATTGCTTTCAGATATGCAAGTGATCTGGAAATATGTAACGAATGATCTGCCAAAACAATGGATTTTTAAACTCAGTTACAAAGGACTGTTGTTTTGCAGTGATGAGCAGAAACAGACAGACCACCCATAAAAGGCTGGAAGTGGCAGATACCATGGATTGTACTCCATAAGACAATTAACAATGACATGTTTATGCAATATGAAGTAAACCAAAAGTATTAAAATAAAAATGTTTGTGTGTGCACGTATAAATATAGAATATAAATATATATTATATTTGTAACCCTACTATGGGGCTTTCCTGGCAGAAGCATGACCAAATTCAAGAGTTTCATAAAAAAAAAAAAAAAAGAAAAGAAAAAAAAAGGAAAAAAAGTAAAATCATCCTTATATTCTAAAGTTAAAAGAAAGGGGTGGTTCTGCACAGTTTAGTTGTGTATACATTGCAATAACATCAGCCATATCTGACAAATAAGTGAAGTAGCAACAGCCCAAGGACCTGCCCAGTTGTGTTTCCATCACAAAACCATGAAAAGTTTTTGAGGCATATATGGCATTTAAGACTAAATTATGTGGGTGATCTCATCCAAAGCTCTTTTAAACATTGTGACAATGGATTTCTTGGTTTCAGTTTCCTGTAACTTACTGTTGCTACTGACAGCTAGAGCTGTTAATGAGTAGTCTTTGAACTGCAAGTACTGCTATTTTCCTTCAATGAACAAGAAGGTTTACTAAAAGAGGCCAAGATTTCCAAAAGCATATAAATGCCAATCAACACTTCGTATGTATTAATATTTCATGGCAAGTGATCAGACTGAAAATGCCTTTCTTCTATTGTACAGCACTAAGTCATGACTATTTTCATTGAAACAAGTAAGAATTTTCCTGTGAGTAATCCTTTGCACAGAAGGGCAAGGAAAAAAATAAGGTTTTCAAAGAATTGTCTAGAAAATTTTTGTGCCAATTAAATTCCATATGATATTGCATAGGGTTTCAAGATAAATATGGGAAAATCAAAGATTTATTTCCTTGATTTAGCTGCTGGACCTGTTCCCAAATGCTGGATCTGTCACTCAAGAGGGAAAATACCTTTCCAGTGGTTTCTGCTGCTTTATGAGTTATGACTACCAGTTTTATGTCCTTGTTTATTATCTCCTGGCTATAGTATTTAATAGGAGTACAGAGTTGCCCACACTCCATTCAGAACGTGGTAGGATTCACAGAAAAATTCAAACAAATTCAGTTTCATCTAAAGTGATATAAGTTTACTTTTCAGACCACAGGGAGCTCTGTCTGGCTTTACAATGAAGTAATGACACAGGTTTGGGTATCTTACCATGAAGTGACATGATATCCTGAAGCCAAAGAAAAACCCTTATTCCCTAGCATTTCTCAGTAGGTTTTCAATCTGAATGGTTTCTTGTGTTTCTTTGCAAGCTGTCATTTCCAAAGGACTCTAGCTAAAAGATCAAAGCAATCATACTTTAGCGGTTAGCTAAAAAACCTGGTACTCACTCATTAAACAGTGTTGAAAAATAGATATTTTCTTTTATAACTATAATGAAGTTTCAGAGCCTGAAGAATCAATTCCACATCAAAGAATCACTGTCATGATAAATACATATTTTTTCTCCTGTCTAACAAAACTTCGTGGAAGGATTTGTGACATATTAAAACATCAATTTGTGAGAAACATTTATCCTGAACTTTTAAGTAATTAGATTCAAATCAAACACAAGAAATTTTTTATGTCAGGCATTCCTAAAGGGATGAACCAAGTCAAAACCACACTGCTGCCATCAGTAGGCAGCACTTTAACAACAGAGAAAGGAACTTCTGAGTTTTACCATACATAGTCTACAAAAATGATACATAATCTACAATAAAAGGAGATTCATTTAATTCTGTTTCTGTGTGAGTGTCAAAATAAGCAGCTGTAAAGAAAGAAATATGTGGCTGAAGCAGGTAGACAGATCACCTTATTTAGACAAATTAATAAATTTCACCTCTGTGGTGGCAGTCTTTGTGGTCAGAGGGAAAGCAATTTAACATTGAAAATATTTTGCATCCATGTCCCAGTTAAATCTATAGTTTAGGTAACCTTGTGCATATGTGAATGGGTTTTTTAGTCCTGAAGGTAAATTCTCTCTGGAGGCAATTTCATCATTATATAAATAATAGGACAAATACTATGATGCTTGTTTTCTGGTGAGCCAGACACATATATATAGCATATGCCATATGAATAAAGTGAACAGAATTTGCTCTATTCATTTACATAATCTATTTTGGGAAAAATCCCAGATCAAAAACAGAGAGTATTTCTTGATTCTGATGATACATTTCAAAATTTGCCTATGCAGAAAAAGAAAATCCTTGTCACTAACTATGAAGGTCATTGATTATAGATGAACATGAATTTTTTTTTCCAGCTCATGTGTGGTTTATGCACTGTATTGTTAGAAACTAGACCTGAAGTGCTGAGAGAAATAAAACATCATCAACACTTAACATATATTGTTTCAGACTGCACATTTTTGAAAACACACAAACTATTACCTAGGATTTTCAATGCGATCTTTAAAGCCTTACTACTAGTAAATAATTTCTGGAAACAAAAAATGTGATGTTCTGCTTCTCCCCCACCCCATGGAAATAAACAGAGTTTTCAAAGAAAAATACCTGCTGTTTATTCTCTTCTTAATTGATCCAGTATAAATTCTACATCTGCTTGTGTACTCTTATAAAATCTGTCTGTTCTATTAATGACAGACATTGATTCCAAAATTTGGTATATTTGGTAAAAGAGTATAGGATTATTTTAATGAGGAAAACTTTAACAGATTTTTTGCAATCCTATTCTAGTTTCAAGGTATCACTAGGTGAAGGTGAGAGAGCTTTCAATCAACTTAACAGTTGCTCTACTTATTTTTGCCAAAAATACTAGAGTGAAGATGCTGTGGTGTATCAGATGAGTGACAGTGCGTGGGAGGAGACCCCAAACACAGATGAAATCACAAAAATACTTCATGATGTGGCATTGTTACCTTATAACTCTACTCATAAAAGGTAGTTTAGGACACACAAGAGTATAAGTGGAATAGCAATTTTTAGAGTTTACTGCCATCCTCCACAACCCAAACTGAAAAAATGGCACTCCCTACTTCCTTAGGCTGTTGAGATCAGAAAATAATTGCTGTTATGACTATGAATCACAAGCAAGTTACTGTCAGAGAAATGTAGTTTATTTAAGCCCCTTTTTAATATCCTTTCCCCCAGCTGCATGGATATATTAGTAATCACTTACATCATGGATACTGAAAATAACTCTTTTCCTGTTATGATTTAGATCGCAATCTACAATTTGCTAATTTTTTTTTTTTTTAATTCTTGAAATATGATTTGAAATTTTAAGTCTTGAAAATTGTGGTTTATATTTTTATTTAAAAGAACACTGATTAAAACATTTTAATTTTTCATAAGATATGAAGTAAATTATAACAATATTTATGATAAAATTAATGATTAATTTCTTGTAGATCTCTTATAGAAATGCACATGTAAACATACATGTTGGTGCATGTTATTTATATACAATATAAAGCATAAACTGTATATATAAAACATTTTCTTTTTTTAAGCATTATAAATTGAAAAACCATTCTGAACTCCATAGATAGTTCCTATATTCAGACATGCTTTTTCATCTTCTTAAATAGATCTCCTTAACATGTTTTCCCTAAAAACACAAGCCCATCTACTTTAGTTTAAATAAAGGGTTGAGTATTATATTTTTAATGGTGAAGTTGCAACAGCAGTTTACTGGAGATAGTGAAATCTAGCTAGTGTTTGGAATAAACTACTTGTCACTGCATGTGATGTCTGGGTGACATAATCTGGCTGTAGGTGTAGGAGTCAGTACAGAACACACCTGGAAATCTTTAAAAACAATTCTGCCTCCAAAATGCTGACTAAATAAAGAGATATATATGTACATCAAACATACATATTACATTTATACAAGAAGTTACTTGAGTTATATAAGCATGCATTTAATTAATCACTTTATTTCTTGAATGCTATTTTCTATTTTTGAGTGAAAAAGATAAAAGGATCTGATTACTCTGAAGCATCTTCTTCTTAACTCTTTTTACATTTGATCCTGTACTGATGACTGACAGATTAATATTTTTTAAATAGATTAAATAATTGATCTCAACATTTTATGAACCAGGTAAAAAGCTTTCTGGTATTTTTAGCTATACACACTGTTAAATGTTAAGGAAGTTTGGGTTTAGATTTAAATATACTAACCTGAAATGGTAATTTTTTGTTTCCTCCATAAAATAGCTGATCTGAATTTCTTAAGCATTAGTATAATATGCTATTTTCTTAGTGTCCTAAGAAACATATAGATATCTCAATTAAAGCATTATCTAACAATAATGCTGACACCCTGTAAATGCCTCTCTCACAGAATTGGTTTGTTTAGACATTTTTATACTCTTAGAAACCTTATCAGGTATGAACAGCTAGCCTTTTAGATGATGCAACTCCTGTTAGCAAGGATTTATCAAGACTGTGGGATACAAACTCTATTTTGTAATAAAAACCCTTAGCTAATCTGCTTTAACCACTGCTGAGCACTCCATCACCACAAAAAAATCCTGCTATTTTAATGGTAGATTTCAGATGCATGTTAAGGTTAAATAGTGATAGAAGGGTGCTAAATGAAGTCTTATCAGGTTACCATGCATCAGAACTGTGATAAAGCTTCGTCAGGATAGTATCAAATAGAACAAGGGTCTATTCAGAAATGTTTGACAGAAGACACACCGTTACAGTGGGACCTGTCTAATTGACAGCATGGCTTAAGTGTGGAATTTCTGATACACAGAACCTGGAGACTGCCTCGACTGCAGCAGTCTGTGCTGTGTTTAGGCTATTTCAAGGTCAGTTTTATGAGTTAACCAGAACCAGGGATCTATATAAGCAGGCAAATTTTGCAGCAACAAGCTTCTCTTATCTTTTTTTTTTTTGGCTATTTGTCACCATCAGAGAAATATAAGGTTCATAAATAATGAAGTCCCATGCATCTCTGAACCTCAGTAACTTTTTCTTTTTTCTTTCTTTTTTTTTTTTTTAAAGTTATTTATGCTGGACTGATTTACCATCTCTTTCCTTAATTTTTAGGCAGGGCCTTAGCTCTCTCACAAGTTCTCAGGATGACTTCATCTTCATGGAAGGAGAAGACACAGACAACTGGACACTTGGAGGAGTCATCTATTTAAATGAGTTTTAATTTTGGTGCTTTCTGTTTGGATGTCCCACTTCTGTTTCTATATGCCCTTACAAAGCTCTGTTGCTATTGAACAGAATTTTACTTTATCCTAAGTTGACAGTGAAGTAAGTAAAGAAAAATTTAAATGAAGTTATATTGTTTGCTCTTGGTCTCATTCCATGGACATGGGAACTGTTTAATTTACAGAGATTATATACTCCCATATGTCATTCCACAATAATCTTTGTGTAAGAAAATGCTTGTTTGAGAACTGCAGAGTATAGGAAATAATGGCTGGAAAGAAATAGCAAGACCAAAAACTAAGGTTTTGAGGTGTTTAGATAAAAAGCTGTAGCACTGGTTATCACCTTCTGACCTTCCTTGAAAGATGGCTATCAGATGTTTCAGGCATCTAAACATACAAAGGGTTGAAAGAGAATTAGAGGAGAATGTTGTTTTTTTTTTTTTTTATTTCCAGGCATGTGTTTACTGTTTGCAGTAAAAAAAATTCTATAAAGAGTGTTCAGTAGAGCCCATAACCTGCTAGTGGCCCTCTTGAAAACATTTATGAACAGCAAAATGTGTTGTATTTAATCAAGTAGTTAACATTAAATAGAGACATTATTTGTCTCGGAGAGTGCAAATTTGCTGTTGAGGCAGATTAACTGAAAGAAAGCACAAGTCAATAAAAACAGAGAGGAAAATCAGAGGCTCTGGCAAAAGAACTCCTTGTAAACAAATGATGCTGGCTCAAAAGGCAAGCAAGATTTGAAAAGCGGAATATAATTCTTAAGAGAAAAAAAAAAAATGTGTTTGGTACAGGAGTAAGGAACAGAGTACTTGAAAGGGTACAGATAACAGGAATGTAAAGGCCATTTTGCAATGTGTTGTGTTCTGGAATGGTGTCTTTCTGCACGTGTCCAGCTACCCAATAAACTACAAATTGCTAAAGAACAGAAAGAAGGAAACTGAACTGACGATTTCTGGACTGAGCTAGAAAGCCTCTTAAAAATTCACTTTTGAAAAATGAGAATTACACACTCTATTACACAAGTATGGCTGTATAAATAATTGGCCCAGTATTTGTGCTTAGAATCTTCTTTCCATTGCATCATTTGAGATATGATGAAAACCAGATACAACTAAGAAACTAATAGGGTTAGCAATGTTTTTACCACAGAAGGGAAAAAAGGTTTCAAACACCGACTCTCTTTGGGGCTTTCTAGAAGGCTTTTTGTGTTGTAAATTTTGCAAAGTCATGCCAGCTTTTACAGTCTACTGCTTCTTACTTTATGAATACTCTCTTATGCAATATAAGACTTCAATAGATGTACCCTGACTTAGAATATCAGAGATCTTCTCTGGTCTATATTACATGTTCTATGTAAGTTGGAACAATCTTCAGTGCTGTAAGTAGTACTTTAATTGCATAAAGAAGTGTACAGTTTATTAGCTACTATAGTTAATTCCCTTTTTTATCTAGTTTGATAATGGGAAACTCTGAAATGGAAGGGTGCTTTATTTTCCATTGAAATGTGGAATGACAAGTGGAATAAGTTGTTTGCATCCATTCTTAGATGTTAGGAATTGTTTGACTCCACTCAAAATTCTGAGTAAATTTATTTGAGTTTTCATCTTGATTTGGATTTCAATTTTTATCTTTGACCATAAGAAAAGAAATATATGCATGCTACTAAACAGTAGCAACTTAAAGAAAAGCTTAGAATTTATGTTCACATTTTGCTCCAGACAGCATTCAAAACTCTCTTACCTCTACAGGCAAAGTGTAACAGACTGGAAAGTCAAAGTTCTTAATTTTTGCACAAATTTTTATGTATTACAATGGACAAAAGTTGTTTTTTTTTCATTTATTTGATGTTTAGTTTCTTCTTGAAATACTAAGTTGGCTAATGTTTTCTGCTGCTAGAAGGGGAAGAAATTATAGCATAAATCTGGAGTAAAAGAAAAAAGTTTGTATAAAGCAGTAAGATTAGAAGAAATTTTGTTATAACATTTTTTACAGACAGATATTTCTAGGCATTTTAATTATTGATTTGAAGACCAAAGTATTTTTAAAAGCATGTAAATTTTATTGACCATCATCTTAAGTGTACTCAACTGATATCAATATCTGCATGTACAAAGAAAGAATGCTAGGAAGAAACTTAAGGATTGTCCTGACAAATTTTATCTCTGGATTTAAACATTGAGGAAATTTTCTTAAAGATATACAGCTCTGTATATTAATTATTTTCAATATGAAAATAATAATAATAATAATAATAATAATAATAATAATAATAATAATAATAATAATAACAACAACAACAACAACAACAACAACAACTCCCCATATTCTTCTTTCTGTGGTATATTAGACATCAACACCCTAGTGGCAAAAAATGAAGACAAATTAAAATTGACACAAGTCTCCAGAATAAATTTGGGTAATATTGGACATCTAAAAGAAAACCAAAGATTTCAATGAAAATATAATTGCTGGGGTCTTTAGCATTCTTGTGATAAGCTTTCCTTATTTTTTATACTTCTTATGTTAGGATAACACGGTTCTTAATAACAGTATTTTTTTGCCATTCTGGGTTTTTTTTTGCCATACTGACCAAGAATTTTGTGCAGCTTTGAGATAATTCAACAAAATTACTTGACTCATTCTGTCTTTAGAAGATTATCTGTTCCCCACTGATGTCAACTTTTGACATCTGTGTGTTCTGTATACACAACTTGGTACATATTTAATATATCAACAGCAATGGGAGTTGTGGGTATCTGGGGATCATTTCACTGACTGCCAAAGTGCATCCACCTCTTGGGGAAAAGTTATTCCAACATAAACAGTTTTGATATTGCCAACTTGCACAATATTTGGTAATTTCTCTGTAGCCCAGATGTTCTCCAGTCTTCACATATGCAGATATAGCTTTTATTTGGCAAAAAATAAAAGGACTTTTACCACTCAGTGGAGGAGTTTGGGGCAGACTGTAAAATTAAGCTTGAAGCATTAAAGGATTTTTGCCACAAAACCCCCACAACTACTTAATATAAAGTGATCATCCTTTATTTTTTTACTATTAGGCATGATCTGGAGGGGAGGATAAACTGATGCAGGGAACTTGGGAGATCTCCACTGTGTCTTTTAAGTCCTTAATGTTGTGAATGCTATTCTTTAAGCAGAATAAGCAAACATGGCAGGTATTCAAACTCTATTCAGTGTAATTCTAGTTGCATAAAGACATTCAGGTTTATTTTCCTACAGATTTCTGGAGAGCAAGGCCACCTTTTTTTTCAAATGTAAGGGCTCCCATGCCACAGAAATAATTCCATGTTAAGTATTTTCTATACTTTAATGAACTTTAATTAATTAGAATATAAAATAGGAATCTTGAAAGTTTTGTTCAGGCTGGCACCTTTGACAGATAAGACATTGGTCTGATAACAGCATTATAAAGTTTACATTAATTGTGTTGCTTTTTTTGTCATACATTTATAAGGTGATACATTGCATATAAAAAGTTTCTTAAAAAAATCAACATATTTTCTTAATATACTCAAAGGTGAAATCTTCACAGCTAAATTTCTTTGCTAATAACTTGAGACAGCATGTGTTCAAAATAAGTTATCACAATATAAATGGTTTAATGAAAGTTTCCAATGGTACTTCTGAATTGAACTTGGATTTAGCTGAGAAGGCTTTCTCACAACTCTGTATGCTTCCAAGGAGAGAGGTTAATCCTTAGGAATGCTAGAGAATCACTGGGTAAACTGATAATAGTACATTTTTATGATTCTGTCAAGTATAGCCACAATTAAAAAGTCCCTTTGTGGACTGAGCACAAAGGGCTTGCGAGCCGCAAGTGGTCTGTGGGCTGTGATACAGGGGATCTTAAGCTGGTGGATATTGACGTAGCCCTATTAAAGTCAATGGCATTAACACCTCTTTTATACTGGCTAACAATCTGGCCTGTGATCTGCCCCCTACTCTCTCCATTATACACTGTGTTAGCAGATTGTCAGACATCCCTTGAGAGAAAATGTATATCCTGCTAGACAAACTGCTTTTACATCTACACATGATTTTCAAACCAAAAGTTTGATCTGAAGCCCAGGAAAATAAAATAAACTTCTAGAAAAAAGTGCTTACTTTCTAACATTTCCCTTTTCTTTTTCCTTTTTGTAAAGTTCTAATCTAGGAACAGTACAACAAGGAAGTCAAAGACAGCCTCAATAGAGCTATTATTTCCCCTCTTGCACAGGTGGTAGACTCAGTTTTTCCCCTCCCAGTGTTACGGCCAGTGCAGCTGTATCAGAGCATGTATAATTAATTAATTATACATGCCTTAGTATATAATTAAGTATAGGGGTGGTGTAGGGGAATACATCAATGACTTTATAGAAGAAGAGAAATAGGAGGCATTCTGTAACTCTGATTCACAGTTTGTAGGTTTCCCCACCCCCTGGGGCAATGCAACTGCCCTCTGTAATTGAACCCTCAGCTTGTACCTCTTTTTTTTTTTTTTAAAACAGCAGAACAACAGCTTCAATGAATAAAGAGACCCTGCTCTAGAGTTCAACTTCAGCCAAGTTGCAAGGACAAGAGACTAAGATCTCAGAGGTAACAAAACTGAAGGCAGGGAGTGCTGAATAAGCGTGGAGTGCAAAGCAAGACGTTGCCAGTGCAATTAGAAATGCAGCAGTGAAGTTCAGCACAGATGAGATCTAGTTGCAACACTGGATCACATGTACATGGTAGGGTTTTTTCCATGGGATTGAACTCACCCTTACTAGAATTTTAAAGCCTGTAAAGAACAACCACCCTGGAAGAGAAACTCCAGGCCCTGTGGTTATGTTGAAGTCTGACAGGACTGCAAGCATCTATTTAGATGATAAACTCATGTAATGCAATGTAATTCTTGTGATTTGGTTTTTATAGGGTGTATTTAAGCCCACAGTTCTAACATCAGTCTCTACCTTCTCTCCCATATGTTCATCTTGAGTATCTCCTTGCTGTCATTATTCTGAAAGAGAAACAGAGAATGGGGTATTTTTTCTTCTGTCTGTTTTTGGAAGGCTAATGAATATCTTTAGGTTTTTGTATTTTTATTTCCATTATGATGGGAAAAAAATTTATTAGTAAAAATTCAAATAAAGATTTCCTTTACCATAGGAAAAAAAAAAGACAGGAACCCAATGTTCTTAGGAACAAAGTAAATAATCAGAAATAAGCTCAGTTGAAGCTGAATGACTCTGCCAGTTTTGTGGGACAGCAGTAGGCTTTGATATTAATACCAGCTGTCAGAAATCCAGCTTAATATTTATCTTTGCCTTTCCATCATTGAAAGTGTAAAGACACCTCTTGGTTATTGCTCAGATGAGAAAATACGTGTGTAAGGTTTTTTCTAATTCATATGTGGCAGTGTTCTGTGTATCAGCACGAGTGTGCTGAAAGTCCTTGCAGACTATAATTTTTGCAATAATTTTCATGGCTACAAAGGGATTTTCTTAAGACTTCAGACGAAGGTGGGGTGTCTGGGGACTGATTTTTTGTAGTGGAAATGGTATAAATGTGGATGAGTCCATCCTCTCAAGACACATCAGTCAACACGGTTATTTATGGCTTAGGAAGTTTCCTAAATTAGTGTATTTCAGAAAGACATGGAATACTAACATCTCAAATACTATTTCCTGTATTAGTTCAGTAATGATGTGATTTAAAGCTACCTACACATGCACACACAACTGCTTACCTCCAAACTCATTAAAATATGGTAAGATTTCTGATATTTTCACAAGAAAAACACACTGCTATGCAGGGCCAAATCACTAGTTTCCATCCCAAAGCTGTTACAAAGTAAATTCTCAATAACTATGTTGTGTTGTGTTTGGTTCCCCTTCTTAAATGCCACTATCTAATGAAGTTACTTCTATTTTTCTAGATTTTTTTCTCTCCTTTCAGGTTATTTTTTAATTGTAGTAGAAACAGCTATCAGTTTAAGCTACCTTAATATCAAGGTAAGGCATTGGCTGTAAAGAGCCTGTTTTCTTTCTGTGTTACCAGTGCAGATGCCTCTTCTGCCCCTGTTGTTTGAACAGCAGCTGAGCCAGGTAGGAGAAAGCCCTGCTGCCCAGGAGCTCCAGGTGGAGTCTGCAGCAATGCAGTTCTTAAGCACCCAATGACATTAACCTTGGCATGGCCCAAATGACAATGAAACTGGTCTCTGGTGCACATTTACATAGTCTGTGTTATCATCCCAGGGTAAATAATGTGAGCCCAGTATGACGATGTAATGTTGAGGTGCTCTTCAATATTCACTGTTTGATATTCATTGTGCCTGGGGAGACCGGGAGAACTGCTCCTAGGCTGTACAGCTGTCATGGCCTAACCCCACCTGGCAACTCAGAACTGCTCAGCAATCCACTCAGTCTCCCCTCCCATATGGGATGGGAGGAGAATTACAAAGAGGTAAAACCTATGGGCTGAGATAGGAACAGTTTAATAATTCAAACAAGGTGAAATATAACAATAATTAATTGTAACAAGAAGAAGAGAGAAGAATAAAACCCAAGGAAGTAGGTGATGGAGGATACAATTACTCAGTACCTGCTGGCTCATGCCCAGCCCATCCCCGAGCAGGGATTGGCAGATCCCAGCCAACTCCCCTCAATTTATATACTAAGCATGACAGCCTATTGCAGGGAATATCTTCTTGGCCAGTTTGTGTCAGCTATTCTGGCTATGCTCCTTCCTGACTTCTTGCGCACCTGCTTGCTGTCAGAGCATAAGAGTCTGAAAAGTCCTTGATTTAGAGCAAGCACTACTGAGCAAAAACCAAAACATCACTATGTTGTCAACGTTACTCTCACACTAAATCAAAAACACAGCTCTGTACCAGCTACATGAAAGAAAATTAGCTCTGTCCCAGCCAAAAATAGGATAACAGATGACCTAAAATTGCAGAACTTTATCAGCTATTTTCAATTTAAAAATATTTTTCTATCAAAATTTGTAGGTTTTTTACAAAAAACAAATAGAAATTGAAAACAGTTTTATCACTTCCCTTTCAATGTGGAGAACAGCTAGACACATACTTTTTTTATCTCCATCAACACCTGCTATGTGGATTTTTTCACAGCAAAGGCACTACTATTCACATCAGTAATTAGTTTTCTTGAGAACCTGTGAAGCTACCTTTGAACAGACTGAGCATTTATCATAAAAAGATAATGATGACAAAAAGTGGATACTTTTTTTAGATGGTCTGTGCTTCTGTAGCTTCTGTGGTGTTTCATGCTTCAGAACCAAAGTCATAATCCAATGCCTGTGACTCAAAGCATTGTGGATTTTGAAGTACTCCTCAGTTTCAATTTACTTTTCTGTGCCTGTTAGTCTACAAAAGATTTTGTGCAATGCTGACCCTCCTCTCTTTTGTTCTTGCACATTGCAGCATTTATGCATCCAGTTAGTATCAGTTGTTCAGAAGCTCTGGAAAATATTACCATTATGGCAGTGACTTTTAGGAAGTTCTGAAGAGAGCCAATTAACTTGAATTGCTGCAATTCTGTTAAACTACTTGGGGTTATGACTATTCATATTAGCAAATGATTGTGTTTCCATTGTGCCTAAGGAATGAATATGTATTTGATAGCATTCCCCTACAGTCTTGTGTTCAGTTTTTTTTACATTTGCCTGGAAGCAATGTCATTTTTTTCTTTACCTGTACAGCTAATAACAGCAATAGTCCATCTCTTCTACATTTTCTGCTTGTTCAGCAGCTGTTTTGATTCATAGTTGATCTCAGCATCTGATGCCGCTCATCCATTAATTCATTAATCAAAAATCTCAGAAGATAGCAATGAGTATTAATAAAAATACTTGTTCCCTCTACCATGCATTTTGATGTTAGTTTTCTGGAAGGCATTCCAAGCTTACAGAAGCAGCAAGAAATATCAACAAGGGCAGGTAGCCTAGGAGATATGAAATAGAAGTGGATCCTTTTCTGTGTTTGTGCAAAAGTTTCAAAAAAGAAAAAGGTAACTTAAAGGCTAACCTAAGGGAAAAATTAGAGACTGAGACCGTGATAATGAAACACAAATGTCATGTAATTTTTTCTTAAATTTTAGTTTTTGCAGGCATGGTCTCACAGACAATGCAAACAATTCCTCTTTCCTAAACTGCATGTGCTTTCTGGATTTGTTCTAACAACTTAAAAACTTCTTTTTTTTTTTTTTCTTATATGTAATATATTTAGTAAGAGCATGCCACAGTCAAAGAAAAAGAGAGAGAAAGAGTAAAAGATTTTTTTTTCTTTTCTCAAGTCTGATATACTTACCTAGACTTTGTACTCTAGCCAGAGAGAAGGACTGGAAAAGACCTAAAAGATTGTGTGAGAATATGAGAATATGACAGTAGTCTGAAAAAGAGCATATCTTATATAGAAGGGCAGATAATCAAACAGAAAGTACAATTTAGGGTATACTGGTTGCTATCTTATATGTTCCCTTAAAAATCTGTCATCTTTAAAAATTCGTCTTCCATTCCTATCAATCCAAGTATTCTATAAATATATATAACGCAGAGAGCTGTATTTGAGGTAAAAGACTGCATGATTCCTAAAATTTAAAGGCCCTTACACGTTCAGTGGCAGCAAACAAAACCAATTTGGGTTTTTTTCCATTTAGATCTCTTATTGTCTTGGCTCCCTCCATTCCTATGGCACTCCAAAGGTCCAGGGCTTGCTTTGTTTTAAAAAGTTTGATCTAGCATCTGAAGTAAATCTGCTTATAGAGGAGAAAACATACTACATTATTCCCTCATAATTCTGAAAAAGAATGCTGATACTGTATATCTCTAGGGATCCTGCTTTACTTTTTAAATTAGAGTGAAGATTGAAAAGTATATCATATGCATGATAAGACAGAGCTCATTCATACACATCAAACTAAAACATCTCTGGCTATTAAAGGCTCAAATCTTTTTCTAATGCTCATGCAAATCATTAACTTCACTGAGGTTACAGTGACATAAGTGAGACCACAATTTGACCTGCTGGGGAAGGAGGTTACAGCAGAAGGCAATTAACAACAATCTATATTGGTACATATTGTCCCACAATGTGTTTCTCATTGGCACTTTAATCAACGGGGGTTTATGACAGATTTCTGTATGGTATTTTTCAACAATCTAAGGAGTAAACTATTGGTAATTGCAGTTGAGTTATTCTTATTTACAGAAGCTGCACTTAGAGATTCAAGGGAACAGGACCTTTGTTTTTTAAAGACTTGCAGTTATTGACTGTGTTGATTAACTCCATGCTTGCTGTTTTTTTCCAAGAAACAGAGAAAAGTTCTTTACAGAGCTATGATGAAAATAATCACTGCATTATTTTGCCACTAATGATGTACTGATCTAAGCTTTCAGGTTATGGTTAAAAAAATAAGTGCCGTACTTCTGAATTGTCTTTCTACATCTTATGTGGATCTTATGGTTCTCTGCTGTTTCATAAAGATCTAATTTAATTGTAATGAGTTATGACTTGATATTATAAAATATTCTGATTTAATTCTTGTTGAATATACTAGAAGAAACACTACTAGATTTAAAAGATATTTTAATAAGGGAATAGAGATAATTGGTATTTTCTATCAGTTTTGGACAGTCCTTATTCATTACTTAATCACTGTATGTTTAATGGATTTTGAATTTTGAGCATTTCTTCCTGCCTATAGAATTCAGGTTTTCTGAGAATATGATGTATGCAGGTGCAACTAGGATAACTGTTAAATTACAAAAATTTTTCATTGCTTTTCTCTCTTTGCTAGTAAAAGAACTCAATGAAATACATAACTTCTGTTTCTCTGGAGTTTAGAGTAGTCTTTCAGCAAATCTATGTTTAAGATTTAAGCTAAATCTAAAATAGTGGTGATAGTTTCATTGCACTTGTAGAATTTTAGTTCTTTTTTAGGCTTCTTCTCAAGGATTGAAATGAACACATAATACTCAATTAATTACAAATTAATACTGTATCTAAAAGGATTTATATCAGAAATTATCTATCCTTTTCAGATCTAGCTGAGCAAATTAAATCAGATTTTTATTTAAAAATACTATTTCAACTGAAACTGATTATCGTTTCAGAATCTAAATCAAAACATCAAGGAGCCTGAAAAACTTGCTTGGTTTTGGTGGTTTTTTGGGAAGGGAGCATGTGCTTTGGGTTTTTTTTCCTAGATTACATCACTATAATCAAGTAAGCCTCTGACAATTTCTTTTTAATTGCTTATTTGTATCCAAGTTTTGGAATGTGTACTTGAGGCAGAGCCTATGTCTCCTTGGAAAACAAACATTCAGTGATGTGGGGGCTGTTGCAATTTAAACAGTTAAATAGTTTAAATTTAAAAAAGTTTCTTGCACCCTTCTTAGTAATGACCACTTAATTGTGGAAGGATCCCTGTGTTTTTGAGTTGTATATGTAAGTGTCAGATAGGATTTCCTAAAATGTGATAAAGCTGAGCTCTTCAGGTTTAAGAATGTGGTTTCTTTATTTAGCTGTGCAAGGAAACCCTCTCAAAAACCAACAAAAATCTAAACCCTAAGCACTTGTAAACTCTTTTGTAAAGAGTGTATTTAATTTTGTAGATTCATGGTAATTTCAGATTTCAATTATGTATCTGTCCCTCTATGTACAAATTACTTGATTATTGTGCTTTTGAAAATTCTGTCTTTGATGCTTGGGCCTTTGATTCTCTATTGGTGATGCTAAGTAGAGCACATTGGGCCAAAAAATAAATAAGCAGAATTTTATTTTATCTATTTGTCATCATTTCAGTATATAGTAAGTTTAACTAGTCATGTTTAAAGTACTGAGTAAGTAATTATGTTCTCTCTGTCTACATGTTAAAAGTCCATATGACCTCTGCATTCTAGCTAAACGTAGCTTGAAATGTCATTGTTTCCTGCAATACTTGCTGTGGCATATGTTAGCTATTTAGTCCAAACTACCCAAGGAAAGTGAGCAGGGAAAAGAGTGGGCAAAAAGCTCTAGTGGTTTTGTATGGTAACATACAAATTCAACAACACCTGAAATGAGCAAACATTCCTTTGGGCAAAGATGTTCTGCACTTTTTTTGCAGAGCACTTGAGTTTTGTGACATATTGTAAACTACTGATTACTTTCACAGTTTTTTTCATGGAACAAAATAGTGAAATTAAGCATAATTACAGCAAAAAAGATTATAGGAAAGAGCATCTAATGTTTTTATTGCTCAGTGACTGTTTTTATAACACTTGACCTGAGAAAAACTTGCAAACCAGTTTTAGTTAAAGAGTTCACATTGTCGCTGGTGCAGTTGACAAAAGAATCCTTTATGTCTCACAGTAAAGGAAGTTACTAATTTCATAGCATTTATAACTTCCATGTCTTTTCCTGAGGAGAATGAAAATAAAGTACTGAACAGTGTTTTCATTTTCAAAACTTCTTGTGAATGGGTTTTACTAACTGTGTATTGGTATGTCTATAAATAGAGATACCAAAGAATCTGGAAGATAGTCACACAACATATAGTTATGCATGTGGAACATACAAATTTCACTTTGTTTGGCACACTTTTTCTATTTAGGATGTAGTTTCTATACTAGTTGTCAATGCCTTTATGCTAACAAATTTTCAACTCATTTTATTTCCAGAATAGGGAGAGCATACTCTCAGCACATCTGCAGATGAGGAAACTTTCTGCCTATTATATCTAAATAGAAAAATTTGAGTACATTCGAAGGGAATGCCCCCCAAAAGCTCAGAAACATCTCTGCAATAAATACTGACAACTTCAGATCCTCATTCCAAATCAAACAAGGGACTTGATCTTAACAAACGTGTCAGAGTTTAATAAATTAAGACCAAAATAAAATTGGAGTTTACATCAAGTTTGTATCATATTTATGAAATTTATTGCTACACAATGTTCAGACTTTAGACCAAAGTCTACTGAAAGTAATGGAAATGTTTCTTTCAGAGCATTTAGCATAGTAGGGCGACTTGGAAATATCCAAATTAGGAAATTCTGAGCAAGCTGACTCAAATACTTGAGCCAATTTAAGAGCCTCTTAACGTACCCCAGGAGGAGAACTGCAGCTGTATTGCTTGCACAAGATATCTCCATAAGAGTTGGTTTGGGTGTCATTGCAAAATGAGGTCTGTGGAGATATAATTTTAAGCTCTGTGAAAGAATACTGTGTCAATACAAATTATTTAGACTAGTGGAAATCCAATAAGTTTCAGAAAATATGTAAATGTAGTGCTAAGGCAGGAAACTGCTTCCTCCACACAGCACAATCAGAGCATATTTATTTTGTTAATGTTATGTTACCATAAAATAATAAAGGAAATTAAATCAGAATTTAATTGTTCATCATATTGCAGAACACATTGTATCTCAAGCTGTCATGGAAACTAGTTATCATTACTTTGATCTTTAAATCATACACACAAAAATAGTTGAGGAAAGATAGAGGGATCACAATATTTGTATGAGAAAGATTAATGAGCTGTCTAAGCTGATTGCTTTTGCAGTAACACATATTTCATTATATTGTATGATGCATAAAATAATATTTTTTTTAAAGTTTAAATGAAAAAATCCTTTTCTGTGTATTGATACAGATACAATGTTATGCATACCAAGCCATGAGTTTTACTTTCTAATTATAGCAATTTTGCTAGTGGTAAAATATGCAATGTATCCTACCTATTTCAAAAGCCTATGTGTTGATGATTTTCTTCCAAGCACTTTTTCCTAGCCACTTGTCATATGATTGCATTTTACAGTATAATATGAATGTATTCATGGAGAATTCATTTGGTTCTATTCATAGTACACCCTAAACAACATAAAGGATTGCACTCTCTTTCTCTTTCCCCCCAGCTACTGAGGAAAATATTTATCTGATATCAATATTTCAGTATCTCTATTGAGCATTCAGGTCAATTGTTGGAGGTCAGTCAAAGCTCACATAATAATGTGGATGTATTTTTAAGCCACACAAAATAATCCCATATATATATATATATATATATATATATATATATATATATATATTCAGTTGAAATTTAAAAAAATATGTGTTTATATGTTCTTTATTCAGTATTAAAGAAGAAATAAAAAAAAATTAAGGCTATAGGTGTTTTGGTTGGTTTTTTTCCTACTACAATATAAACTAACTAAACCAATCATAAAGTATGCCTTTTGCATCTTCAGGTTCAGGTTCCTTAGATATTCTCAAATTTGGTTTTCACCTATAGCTGGCAGTTTATTTTCCCACTCCCTGCCTTTGCCATCTACAGTGCAGGTGGTGTGGTGCTGCATTTTCCATTGAAGACTGAGACAAAAGCATCATTGAATACCTCAGACTTCTCATTGTCCTGAGGAACCAGGTGTCCTGTTTCTTTCCAAAGAGGGCTCACATTTTCTGTAATCTTCCATTTATTATCCATGTGCATATAAATATTTTTCTTGTTGCCCTTGAGGTCTCTGGCGAGACTTAGTTCTATCAGGGCTGTAGGTGTCCTAGCTTGATCACAGGCTCCTCAAGCAATCTCTCAGTTTTCCTCTCAGGCTACTTGTCCTTGCTTCCATTCTCTCTAAGCTTCCTTTTTTTGTTTTGAGTTTGTCCAGGAGCTTTTTGTTCATATGAGAACAAAGTTTCCTGGTGTTTTTGCCTAAATTTTGTGGGTGTCCAACCCTTTGGTCTTGGAGGAGGTGATCCCTGGATAATAACCAGATTTCAGGAAGCAGATCTCTGAAGAGGCCAAGCTCTGCTTTCCTGAAGTCCAGAGTAGTGAGTTTTCTATGCACCCTGCTTGCTGCCCTAAGGATCTCCTCACTCTTCTTCATGTAAATAAACAGTTAGATAATTTAAGTTAGATTTAAATTATCTCTTTATCAGATTAATAAGCAGCAAGTAAATATTACATCTCATATTGCTAGATATGAATAGGGCTTATGACTTTATCAGAAGTTTCAAAATAAAGCATATTTTGAAATATGTAAGCATGGTGATATAAATATATTATTTTTTTTTAGTATCATCACTTTTTTTTCCTCTGAGATGGCTCAAAGGAAATGGCTCAACGGTTACACTTTGGCCATTTAGGCTTTTGCCACCTGCATTTTAAAGATGTTAAATAATAAGTCTTAAGACTAACAAAAATATGGTGTTGATTGTGATATTACATTAGCTGATTAAACTAAGCACTTCACCAAGGCCTAGGAAACTTTTCTTTCATTAGACATAGCAGAACATAGACTGAAGATCTGAGAGCATAATAATGACTTAATATATTTTTTTTTCTGCAACTTACATGTAAGTTTATTCTCTTTTGCCTAGGCTAGTAAGATAGCAAGGAAAACATGGCACTGTACACAGACACAGTGTGCAGACACTGTACACATATCCAGTTTTACTGCTTTCCTTGTACTGTCCCATACTCCCAGCATAGTGCCCAGTCTATCTGATCTCCACATGTTCTCTTTCACAGCAAGTGTAGACACAGAGGCAGCTGTTCATGACAGCCAATTTTTTACAACTTTTGGCTTCTTAAATGCCTTTTCTTTGTATGTGAATGTCAGCTCTTTTGTGATTCAACACCATAAGAACTTTCATATTTTTTCCACAAAAGACTTTTTCTTTTTTTGGAAGTTAGAAGTCTGTGTTGTCAGGAAACTGTTTGCTGAAACTTTAGTATGAAATTTAAGTTAAAGAATCACAGAATCATAGAATGTTTTGGGTTGGAAGGGACCTTCAATTGTCATCTGCTCCAACCCCACAGCAAAGAGCAGGGGCATTTTTGACTAGATCAGGTTGCTCGGAGCCACATTCAACATAACCTGGAATTTTTCCAGGGATGGGGTGTCTATCAGCTCTCAAAAAATTGCTGTTTATACTGAAGTTGTATACAGATTTAGTTTAGCACATATTCAGTCCATTATACTTAGATCTAGATTAAGGATGAGGAAACCAAAATGTTGAAATCTGTGTTGCTTCAGTAGTTCCATTTCAGAAGACAAATGTTCTGAAGCTGGAAATGATATTTCAGGTAACAGAAGTGTTTTTCCTCATCCATCCCTAACTTCCAGGGAAACTTTGTCAACAGTTTTTGCATCAAAATGCAAAGAAAATTAAGAAAATTTTTGCCAATTTCTTCAGTTGGATAATATTATCTGCTCTTTAGAATGAAGTTAAGCATTCAAAAGTGAAAACAATAAAGGAATAATTAAAGGTTCTTATGCAATGATTGCAGAAAACCGTAAGTGTTGAAAAGATTCCATGTATTCCAAGCACATACTGGTAATATCTTTGCTGTGTAAATAAATGAAATTTAATTGCTGGGTTGTCTATAAATTAGAAAAGTAAGTGAGTTAATATTTAAATAATAGCACTTTGGTGCCTGGTAATCTAATTTGTTATTGTGGAAGTGTAATTAATAGTAAAGGAATAAAAAATAACTTATCATGCAGAAATCTGTAATGACACACACTTTGCTTGAGACCAACTATATTTTTGCTATTCTTTCTGAAGGCAAAGCTGCAGTTTCTCTGTTTTACCTTCATACATAATAACAGTTGCTGCTATATTATTGAGCTGTTTGAGAAAAGTCAATTTAACTCTACTCTTAACTGTCTTCTAGCTGTTCTTTTCTTTTTCATCAACCACTACTGTCACTTGTCCCAGAAGTCATAAGAGGAGCAATGTCTTCTGGTTTTTTTGTTGACTCATTTTACAAGTTGGTCACTTGCATTAAATTAATTTATAGGCATTTTTTTCCACACTGTAATCAGCTGGGACTTTGCCCAATGTCTCATTCTACTCTGACTGACTAGAACACTCTGCCCGAAAATCAAGGTCATGACATACATCTCTGTGTGTGTGATTTCTTTTTCTTCTTTTTCTTCTTTTTTTTTTTTTTGAGGTTTTTTGTTTATTTGTTTCCAGTGGGTTTTTATCCAATTTAATTTGTTTTCTGTCATGTTTATTGGGGTTTTTGTGGGGGTGTTAAATTTTAATTTATTTGAAAACTTCCTAAGTTTTCTGTAATTTTGCCTCATTTTTAAAAGGATGAGTACTGAGGGAATGAAACAAAAATAAAGAGCATATATTTTTAATCCAAAAAATGAAGTCAAAACACAGCTAATTAAAAAGTAGGAAGGTATATATTAAGCATAGATGTAATCACACTCTGCTTTCTGAAGCACTGCATTTATCAAAACATCCCCAAACTTTTGGAATTCAAAAACCAATTATGATGTAAGTGAGAACAGTTTCATTTTTATATGAGTAATCCCACACATTCAAGTCTCTCAGTCTCTCTTGGACTCTACTTTAGTGGGTCAGCCTGTTTTTTGATGTTCTAGTGCCTGTTTTGTATGAGTTGTAGGGTTCAGATGCCATACTTCTGAGAGTTTGAAGTGATTTTGTATCAGAATTTCCTTGAAACGTGATGTGTTGGAGCACAGGTTGCTTGAATCTGTCTCTGGACTATTGTGTAGACATTTTCTACATTATTTTAAGCCATGCTTTCTATTCTGTAAAGTGAAATGGTACTTTTTACTCTTTTAAGGTAAGCTTAAGTCTTACACTCCACAGAATATGTAAAAAAATGAAGGTTTGAGCAAAAAATTTCACTCAGGTGTGAAAAAAAATATAAATGAAGAGTTGGAAATACAGTATGAGAGTAAGAAATCTCCTGCTTTAAAAAAAAGAGTCAGGCTCAGAACTTTCTTTTCATATTTTAGGATACTAATTTACTATCATTAACAGATTAATGGAATGTTTAGATAATGATTATAAATGCCAACTCTCCTAAAGAAATTCAGTGTTTTGGTTTTGTCTACCTTACACCTCTAGATAACACCTCTGTTATCCCTTTTTGATGTCAGTGCATGCAAGTCAATATGTAAATATCCTGCTTTAGAAAGTGATGTTCCAACCACTATCAAGTGGGCATCCTTGCTTTCCTAATCCATCCTCCACAAGTCACATGCATCCCTAGGTAGCTTAGAAACCCATGCACTTCTTTGTGTTGGCCAATATCTCAAAACCTCAAACTGGTGGCATTATGTAACTGGGCACTCATGTCCTCTGATGCTTTATTGTTGCTGATGTTTCTTTTCAAGGCTTGATTCCAGTGTGTCAAATTATTTAATCTGCTCTTAAAGTTAAAATAAAATTAAGGGTCGTTTAGTGCTTTTATTTACTAACAGGCTTTCTTTCTTTGGTTTTGTTTGTTTGCTTTAATTTTGGTGTATGTGAGTTTCTTTCTACTGTCAGCAATATGGATCCTTTGGTCTCTGTGAAGACTTTTCTATTCTTCTTCTCACAGTCATACCTGAGAACCTTTAGGTGCAGCCAGTACAGATTGTGAATTACAATGCATTAGCTGGATGTCTTTAAAAAAAGCAAACGTTTGGAGCAGTTTTCAGAAAACAAAGACATAAGCAACTCTAATCTTACTTTGCTTCCACTAGCCATTCCTCTTAATGGGTGGATTCCAGCTGATTTAAACAAAATTTGACAGTCTGAAGTTTCAAAAATATGAAATTTTGCTTGTGCATCTAATAAATTAGTATGTACACAGCCCTGGATTATCTGCAGAGCAGTCAGCCTCCTGTTTGAGTAGAAGCCACATTACTGGTATGGTTAGAGTATGGAGGGGAACTGGAAGTAGAATGGACAGCACAAAATGTATGAAACAAAGCTCATATAATTTAACAGGGACTAGAGAGGCTGGGAAACTAATAGTTGTGATAGAGCAACTGGGGAATAAAAGGTTCAGGATGATATAGTGAGACAACAAATTTTGTATTTCATTTTCTTAATACAGCCTATATATTTCCTAATATCGTTAATGTGGATTAATCTGTGTATGGTTATACTATTACTTCTCCAACTCACAGCTGCTGGATGGGTAATCATTTCTTGGCAAAGATTCACCAAATATTGAGTTGGTAGTTGCTAGATAAAAATTGTATCAATAAGAAGGAAAGTTCTGTGGAGATTAAGGTACATTTATGTAGTGAAAAATGAGACCGTGTCTCTCCTTAAAATGCAGAAGAAGTGAAATAAGTAAATTCACCCCCTTGTGCTGAATTTTTAGGTACCTTGTTATTAGCAAAAAAAACCAAACAAACCAAAAAAACCAGTAATTTTCTGGATTCTTTAGAATTGAGACTGAGCATTTATTCTGGTCAAGAATACTGGGATATGGAGCAAAATACCCACCGGCACTACTTGATAAAAAATGATCATGCTGCAACAAACCCCATGCATTTTCCTTTGTCTCACATGGTGAAAACAGATGAAGGGTTGTATATGGGAAAGGTGGAGTGAATTGTTCTGCTTCTTGAAGCAATCCATCTTGATATCTGCTAGGAAGTGTATGAAAAGATGCTGATGACATCAAGCCTAGAATGGACATTGACACAGTGATATAAGGATGTCTGATCACTCTGTCTCAGCCATCCTCCTTCTAACCAAGGAATGAATCTCATTTACTCTTTTCCCTGCTCCTGGTTATATAAACTGGTTTAACACATGTGTCATGGTCAGAATTATGCAGACTTCCTTTCCCGGTTTAGCTACAATAATCAAGCTCAGGGCTGTAAATATCTCCAGAGAGCCCCAATTATGTTATGCTCTTACTTTATTTTCTCTTGTCCTGTTTCCTTATGCTCCATTTCGTTGCTCTCATACCTGCCTTTTTCTGCCTAAACTAACTCCTATATAAACAACCTGCCCCTAATTACATTTTCCCAGATTCACTACTTCCATCCAAAATATACTTACTTAGGCAATCTTGGCTTCATATGTTGTTACCGACAGTGAATGCTAATTCTGATAATAACTTGCTGCTGCCAGTTAATTCTGCCATCCCCCTAGTCGCAGCTATCTGTAAAGTAACTTCCCCTTACTCACCTATGACATCCAGCTTTTCATCACGATGCTGTTATTAACCTCTGCCAGCATGGTCTTGTGCCATGTCTGTCCCAGTTTCTTGTGGCATGTCTCCAGCTGCTCCTAATATTCTGCTCTGCAGCACAACCTTAAGCCAGAGGTAAGTCAGCAACCAAACCATTTCCCTGTAGACCTATCAATGTAATTTAAGACACTTAAATTTCTTTTGGGAGGCCTTTTGTTCCCTTCACAATTTGTCTCTGTACAGTGAAAGCCAGCAATCTGCAAAGGCAGCTAAGATATTTTACTCTGTGATCCATGAAGTTATAAAGCCATGAAATTCTACAATAGTACAGGAAGAAAAGAGAGAACAGCTTTTTATAGAAAAAGACATACAGATATTAACTCCAGAAAATCAAGTTGTTCAAGATATTAATTTAAAAGATGCTGATAAAGTTTCCAATACTTGCTAAATTAACTGATTAGGTAGTGATAAATATGTCTAATAAGAAAACTCATACGTGAGCAATATTGTGTTTAACTCCTGAGTCCAAAACCTCTAAAAATTATCTGAAAAGGGGGTTTGCTACTTGTTGCATGACAAACATGTCTTCCCCTACTTCCCCATATTTTGTCCAGAAATACCATCACAAAAACAATTTTGTTTCCAAGAAATATGAAAAGTTTCTGGTTTTAAAATGGAATCCAAAATTTCACTAGAAAAACGTAATTTTTACAAATTCCTGTCTAACCTGCTTATCCATGACCATACATGAAACAGCTATTTATCTGTCTTTAGTGTCTACTTACTTTGAGGAATATAGGTGCAAAATCAGCAAGAAAAATTAAGTAAAAATATTATCTTTTGGTGGCCTTCACAACTACATAACTTTTAATCAGAAATCAAAGCAATTTGCTTTTACTATGAAATCTTGATTATGAATCCACAAATAACAATGCTAATTGCAATTAAATTTTTACATGAATCATGGCTCTTTATTCCCACATTTGACTCACTTTAGTTCTTCTAATTAGTTATGCTGTCACAAACATGCACACGGAACAGAATGAATGCCAACATGAATTTTTTCAACACCTTTTTTAACTTTTAAAGTATTTGGGGTCTAAATACTTTTGTGGCATGTCTACACAAAGACGTCTTGAACATTCTAAATGTTGTAGGTGTATTTTGCTGTAACAACTTTGTATCACTAAAATGCAGCAAATTCATTAGCAAAATGCTGTTGTCATTGTAATAATTTTTATAACATGAGGATTAAAATAAACAAAGCAGAAATACCACATATCATAGAAATTACAAGTAGATCTTTCTTGGCATAAAATCTTCTGAAACACTGCATATATTCAGCTGAAATCTGTTGTTGTTGTCCTAAATATACTCCTTTGTTAAAATTATACTTCTAACCCCTTTGGGTATTGACAGGCTATTATTTTTCATATGTGCCATCTTTATCCAAGAAAGTGAAAGAACAACTAATTATATCCTTTGCAAATGAGTGTAGCAGAATAGCTTTTGTTCACCAAAACTCTTAAGGCTACTCATCTTGAATGCAGAATTCACTACAATTTTTTTGTTGTTGTTTTTATCATACAGCCACTTTAGTGGCATGTGAAGTTTGGCATTTGAAGCTAATTGTATACTTTGCTTTGGAGGCTGTAAATCCAGTCAGTCTGCCTAGCTACACAGCATTTGTATTTAGCCCGTAATTGATCATTTTGCAGAAGGTTTTTGTGTGCAGTTTTTGTGTGATTGACATTGGCACTATTATTTTTAAAGGTTGCCCCCACAGTTTCAGTAAAGGCTATGGTGGTAAGCAATAAAAATGAAAGTCAGTAAAATAAGTCTATTAACAAAAGTGTAATGTTTGAGGGCAATGTGCTGTACCTGAAAACTTTAAAAAATTAACTGGATATAAAACCTTCTCTAACTCATTTGTCTGTGTTACTGAGAAATCAAAAGGAAATTACTTATGCAGAAATGCGGACATTTGAGCTGAAAGTGGAATAAAGGCATGAGTAGTATGAAAAAATTAATGGAAAACCAGAGCTGAAATAGAAAGCATGTACAGTCATATATCTTCAACAGATATAAGAATTTCAGATATTTTACTGATCAGTCTGTTTATCAATGTATGTATTTTAAGTAGGCAGGTGTCAGTAAAGGCAACTGAAAAATTTAAGTTTTAGCATCTTTGTTAATGATGAAGCATAATGTACTCTCAGGAATTCTGCTAATGTTACAAAATGGGAGGAATGGCAGGTACACAAGAGAGGTGTACTGCTGTTTAGAGGGACCTCATCACTGGAGAAAAGGACTGAGAGGAACCTTCTGGAGTTCAACCAGGGGAAGTGCAAAGTCATCCACATGTATCTGTGTACCACATGGTGCTTGAATTACTTCATTTACCAGTAAAAGCAGGGGGATACTCACCAGTTCCTCACAGACAGCAAGTTGTGGAGTGTCTATCCCTAGAGATATTTAAAAAATAAAAAAAAAGTCTCAGCGTGGCCCTGAGCAATGGACTGTAGATGGTCCTGTTTGAAGAGGACAAGACAAACCTTCAGAGATCCCTTCCATCTCAGCCAGTCTGTGACTCCATGAATCCCAGGTAACACCATCATGGAGCCTGTCTTCTGTTCTTTGTACACTCTCCTAAGACTCAAATTCTTGTATTCTTCCTAAAAGATTCAGAAGAAGTGCGTATAATTTTCTGTTCGTCTTAACCAATGTGAGTCTAAAACTAGTTTCTGCTTAAATGAGAGACTCCAGGTGGTTTTTCTCATCTCTCTTTTGTCTTTTAACTGTGGCAAGAAATTGCCACTGTTAAAAGTATATCTGGGTATTTCATTGGGACACTGCCAAAAGGATTAGCCCTACTGAGCATGATTTATGAACACATGCACAGCTTTTCGCCTTTAGCCAGAAAAAAAAGACGTCTTACAATTTGTATTATTATTCTGCAATTCTAAAATTTAATGTATAATTAGTGTTTCCTTTGTAATTTCAAAAGTGATTTTCATTGGTTTTCCTATCATTAATCTGCACTAAGGCTTGCACTGAGAAAATTGCAAATCTATCACTTTATTATAGGTCTGAGAAGATACCATCTGCTGACATTTTGACAGGTTGCTTGCATACAAATGGCTGAAATACTACTAGCAACCTTTGTAGTTTGTATCATCCCTGCTTTATTTATTTTCTTCCAGTAAAACTGATTTTCAATACAAACTGAACTCTTTAATTTCATATCCCTGTGAGACAGGAATACATGAAGGTGTGTGTCCAGTTTCCTTCATAAATCAGGGAGTTTATCATCCCTAAAAGCATTGGGCCAAAACATGTCAAAACCTGTGCTGAAACTGAGGTTAATAGTGTGCTGAAAATGAGCTCTTAAGTAAAAGAAAGAGAAACCTATTTTTCTCTGCAATAAGAGAAAAAAAATTAAAAACTATCTTTTAAATATTTTCAATGAAAATAAAACTCCATTGTGATATGTATCCTCATGGTAAATCTACTGCAGGGATTTGTATACCCCTCTCTAAAAAGTGTGAAATACTAACCTTGATCATAAGGGCCAAAATACCAGAATATACAGTCAGCCTGTTGAAATAATCCAGTATTTTTGAGGTTTCTCAACTCTACTGTGCTACTTCTGTTGGAGTGAAGAAGAACCCATGTGCCACACTTATCAGCTGGGAGATCTGTTAATCTGCTCAAATCTCTGGTTTACTGAAAATGAATAAAATTATAGGTAAAACTAAAAGGACTTCCAAATCAGTCCTTTCAATTGATTGTCTTTATTTTATACATATAAATAAAATATAATATCTCTTTTACATATCTCTTGTAGGTCTTAACTAATCCATCCCATTTTAGAGGAACTCCATATTTATAGGCTTTGCCTTTTCAAAGAGTAAAGCAGAAGTGTAGAATAACCAATTCACATAAAGAGATTTAGACTGCTGCTTTATTCCTTCATTAAATGTATTTCACACTGGTCTCCCAATACCTGTACAGACTCACATATTCTAATTCACATGAGAAGTCAGTCTAGAAAGAAAATAAATTCTTGTCAAGGTCCAGTCATCATAAGTAGAAGAGAATATATACAGACAGTGCAGAGAGGCACTGCAATTTTTTTAAGATTGCAGGGTGTAAGCTTTTAATAAAAGTGTTCTACTATTTTAAAGAACATACAGAGTGTTTAAAAAAAAAAAAAAACAAAACAAAAAAATCCCAAAACTTGGTATGGCTATTGGTTATACACACTAATGAGCTCTGAAGGACAGAGTAGTAACTAAACCAGGTCTTTTATCATCTGTAGAGATGGCAATAGTTTAGAAAGAAACTGAGAGACATGAGAAGATAATGCTGACTGATTTACTAAGAAAAATGATATTAAAACATTTGCAGTTGTAGGCAACTAAAGTATAATTTTTTAAAATCACAATTACCAGAAAGAGTTACTCAGCTGAGGTTTGCCTGGAAAAAATTCCATGAGTTGGTTCAAAAATAGGTGGTAGTGTGAAATTCATCACATTGCAGTGTTGGAAGTAACTCAGCTTAAGGGGCTGTGCAGGAGAAGCAAATAGAATTTAAGATACAGAGAAGTTTTGCTAGGTTTAGACATTTATTATGTCCTGCCATTCCATTTTCATTGAAGGTAGATATGGAAAATATTTCTGATCTGCAATGTTAGGGAAAGAGGAAGGAATTTATTAAACAAAAGAGAAAGAATACAAGGAAGACAAATAAGATACAGTTAAGGAAGCAAAAACAAACTTGCCTAATCTCTTTTAGATGTATTTTGTGATATATGAGTTTCTGCTAGGACTTTTATGATCATATGACTAATCTGGAAAGCATTAGCAGCTAGACACCAGCCTTCTGCTAAATGTTCCACTTAGCACTTCAGTGTTCTCTTTTCCCCAACTTGAATATGACATAAAATCTAAATGTTATTGAAGAATTTGGAAAAAATAAAACAGTTAACAGACATAGAAGCAAAACTGTAGATTAGGGAATAGGTAAAATTATTTCTTAATTCTTCATGCAGTTAACACTCATGGATGATAAAAAACCAAACAGAATATTACAACACTTATTTGACATTAAACAGACACTTCAATTTGGTGTCTCTTTTTTTTCCTATGAAAGGAGATGTGTTTTACAATGTATGTCTTCAGATAGTTAATGAATTTTGGTAGAAAAGAAATTTGAAGAATAAAGCATCGTTTTCTGTTTCCACATCACAGTAATAGTAGTAGTAATAGCAATAATATATTTTATCTCAAATGAACAATTTATATTGCACAATTTTAACAATCTCTGTGTCAATTGTTCTTTAATCAAACAATAGATAGACAGTTTCTCTTTTTAATGAGAGACCTTCAAAGGGACTCACGATTGTCAGCCATGGCAGGATCATGATGGCTCCACTTTTCACCTCCAGTTTTGTGCAGATTTGTATTCTTCAGACCCTCTGAATAGCAAAGGAAATGTATCAAAGAAGAGAAAGACTTCAATGCACTGATGTCTTCACAACACAGGACTATCATTCCTCTCAACTCCTCCAAAACAGGACTAAAAATTAGGACAAAACCCATAGAATACCCTATATTTTTTTAATACAACAGTGGCATTAAATTAGGGTTGTAAAAATGAAAAAAAATCACTGTAAAGGGGGAAATTTAGGAAGTAAATCTTATCAGGATCATTAACACAATCAGTTTTCCTCTATCTTAATTTTTTTCTCCTCGATATAGATTAGAGCTATAAACAGGCACAATTCACCATGGTTTAGCATCCAGAGCTATGTCTGCCTTGAAATTGAAAGTTCACTAATAATCAGCTACATTGCTTATATAAATATCTAGAAAGTGAATGTGGAAACTTAAAGAATGTTTAATTTCATGTTAGCACACCCTTAGAAAACAAAATGGACCTTTGTGAAGCAGATGACCAACAGAGAAATATGAAAATATGAATAGTGAACTCCTGACAAGCCTTCTGTAGATGAAGACGTGTCTGGAAACACGTATTGCTTCTGGACACTCATAATGTTCTGCAAAAGTGAAGCACCTATGCCTGTTCTAGCAAAGACATGTTTCATTTAGTTGGACTCTTACATTTACCTGACTGTAAGAAAAAATATGTCGAAATAGGCAGTACTCCAGGCTCTTTTAAAACTGTATGGATCTTTATTTAAGTACAGTTCTACTTAGTTCTACAGTTCTAATGAAAAAACACCTCTTTTTTATACATTTATTGTGTTTGGATAACACAATAACTATTTTGAAAGGACAACTTGGGGATTTAATTACTTATTAATTTTAAAAAAAGAATTCTTAGGTTGTTTTTTTCTCAAATTATGTTATTTTGCTTTTTAAACATATGTTGACAAAATTCCAATTAAATAAAGGATTTACTTTTTTCAATAGTTACAATTCAGATGGAGTTCTTTTCAACGTTGGAGGACTGTTGTTAAGAGAGGACTTTATTGATATTTTTTAATGTTGTTCTGTCTAAGGACTAACAAGAAGAGGAACTCAATTTTGCTCAGAAGCTATACAAAATAGGATCTGAATTTTCTTTTTCTCCACAAGTTTTTTTTTCCTAGCTGAGTCTTTTTGCATTCATGTTGATTTTGTTGAAATACTGAATAAGAGGTGCTTCACGCAGCAGGCCAAACACGGATGGTATAGTGTTTCATCATGGAAATTGTCATGGAAATTTTGTCATGGAAATTTTGAAACTGATGTCTATAAAAGTCTGTCAAGAGGTTATATGCTCCCACATCAAACCCCACTAAAGTGAGTTTTGTGCCAGCTATAGGTCACCTTCCATAGCCTCAGCCCCTTTAGAACAGTGGTACAGAATGACAGCAATTCCACCTCAAAATGGGCCCTCTGCCCATGCAGAGAGTGCAGTTGTATTTTCCCTCAAGTGCACATAATATTCTTGAACCTGATCCTGAGTTTTTGAATAGCAGATCAATTCCTGCAGAAAGCATGTCCATACATGGTAGTGTTTCCCATGGGATTTAATTCACTTTGTCACTATTAATCTGAGACAGCTGTTCTATACAGGTGATACTTTTCCTTCTAAAACCACTTGTGAGCAGATAGATGTAAGAACATATAAAAATTTGAGAAAGGACCTGGAACAATATTTAAAAATCAGCCATCTAGTATGTCCCAACATTTCAATTGACACAGAACTTAATGTTCTACAGAAATAGGGTATTGATTGCCAAAAGTAAGTTTCTGTAATGAAAGAACATTATACTATAATGAACTCACCAGAAATATGATATGCTTAAAAGACTGTCTACATATGTACTTTTATATAAAGGAGGAAGGATTAATAAATATATAATATTCTTCTTTGCTTCTTTTAATGGTGCTTTTAACTGGTTGTGTATGCAGTGTTATTTTAATTATCCCCATTCCTTAATATTCCACAGATCTTTACAATTTTTGTCTTGAAAATAAAAGAACTTAACATTTATGTTCATCCTACAATTTAAAACTTATACTGAATTGAGTTTTAAATTTTACTGTATATTACAAACAGAACTGAAATACAATTTTATGGAAGAATATAAGACAAGGAAGACATTTTTCAAACAATTCTACTTGATGACAAAATAATAGATATAATGAACAGCAGGGAATGAAAGAGAAGCTTGTGGTTTAGAGCAATATAATTATGTAAATTATCAATTGAGTTATACATACTTGCTACTCTTTAAATTGAGGTTGTTTCATTTTTTTATTATGTGCATAAAGAATAAAAAATGATTAAAAAATATTAATTGCAAGAAGCTCAATTAGAAATCAGTTGGGAGAAACCTTTTTATGAGTTTAAAGACATATGGATCAGTCTTTTCTCACAGATACTCAAGAAGAGGTTGAGTTGTCCTGTAACCTGAAGAATCACAGAAAATCCTGAGTTTGAAGAGATGCACAAGCATCATCAAAGCTCCACTCCTGTGACTGCACAGGACACCCCAAGAGTCACACCATGTGTGTGAGAGTATTGTCCAAACTCTTCTTGAGCTCTGTAAGGCTGGTGGTTGTGGTCACTTCCCTGGGGAGGAATATGTTCCAGTGCTCAATTAGATTTCTAAGAAGAGTTTAGAGTATCACATGAAGAAAAAAGAAAGTAGGACCTTAAGACACTGTTGAGATAAATGGCACTAAAGGCTGACATGACTGGCAAAAGAGAAGGAAAGGGAAACAAGACAATGTAATTTAATAAACACACCTATGAGGGCTGTACTTTATTTTCCACTGCTTTTTCTGTTTTTTCCATCCTTACATAGAGAGGGTTTTTCTACTCAGCAGTGTAAATTACAGTGGCTCCAGACTGAGAGATATGCTGGGGAGAGCCAAAAGAGTATGCAAAATCACGTGGGAATAGAAGAGCACTCTGTAGAGAGTGCCATATGAAATGATTGCCATCTGAGATCTGACAGGAAGGAGAAAGAAGTGTTGCCAACATGAGGGGAAAGGCCAAATGCTGAACAGCACTGCTGGAGCTCTAACCAAGTCAACAATTTGGGCACGGACTTTTTCTTTCCTATGTAACACCAAAGCTTCTGTACTATTATATTTATGCAGAAGTTCTGGTTACGCACTTTATCAAATTTCCCTAACATTTCAACCATTTTAGTTTCAGCCTTTCTTTTTATGAGTCTGACTCCTACATTTGAGACATGAAAAAACAACTGGATTTCAGATAATGGAATTGCAATGTGCACTACTAGGCTGTGTTCTACGATGCTTTATGTTTGTATCTCAGACAGAATTAATTTTCCCTGGATTTAGTTTTCTAAAAGTTTTTCATCCTACTTGCCTTATGGTATTTCATGGATTTTCCAGGAAAATAAAGTGTTTATAATTCTCAGGTTAGGGCTCAATTATAGTAGAAACAAATGTCATTTATAAGCAGTAATAACTACTTAAATATAAAACCCCACTTGTTTAGATTTCAGTAATAGAATGTATTTCCAGAAGACAATTCAAACAATCTTAGAATAATTGGTATAATATACTTTCAGACAGGCAAAGAACTTACAGAACTTTATATTGTTAGATGCAATGAATCTTAAAATTTAGGGTGATTTTCAGAAACATTCAAGACTTGTAATATTTATATGAGGAATATGACATAACTAATGTGTGTGTGTATGCACTGTTCTTTAGCTATAAAGTAACGATGTCAAAGCTTAGGTTTCTAAGCAAGGTATAAGATTGTCAAGTTTGGTTTTCTTACTACCATTTTACCCTGCAAAACTAACCTGTTTTGCCTAATCTTAATTCAAACAGCAATTCAGAATAAGATGTCTTGTAGGAATAAACAATTCTTATGTTGGAATGGTAATATGTAGTGAGGAACAGAGACATACATTTCATAATTTTGTACTTGTAATGACTTTTCTGCCTAAAGCTTTGACCCCATGATGCTTGCTAAAATTTTTTTTTTGCAACTGTAGAAGAACTTAAGAAAGGAAGAATAGCAAAATAATATTTCATGTTAAAACTCCAAACATTAAAAAGAAAAAAAGAATTCCAGTCTTAGAAAAAAACAGAGTTAGTTTTCAGTAAAATCCAAGGCTGTTTTTAGGGTTTTGGTTGAAACCAACATGAAGTATAAATCTTGAAAGTCCTTTTAAAAAGAAACAAGAAAATACATTTGAATTTATTATTTATTACAAATATTGTGGTTAAACAAAGAGGACATTCAAGTGAAAACTAAAGGCTTTCAATAAAGGTTAAAGAAAAGATTCTCAGTGGCTGTTTAGAAATACTATTAAGACCCACAAAGTCCAATACTCAAATTTCCTCATTTTCCACCATTTCTATCACCTAGTATTCTGCAGTATTAATCACTGACCTCAGTTTAACAGGATTTGGATGTCTGTAACTTTTAATTTACATTTGGATAATGTCTTTGTGATTGGCTTCATGAAGCAAGAATTTTGACTATCTTAAAAAGAAAAGTAGTAAGATGTTGCAGCTAAGAAGAAGTTCCAGCACAGATTTACTGGAAGATGGAAATAGAACACCCTTAGCAGGGCCTGCTGTGGTACATTGTCATGTGATGACTTAAAAAGTTGTAACAAAGCAGAGAACCTTTTTATCCATCAGCATTGTGGATCATTCTATCCCTGCTTTCTGGATTCCTTCAATAAAATCAAATACAGCTTGGTAAGCATTTTGATTTTATTACAGGATGTTAGAACCAAACAATCTGAGGTCTCCTGGCCTTTCCAGCAGCTCTATCAGACAGTCTGAACCTTTCAAATGTTAACAGTACTTCATTAAAAACATCCAGCCTTTATGGTGAAGTTTAGATGTTGCAGACTTTTCCATATGGCTTAGTAACTTAGTAGATATTTAATGTATTGGCACACCCACAAATGAATAAAAAATGTAGATAAATATAAAACTGCTCTTAGTGGACCAAACAGTTGACCTGTGATTTCTATTTTGAGAATTTTCTTCTATTTTTTCCCCCAAAATATTTTACAATAAATATTATATACCTCTTGGAAATCGATAGATAACAGAATATTTTTAATTTCTTTTGCTCCCAAGAGTCAAACAAATTTCTATGGAATATTTGGTGCAAAATGTCCCACAACTGATATATCCTTTATAAAGCAATATCTTGAATAAGTGTTTGGGTAAACTTTGAGATAAAATGTCCCAGAATTGTATTTAATGCTACTATTTCAGTTATGTTCAGCATTATTAGTTTACTGGGGCAGTGACAAGGTGAGAAGCACCAACTACATTAATGTCAGTATAAATGTGTAAGACATCCAATGCCATTTGTTTTCTTCTGATATCTGTACCCCACTGCAGATGTTAGTGTCAACCTCACTGAAATTATTGTAGTATTTCTTCAACAGCAGACAGACACAGAGATAGTAAAAAGACCTTTTAAATGCAGAATATTGTTTTAGTCTCACAGTGATTTCAGTACTAGCAATACTTCATAAGCTAGAAGTGATAAATATTCATGTGCATTAAATATATTCATTTAGTAGAATTATTCATAGTGAGGGAAATTATGTAGTCAGTTTCTTTTGGAATCAGTGTAGTTTTAAATGAACAAAGATTGTATGACTTGGCCTGTGTATTTAGCAAGATAAATAGTCTGTGCTCAGCACCATGTCAATTTTTGGTGCTTCGGTGATACCACTTCTCTTTCCCACGCACACAGACATAAAGAATGTGTTTCTTCCACTGAGGTCAACTTACTTACATGCTTTTCCTACCAAGAAAGAAACATGATTTTAAGGGTCTACACCTGTCTCGCAAATGCTTGAGCAGAAGTGAGTCTGGGCCAAAAACCACTGACCTCTTCCGAGAGCCTAATTGAGTTATGGAGTTAGAATCTGCCCATTGCTTGCAATGGTTTTGACTGAAACTTCCAGAACGGCCAGGATCAGTTTCAGCAGCAGTTTACTATGGCAGCTGGATGTAACTAGGTGAACATGAAGAAAATGTGTGGAAGTATGAAATAGGAAACACCTTACACATGCATGCAGCCCCTGATCACTTTTCTCTGAAACCGTATTCGCAGAGGCAGACTAAGGGCTGCAGGCTTCCAGGTAGTAAATTATAAAGGGTTTAAAGCCTGATTTCTTTCCTTTTTTTGTGATCAGAATTGCTGTTATGTTGAAAAAAATTTAGAATTTAGAATCCTTTCCTTGCATAATAAGCATGTTGCAAGTAGTGCAGAGTCATCAAACATAGCATTTTCAAGCTTTTAACACTAGAGATTGAAAGAACTGTAGCATACATAGAATTCTGAGCCAAGAAAATTAGTTTTCAAATTCCCAAACATGTACCATTGTGAAAGACAGGTAGCCGAAGTGCAGTTCACATGGTCTATATATTTGCCCACTGTTGCATATTAGGGCTGTGGAATATGCATTACTTTAGAGGTACAGCTATCTAAAGTCTGTAGGAAATTTAAATTTGCTGCTGTGCAGTCACGGGAAGGTTGGCAGATTGTAACTATAAAAAATGTAATTAATGTTCCCAATAGAGTTTTAAATTAGGTGCTTTCAGCTCTTTAGTAACCTGGGCAGTCCATTAAAAATAATATGTGAAACATTTAATGCTGTCTGCTTGCACAATCAAAAATTCATGATTCTATTTTTAAAGACTGCTGCAACATCTAATATTTGATATTTATTTGCATATTTGCAATTATGAAAGTTTAATTTCAAGCGAAAATAATCGGCGTGGAATTAGGAATTATATATTTTTGCATATTCCTTGTTCTTTCTTTAATATATCTTCTAAAGAACAATAATATGACATTTCTTAAAATCACACGCTGAGATTTTTTTCGTTAATGACCCTTGACATTTTTCCTTTGAATGCTTGTGAGATTTCCTAGTGTTAACAGCAAGGAACAAGCCAGGGAGAACTCCACAATGGCAAGCATCAGCAGCAAAAAGCGTGCCAGAGGGCCTGTCTTGGGGTCCAATCTGTTCAGAGAAGAGACAGCAAACTGCTGTTGCCAATTTACATACCTTTGCCTTGCTCTGAGGCACAGGACACGGAACTGTGTCTGCTGAGAGCTGCATCATATGCATATTTGTCTCACTGTAGTAAGGATAGGGACTTAAACAAAACACAACACTGAAAAAAAAGGTCTGCGCTAGCAACAACATCAAGATCAGAAATACAAAAGACCTTGTCACTAAACAATTGATAAAAGACTTGCAGTGCAACCTGACCTTTTGATGGAAAAGCCAAGACTAAAGTCAATCTGGATTCCAAGGCACAGATAGAAAGCTCACATGCTTTGTGCATGCTTTTATTATTGTAGTTGTTGTTTTGTTAGGCCAGCTGTGGAAGAACCTTGTAGAAATTATGACAAAGATAAACTATATACCTACCATATCAAAAGGAAAAATGATCACTTGTATATTTTTAAAATAGAAATAAATTGAACAATAGTGTTTTAAAGCACTCTGAGAATCCAGCTTACTCTCTGTACAAAGGGAGGAGACTTCCTCTTACAATTCTGTTGTGGCTCTTTTAAATCAGGAAAATGGAGGAACCTAGGAAACCATATTCAGAATATGTTTTTATCTCTGCCTGCTGATCACTGACAACTCAACTCCACCCAAAAGTAGAAATTTGCCTGCTGATCACTGATGACAGTACTCCACCCAGAAGAAGAAATTATGGAGGTTTTGATGATGTTGTAAAAGCTGAGAATGAAATCTGAGAATTCAGAAGTCTTCCAACATAGTGATGCAGCATGTCTAAAATACTCTGTTGTGTGAATTTCAAAGTAGCTTTTCACTGATTAAATAAAGAAGCCAAAATATTTGATCAATTTATATTATTTTTCACTTTAGCTTCTAATTTCACATTGGGGTCATACGATTGCTCTTCATGCGATTTCATGAGATTAAATGACTGGTTGAATATAAATCTTCGACTGCTATATTTTAGGTATTCTAATTTTAAAAAACCCTCATTTAACAGCATCTGCTATACAGAATTCATTTCGTAAAAAAACAGAATAATTAGCAAGATTTTTGTCTTATAGTAAAGCATCAAACTAAATAACATGATTTAACTATGATGTGTTTGGCAGCTGGATCCAGTACATTCCTTGGGAACTTGTGAGAGTACACAGGAGGAATTTTTTCTGTCTTGAAGAATTTGATAACACTTACAACATGACACCTTTGCTATAGCTTGTTTATTAACTTTTTTCTTGGAATGAAATGCTTCTTGGAATGTTTCCCTTGAAATATATGAATTGAAAAAACAAAAAAGAGTGATTAAAAATATACCCACGCCTGATTGGCCTCTGGAGAAATCATAGGAACCCAAGGTAGTTTTTTTTGTTTCTTTTGAAAAGTGACAAGTCTACTGTGACCATTCGACAGTATAGTTATTTAAACCGGTTTTATTGTGTTACCGTAGTTCAAAACTCAGGTTTAGAAACTAGTGGGGGGGGGGGGTTCTGTTTTTTTTTAAACTTAGTATAAGCAGTCTATTGTAAACTTTAAATATATTTTAAAAGCTTTTGAGAAATGGAATTAATGCATATTCCATGTGCATGGAATCGACACAATAACACAATAAGATATGTTTTTACTTTATGTCTCAGTTCTGTTCTATGAAGCATAGTAGACACTGTGTGGAAAGTAAACTGTTTGTATGATATTTTTTTGGATATGATGCCAAATATTGAGTAACTAGTAGTTATATATACTCATGAAGTGCTCTTGATGCCTACTACATTTGGGAGTGACGTCTGCCGTAAACCCCAGCTGAGGAATTAAGTGTGATTGGAAGGAATTATAACTTCGAATAAACAAATGCTTTGAGTCTTCCACCTGTCATTACAATCATTCCTCCTCTTATAAATGGGCAAACTTCTCAGGAAAAGAGGGAATTTGGGATTGTGTTCAACTGATAGAACATAGGGACAACATCCAGGTGTAAATATTTGTGTATGAGGCCACTAGTTCAAATTAAGCTTGTTAATTTAGCCTAACTTAATATCAAACATATTCATTTCTATGACTTTGGTCCTTTATCCTGTGCATATTAATAAATACCCACAGCATTCAGGAAAAGGTTCCTATATAAAATCCCCTGAATTTTAAATGGAAATACTACCAAGTCTTTGAACACCATATTTAGACCTTTCTTCAAAGTGCTTCTCACCCAGTGTTTCTTTGTCTATTGCATTTGTCTTGTTTTTTCGTTATTGAGTTTGATCTTCAGTGCTTGCTTAGGTTGTTTTAGTATCTTTAGATGTTTGTGTTCTTTTCCTAGAGAAAAAATGTGAGCATTCCGACAGATATTCTAGAGGAGCTGTGTTAGCTTTAGGCAACCAAAATAGAGAAAAACAAGTCTGTAGTTATAATGAAAAATTGTCTTTCCATGTAGAGAAAAAAGCACTAGAAAAATCAATGGTGCCATATTCATTAAATGTATAAATAGATAATGTGTAAATGTAAATGAAATATAGAAATATTTTTTTCCTCCTTGGGATTCTGTTTTTATTTATAAGAAGTAATCGTATTTTTGCTATTATGAAAATCACATATATACACTATCAGGAATTTTTGTGGTAATATCAATTAGTAAAATGATTACTACATTAAATTATAATAAGAATCTCGTAACAAAACAAATATTGCCAAAAACTCAGTAGAATTTTATATAGATGACAGGAGTTCACTTTTTTCCCCCCTCAGAACCAGGAAATATTCATTTGCAAATTTCTTAAACTGAAATTACAGGTTCCTCTTTTCAAGTGTTTGACCAGCTAGGAGCAACTCAGTGTGGCTTGAATTTTTCATGAAATAGAGCGTGTCACATATCTAACAATCAAATTTGCTTTTATGTACTTGTTGTATAAATTGCTCAATAAGAGTGGAAAAGAGAGTTACTCTCTATCATTTTTAGAACACGTTCCAACAGCTTGTCTTTGGAGTTAAATAGAGCTGTCTTGATCATTTTTACATATAGACTTCTTTGAACACTAAAAAGAATTATATTCACCTGATTATAAATTCACTGTTAATATAGCCTTAGAGCTGAGAACATTTCACTCCAGTAGTTAATTTAGTCTGTGGTAAATTCTCACTGTTATTTAATGTCATTTATCACCTGCTGTTTTGTCTTACTGTGAACATCCTGCCTGCCCTGTACAGTCTACAGTACATGGACCTTCTGTGACTTTAATGTACTCAGAACAAAGGCTCCAAAGTGCTTCTTTCGGGAGGATTTGGCAACTTGCCTTAGATATATTCAAGCCATTTTGCTGCCTGTCACTCAGTGCTTTACAAATTGAACTCTGAGGAGAGGTAAAAAGGGTCTATAAGGCATTTTTTTTCTGGGAAGAATATGCTAATAAAGCGCCATCAGCAGGAAGCAGGTTGTGTCTGAAAGAGTTTTGTCAACTCTGAATTAATTTTGTGTGTTAAGAAACACGGGGGTGCTTCTAGAGCTGGTCTGTGGTAATTAATCCTTCCTGTTTCTGGAAGAGGAGAACTGTAATAAATGCAGCCCAGATTTAACAGATGTGTGCACACAATGTCTGCTTTATGAGGAGTAAAACAAAATTATGTGTATAGAACAAAAAATGTTGATTTAAAAAAATTAAAACAGTATGGAAAGTACTAAGATTGGAATTCCCAGTGCTTATGCAAATACTGTATTCCTTTAAATGTTACCAGACAGTATGGTTTTAGAAACATCTGCCAGAGTGGTTGGATGCTGTGAAGAGAATGAAAAGGACAGATGTTACTTGTGCTTGTAAAAACACCCAACCAAAAAATAGATGCATGAGATCTGAGCAACAATCTGCTTAATCGAGGTGATTATGGAAGCTGGACTAACAAGATAGAGAGTGGTAATAAACTATTCTGAGAATCTTTTTGATCTTTTCGTAATATACTTTAAAAAATGTTAAAGATTGCTGTTGCAAAACAACATTATGATTTCAGTGCCCTTACCCTGTGTGGGATCAAGATCAGGGCATATTTTCAAGGGGAAAAAATATTTGGTGCTATGTAAAGAGTTTTAGAACGTATATGTAATATCTTACTAAATTATCTTAGTCATACTTGCCTGTAAAATGTGACTTCAGTGAAGTATGTGATCATTCATAACAAGTTTCAGATTTTACTGAAATCCATTGCATGCCTCTCATTTATTTCAGTGCCCACCAGATCCCATGGATAATGTGATCTCTGAAGAACATTACAATCACACAGCTAACTCCTGGACTTTCCTGTCCAAAATATATGCAAGAACTTTTCCTTCAGACCTAATTTCAGGTTTTATTTTGTTTGAGGGACTGGTCTTTTTTCTGTGCTTTTAACAAAAGAGAGACATAAACAAACAAAAGTCCATCCAAAGAAAAAAAAATGTTCTCCATGATCCATTGGTGATGTTTTGTCATGCTTGTAGTGCACATCCTTCATTTAGTTGTGTCTCTGTGATGAATAGCTTTAATTGCTATGTAGCCAAATAGATGTCTTAATTTTAGCAGGAAATATAACTTTGAGGCTTATTGCTGGTTCAGCCCTCACACAAGAAGCAGAATACGAAAGCAAACTTCATTTAAAGCTTGACACACTTCCCACTTACTAAGAGAGCTTAAAGGTTGTTTTCATTTTCCACCTCTTATTTTACTGGAGCTCACAGGCATATATATGTCTCTGACACTTTTCATACTTTCTCTTTAAACATCAAATCTTCTCTTGAATTTGATTGAATACAATACTAACATTAATAATACTAACTATTATTAATACCTTAATGTTAGTTGCTTTTATTAAAATGTCTACAAAGATAAGTGGATCTAAGCAGACTGAATTACATTTCCATGTGTAAATTAAAATACTAGAATCTACAGCTTGTGGTTCATATGAATTCAAAGTTTTTCACTTATGACTTTCAGCTAATAAACTTCCAGTCATTAGTTCTATTTCAATTACAATTCAGTTTAAAATATGACACCTGAAAGAATTTTCCGCTGTTTAATTTAGAAGGATTATGGAAATGTGGTTAAGAAACTATACCTCACAAACACATATTATTGTCAGATTCTGAGCAAAACTTCAGTTCCAGCTGCATAAAAATTGCAGATTTCTGCATTGCAATTCTATGATCTTCAACCAAAGTTTAGAATGCATTAACTGCTTCTCATTTCATAATTCATGTCATTGGTAACTTTAGGAAATTTTGTTTGCTAATTAAATAATTTCTTTATTGACTAATTGAATTGTTTTTCATGGCAAGTGTTGGTAACCCATGAACATTTAAATATAAACTGAACACACATTTTAATTTTATTTAAAATTTTCAGCAGAGATACTGTTTTGGGTACATATGAGTGCTTAGCACATCTCTTTAAAATGCAAAGTTTTTGAATAACAGTAATAGGATTTCAGTTATATGAATTTACATATTTAAATGATGTATTAGGAAAACCAGACAAATTATATAGTTGAAAAAGTGGGAAAAAGGAAATCACTTGCTGTGCTAAATTATGGGCTTCCTGACTTCAATATTCTTGATCATTTTGTGGAGATGCCTTTTCTTTTTTTTCCTTTTTTTTTTTTAGTTTGACCATCAGCTCCTACCTACAGATCCTCTAACTTGTGCCAATGCTAGATGCTTAAAATAGCCCCAAATGGAAAGTGTGAATTCTCCCTCAGTAGCCAAATTCACACATGGTGTATAACCATTAAATCCAGAAGACCACCATAGATTAACTCTGTCGAAATAAGCCTTGGATTATTCTCACATTTCACAAAATTTATAGCACATGTCCTTTTCAGTTTAAGAGGAGAGATGTGAAGTCTTGTTATTATTATTCTTTATTATTCTTAACCAAATGCTAAAGGAAGAGGTTAAGTCACAGGCTCCTTTTCCATCATTCTTGCAAATCACTTGGCCAGCTACCTTGCTTGGTCTATTGGGACTTTCTGTAGTGCAAAGCTCTAAGCAGTTGTCCTGCTGGCATCCCCTAGATCTCACATCTGTTCTTGTGTCATTGAATATTTAGTGAAGTTTTTCAAGCAGTTATGGTATGTTTTTCCTTTTTACTTTAACGAATTTAAAAATTAGGAACAAAAAAAATTTGTGCCTCCTTACTCAGGAGGAGAAATACTTATTTATTTTGCAATTAGGACTGAAAACCAATTATTTTGAGAATATTCTGTTCCATATTTTAAAGATTTACTCCTTATTCTGCCTGGTTTTTGAAATTGCCAAGAAAATACTGACTCCTTTGCTTAAAAATGCTTTTATTTTTAACTTAGAAATTAATTTGCTTCTTTAAAGGAAAAACATTTATTTTTGTTTGGAAATTTATCTTTTAATGTGGTCAAGTGGCTCATACTTTCTCATCCATTTCTAGTTACGTTTTTGCAAAAAGCTTCAGGGAAACAATCTGGCTCTCTTTCTCAACTGGTGTTTTTTCCTGCCTTGCTACTTGTCTACACTTGGTGGATAATCTTCTCTTTGAAATAAATAACGGTGAGGGTTTTTTGTCATTATTCCCCTATTTGTTCACGATAATTACAAAATGAGAGTAGAACTGCTTTTATTCACCCAGATTTACTTCCCAAATTGACCTCAGCAAGCCCAGTTTCTCATGAAATCCCAACATTTTTATTGGTACCTGACATTTTTCTGTATGAGATAAGACAGTGTATCATGTTTCCAGCGACAAGCCTTTTACAAGTTTGGAGACAGTGCTGAAAAATTTGTGGTAAAGTTCTTGATGGAAAAAAACCAGTCTCATCATTTCCATGTAGCACATTTGTTCTGGGTTATAGTGAAGGAGGCTCCATCTGGCTGGCAGCTGGTCACCAGGGGCGTTCCTCAGGGCTCAGTTCTAGGGACAGCTCTATTCCTTATGTTACCAATGGTCTGGATGCAGGAGTTGAAAGCAGCATTAGCAGCTTTGCTGATGATACTGAACTGGGAGGTGCTGCTGACTCTTGGAGGGAGAGGAAGCCCTCCAGAGGTTTCTAGATAGACCAAAGCTATCATCACAGAAGCACTGTGCTGTAATTAATGTCATGGAATTTAGCAAGTTCATATACGAGATTCTGCACCTAGGATGGAGTAATGCCAAGTACAAACTATGAGAATGGCTGGAGACCAGCCCTGCAGAGGGGGATCTGCTGGTCATCAGCAGTCTCAGTGGGAATCAGCAGTGTGCCAAGAGGGCAAATGCCGCCCTGGAGTGCACCACACATGACCAACTGGTCAAAAGAGGTGATTATCCCTCTTCAGCATTGCTGCAGTCTTACCAGGAGTGCTGTGTGCAGTTCTGGGTCCCACAATTTAAGGAGGATGTGAAGGTCCTTGAATGTGTCTAAAGGAATGCAACAAACTGGTGAAAGAACTTGAAGGAATTTTCTATCAGGAGTGGCTGAGGATGCAGGATTTGTCTATTTTGGACAAAAAAAGGCTGATGAGTGATCTCATTGTACTCAAGTTCCTGGGGAGGGGAAGTGGAGAGGAAGCTGCTGATTGCCTCACTCTGGTACCCAGTGACAGGACATGTGGGAATCATTCAAAGTTACTCCAGAGGAGGTTTAGACTGGACTTAGAGAGAGGGTGGTCAAACACTGAAACAGGTTTCCTGGAGGAGTGGTTGATGTCCCAAGTCAATCAGTGTTTAAGAGGCATCTGGACTGTGCCCTTAATAACATGCCAGTCTCTCTCAACCAAAAAGAATTTCATTTCTATTCTATTCTATTCTATTCTATTCTATTCTATTCTATTCTATTCTATTCTATTCCATTATATTCTAATCACTTGCAGTAGCTATCTTTTATGTTTGGATGGATGTTTGCTGACGTAGATTAAACTTGTTCTAATGATTTCTTTGAGATTTTTGGAGGTAATTGAATTTTCCTGGATTTCAAGGCAATCTAATAATGAGCATGGTACTAGGGGTTGTGGTTTCAAAGGTGTTATAAAATATTTGAGAATAAGAAAAAAAAGACTGAGGAAGTGGATACAGCATGTGGATTTCAGGTTAAATAGAAATGTGTTGATTTTATTTGGGTAGTCTTTGTCTTGCTTGGCTATGAGTATCTGAGGCACTGATGTCCTTGTTTTTAATTCATACAGATTTTTGCATTGCAGTTGTGGTGACAAGCATACCTAAAGCATAAAATAGGAGTTCCTATACTTGTGTGTCTTTAAGTCTAGGTAAATAAATGTGACAATCAAATTGAGTTTGCACACTGCATCTACTAAAAGCTGACATTCACTTTTTAAAACAACTTGCAGCAAGCAATTTCTGACAATGCAAACTTTCTCCATCTACAAGTAATTCTATTAAACAGTGCCATGAGCTACCTCTGAAAGTCTAAAGGAGACAAGGTGACCACTTCAAATTGCTATTGACAAAAGCAATAACTATATTGCTATTAAATGCACACAGCACAGTAGATAATAAATCTCATATTTTTAGCAGAACTGTCAAACATACAGACTTTACTCAGAAATATTTTCAGATCCTAAACTGACACTTAGCAGTGTGTAATGTCTCTGGGGCTATTTCATAGGGCAACATTAGTGATGAAGTATGCAGAACAGTGCTTTTCTTCTTTCACTAATCACAGTGTAGCTGAGATTAAATTTAACAAAAGAAGAATGCTTCTGCAGGAGAAAACAAAAACCGATAGGTTTATACCAGCTTTGTTTAAGGGAAAAATAAAAAACTAAAACAAAACCAGAAAAACCTAACAAAAATGCTAATACCTCTCCATTGGGTGAGCATTCACTTTGCTTCCCTTTCCATGACTCAACTTCAATATGAGGCAATTTGGCAGAGCAGTTGAGCACCTATGAAGTGTTACATTAGGAATATTGAAGGATTTTAACTGCAGCTGGTGGGCATGGGGGGGAGGGGGTGAAATATTTTGGTTTGGTTTGGTTTGGTTTGGTTTCTTTTTTAGTCTTGGCTTTTAACCTTATGTGAGTTGTGAAGTCTACCCTTAAAACATCTGGGCTTCTTACTGGAACAATGGCATAGTTTCTGCAGTAATCTTGTATAATTTCTGATGAATGGTAGGATACATTGAAGCAGTTCTAATGGGGTGAGCAATATTATTTTAAGGGGCTTTGATCATTACTTATCTTCCTGCTGATTATAGGAATCTTGTTGGAAGCTTTCAAAGGATTTTTAATTTTGACTCTCTTTATGTCTTCAGCTTAGTGATGACATTAATTTCCCCTATTGCTTGTGAAAGGAAGCATAGTTTTGTTTCAGATGGTTTTTGTTCCCTGTGTCACGTCTTTTGTGCATGCAGATGGGACTGATTAATTCTGTGCCCTTACTTCTAGAAAAAATAAAATAAAATAAAATAAAATAAAATAAAATAAAATAAAATAAAATAAAATAAAATAAAATAAAATAAAATAAAATAAAATAAAATAAATAAAAATCACAGAGTGTTAAGCATAACAACTACTGTTAAAATCTACCAGTAATGAAGGGAGTGTGGCTTTTACCTTAGAAACAATACAATTAACAAGTCTCTGTATATGAGGTTTGTGTGGATTTTTTCTCAGTTTATAGAGATTTATATATGTCACAGGCCACTTCATCTTTTGAATCCTATTTAAACCTTCAAAATAAGGTTTAAGTGGCATATAAGTAAGGCATTAGCCTCCACCACAGGGTAAATTTCAGCCTTTCTTAATTAGCAATTTTCTTTCCATTTAACAATGACTGAAGAACACCTAACATTAACAACTGAATGCAAAGTAAGGATCGTGTATAAATGATGACATTAAGAATTATTATTGACATTATTCTATATTTAAATAGAGAAAGGCTAACATCTAATTTATATAACTTTCATTTATTAGGACTTCTGAGCTAAGCATAGTGCTGAATATATGCATTTCAATTGTGGAATAATTTCTTGCATCCAGTAACATAAAGTTGATCTTGTATATTTAGATCTAAATATTTTTGGCTTTGTTTTTTGGTTTTGTTTTGGTCTTTTTAAATTAACATTAAGGTTTGCTGAAGCCAATTAATAAATACCATTAAGACAGTGCCTTTTTCATTCTGTTCTTGCTGAAAAAGCTGCTGAATATTAATTTCATTCTCTATAATGCACTGCAAAGCATCCTAGGACTGATAAAAAAAATCCCTTTCTATACAGAACCAGATTAGAGAGGAAATCGCAACATTTTCCAAATCCTGTATTAGACTTATTTTCTTATTGGAAAAAGTAAGCAAACAAAAAGCTGCCTGTCCCATTTAGAACTGAAGCCATTTAAAAATGGTGTACCTTCAGATTTCTCAAATCATTTTACCTAGAAAGTGTAAATGCAACAACAAAGGGAAAAAATCCCCAAAAGAAAGCAAAAGATCTCACCCTACTCAAAAATATTTATTTTGGTATATGTACAGGAATAGCAAGCTAATTTACAAGTAAAAAATTAAAAAATTAATTAAAAAACAAAGCCCCTTAAATTGTAAACCAAGAAAGGGTGAAAAAAGTACCTTCATTATTTAATGTATTCATAACAATTTACCTGACTCAAATTTTCATTATAATTTTTACCCAAGAATTCTAAGCACTTCAAATTACACCTTGTACTAAGTAAAGCAAATTATGAGAAGTTTTGTGCCTTCTTGGTTTTTATTATTTCTTTTTCTCCATAAAAAATTAAGCTGAAAGCTTCCTGGCATTTTACTCTGCCACAAAGTAAAAAGGACTATAAAAAGTGCTGAACAAGTGCTTTCTATTTTCAAGTACAAGAAAAAGTTTTCTGTCCGATCAAGGCAGTTAAATCTCCCAATTTTTATTAATAATAAAGCAAAGGGGGTGGGGAAGGAATGTTTCATGCCTTCAAATTAACTTCATGATTAAAAACAAATTCATAGCTGCCCAGGTGAATTATAAAAATGAAAAATGAGTATTTTAACAGCTGAAAAACTCCTCTAGATGAAATGTCATGAAAATGCACTTTTATTCTCATTGTTATCCTTCTGTGGCTTTGGATATTGCACGGAGAAAAATAAAATAATCTTTTGTGTTCATTGGGAGTCTTTGAATCTATCAAGTAAAATAGTAATTGCAAAATGGCATGCTTATAGAGTAAAGTGAGCTTTTTTGAATTAATGAATGAATGGATGTAGACTCTAACTTGGCATACAATTTTCAATAACAAATTTTCCAGGTATGTAAACTAACTGTTTGAATAAATGAAGCACAATTTATTTAATTGTAAAATGCCTCTAATTCATGGTATTAATTGTATGTTTCTGCTACAGCCTGTTTCCTAAGTATCTGAAAGAGAAGATTTAGAATGGACTACAACTTATTATCTCTCCTTATACATAGTTTAAATAATCAGTTTCTAAAGTTCAGCCACATTCAAACTATGCAGTAGACTAAGGCAGAAAATATATTTTCATTTCATGTTGCTGAATGTGAATAAGAACTGGAAACTGACTGCAGTGTAAGTACTGGACACAGCATGGAAGAATTATAAAGGAAATTCTGGGAGAGTTTTCAATTGTCTTCAGATCACCACCATCAGTCACCACTTATTCTCTGTAAGCTGCAACATTTGCTTTGTTTTTCCATGTTTGCTGTGCCCTGTAAAGAGAAACATGTTATACATGTTTTACAGGCTCCCATAGCTGCAGATTGGGATGTATTGTGGATTCTTCCTGCAGTAGAACCCACAGGGCTCCATCTTTCTCCCAGACATATTTTATGTAACCCATTTTGTTACTTCAACAGAACTAACACTTTGTCTCTTTAGACTAAGGAATGCAGTCCTTTATGGATACAAACTGTTGATTAATTTTTCTGATATGCATTGGTTCTCTGCTTTTATCATCTTTGAAATCCCTTCTTTACTTCATCAATTTTGAGAATTTTTCTGTGCCTTTGTGCTTCATGGGTTATCTGCCAATGGCTATGAATAAAAAAATGCCCTTGGACAAACTCCTAGCCTCTCTTAAAACTAAGCAATAGTGAAAGAAGGAAAGGAATATGATGGCATCAGCAAATATAACTCCAAAATACTTTTTGCATAAGCTAAACTCAATTGAATGTCAACCTTGTAAAAATGTATGAGTTCACCCAAGTTGACCCACTGTCAATATCATTCAGAAAAGACAAATAGACTTCTGGACTATATATATTTCCCTTGAAGGTCCTCAGAATTTTCATGTTACCTGTCTATTTTTGTTTTCCTTTTTGTGCTTTAGTTACCAAAACTTGGAAGTAATGCTAGAACATTCCTTTTACTTGCATTATCAATGCACCACATCATCAAATCTCTTAAGTTCTGGTTTTGAGAACAAATCATTATAAACTGTTTATATGCCTACATAAATAAGAATTTAATTGCTAAGAGTACAGTTGCTTAAATACTTTAGACAGAATACCTCTCAAATAATACATATCCCATTTTATAGTAGCAGTGACTGCAAGACACAACACAAACAGGGAATGCTGGATAGTATGTCCATACGTGATCTCATTCCAAATGGATCATAAGTAAGATAAGCAAGACAAAGATAGAGGACTATATTTAGGAGTGTTGGCACTCCTAAAGAATCAGCAAAGCAAACTATAAAGCTCTTTTTTGTCTTAAATCACCATAAGGTTGAGCAGTGAGTGTTTTTTAGGATTTATGATACAATTATGTATGTATTAATTTGACAATGTTAAAAGCGAAATGCATTAACATACAGCATCTATGCATGCTATTGAAAGCCATAAAATTTAGTCAATGTTTTTCACTGTCCCTAAGCCTTTCTGATAAATAAAAAAGGACGACTACTCTGTGTCCTCAAAGGCCAATTAAAACCGTAGAAATTTTGCCTAAGCAGGTAAATTCTCTTACCCCCAGACACATGTAATAGTATTAGAACTACTCATTTGGAATTTCTGAATCCTGAGCCATGGATATATATGTTTTCTAAGCATTCTTATTTTCTAAGTCAGGCTAGGTCAGGAACCATGCGAGCTGTTTAACAGCATTGAGTATTGCATGCTAGTTCTTGCAAAGGTAATCAATCTCTGAACATGAAAGAAATGAAAGGATGTAACTGTACTTCAGTATTTCAGTAAAACCACCTAAAATTAGGAAGGTCAAACTCTAAGTAATTAGTTGTATGTAATATATGTTGACATCGATTTTTTTCTTTTGTATTCGTACATGAGCATACATGTAAGTGTCTGTGCCAAATATTGTATAATAAAGCAATTCAATTGATTCACAAAATGAAAAAATTATTTTATCTGAGTGTGATCTTTGAATTAATAGACTACAGTGCATTCAAAATATAACACTGTAGAGTATGAAAGAATCCATGATCTTTGTTCCTTCGTAAATGTGAAAATGTGAGATTTAGTTTCTGCTCACCAGCAGCTACTAGAAACTACTTAGCTACACAATTGTGAGAATTGCTTACTCTGCACCTTCTTAGAATAATTTATTTTTACAGTAAACATCTCTTTGTGAAACTATCCAAAGAATAATGTCAAGGTCCTAAAAGCTTTAGTATTTGCTTGATTTATTATTCTGTTCCTGATTATAATGCATGCCATTCTTTTATCTTATTGAGCTTTGTGATTGATTTTCCCTTCTTTTGTCTGTTTTTAATGCTACTAGTTTCTTATTGTGTGAAGTTTTACAGCAAGTGTTGGTCTACTATGTCCACTTGAAAATAAGTACCAAATAAAGCATCATGAGTTCAGAAAAAATTAAGATATGTAATCGCACGAGATGCTCTAATAGAGTGATATTCTTTTCTGTGGCTTTATATCAAAGACATTATCAATGCCCCCACAAATTCCACAACTGCACTATAACCTTATATATTAACTGTTCTGGGGTGGGGTGGGGGGGATAAGAAATTATTAAATCAATGCTTCCCAAGATATTTGCCATATTTCATTTATGCAGTCAATCAAAGCAACTTCTGTTCCTGTTGTAATAACTTATGTATATATAGATTGTATTAAAGTAATTTAGTAATTTCAAATTTCAAGTTAATTTTCGTTAAGAATAATTATATATATATATTTCTTTTTTTTTTCTGCCAAGTTCTGAGTATCATTATTTTCTTTGAACTGAGTATTGAATAAGTTATCTATGTCAGGGCTAAGCTCAGAGAATGTATATGCATATAGGAAGAAGAGCTGACTAAGCCATATGACTTCAAGGAATTTTATCTTATTGTTGCTTACCTTACCAGGTTGTCATATGAACTGGGTTTAAATTAAGAGCAACTGGATTTAAATCAACAGCTATAGATGTATCTGACAGGTATTTGTGACTGCATAACATTCAAAAAACTCATTCTAATTCCGCAGCCATAGATATTTTTAATATTTTTTCCACTTTTTAAGTTTTAATTAACAATGATAATGAGGATTTTTTTACAGTTATTCCACCTCTGTTTTGAAAGCACTCATTTTGAACTATCTCAGAGCAGGAAGATACACTGGGAAACTAATGTTAAGAATGCAAGCACAGACAAATTAATGAAAAATTAATCCAGTGAAAACTTCTTATGAATACTCTTCTTATCTAGGGAAAAAATTGCTCATTTATTTATTTATGTATATTTAAAACAGCTTCTTAAACTATATTAGCTCTCTGTATTTTACATCTAATTCTGTCTGAAATTTCTCCTTTCCAAGCCAGATTATGTTTTGCTGTAGCTAAACCTCTGTTTCACCATGGAACTATTTTTCTGTTTGAATATGTTTTATTTGAATGCTTTTTGACTGTCATGTGCTACATTTTGTTTCCCTTATAGACAATGCAACATGGGTCATAATTATAACAGGATGAAAGAGTAACTGCTATTTTACTTAAAGTTTCCCTTTAACTCATGCTTTTTTTTCTTTATGTGTACCTGTTGACTTGAAATGTACGGACAGTAGAGAAAATAAATAAATATGTATATTATAAACAACTTCCAACAGCTTGTAAAATACTGTCTGGTGATATAAGATTATCAAAAACTTTTCAAGTGCTTTTACTGTGAGAAATTGAAAGTAAAAAGTGCTATAGAGATCAAGAGAAGGTCTGAAACCATTCAACATTCTTCTGAGGCACATTTCACAATTTATTTGTTATTTTCTTTCAGTTGGAAATAAATTTAATCCTAGGAGGATGCTTCCTTAAATAAGTTACATGAAATGCACCTACTGGTATTCTCAAGTCCTGTTAACAAATTTTTCTGGATATATTGACACTTGCTGAATTTTGCAACTTTCTAAAACAATGGTACAGACCTTGTTCTGAACAACTGAGATAAATAAATATGGTAGGAAAGGAAGAAAAAAATGTTTATATATTTCTTTAATATCAATCACAACTTTTTATGATAACATGAGTGTCTGTGGTGTGGAGTCCACAGCTCTGGGACTGTAATAATATGTAAAAGGGCCAGAAGAAAAAGCTCAGTGGAGGGAGACAGTGATTCCTCCAGCATAGAACCAACAACCCTATTTCCCAAAGACATATTTATATTGCCAACATTTACTTTCAGGTCATTACATGAAACACTGTGGGGATAGGAGAACATTAAATGGCATCCTGTCCCCTCCTCTGTATCCTAGGGAAAGAAAACACTGAAAAGATGGTGTACATTGTAAAAGCTGGGGAATTCATCTCACCTACATTTTTCTGAAATCCAGATTAGTTGTGTTGTCTTTACTCAAATCAGAGAAGGCCCCACTGGAATGTGTTGTGGCATGTCCCAGTCTCAGCATCTCTACTGCCTGGGCTGGTACCCAGCTGGAGCACACCATGGGTGAGAAGCAGCAAGGAAGGACTTGTATGACCTTGGGGCTTAGCCTAAAGAGGCGTGCAACCAAGCACACACAGCCCTGTGAATCTGGGGATGTCTAGAGGTGCAGTATCTCACACATTGCTCCTCATAATTGCTTTAGGTTTGTTTTAGGATAAGCATTGGGTCATGAGATTGTTTGTGAAGCAGAGATTTCCACCTTCTCCAAAGCAATGCAGTGTAACCCTGAACTGAAGCTGGCTTTTTTGGTTTTTTTTGCTTTGTTTTGTTGGTTTTGTTTGTTTGTTTGTTTGTTTGTTTTTATTTCTACAAAGTTCAATACAATGTGGCAGCACAGCAGGATTTTTTGGATTTTAGAATTAATTAATGGACCTGGCCACAAAACTTTCTTCTAAAATTCATGAGAGTCACATGACTTAGAGTCCTTTTCATCTTGTTCCTGTATTTTTACTGTTAACTTTAGAGACTCCCAAGTTGCATTATTCATTTCTAAGGGAAAAAACTGTCTAGTTTGGGTTTGATTTGCAGTACAGAATGCACCAGGATTAGGAAAAATAGAGAGACTGACTTCTTAAATTTTATTTACCAGTTACAATTTCAGAAAATGTTTTAATTCAGAATCATAGGACTGGTTTCATTGATCTTTTTAATTAACTGGAAAGTAAATTTCAATTATGCTTTCTTCAAAAAGTTTCACTTAAAAATGAAAAAAAGATACAATCCTCATTGTAAGTGTTAAGGATAAATGCAAGCTTTTTTTTATGTCACTACTCTTGTTTAAGTTCTCCCCTCCAGGATGATTTTATCAATTAAACTTGTTATCTTATTAACAGTTAAGACAGATTTTCCTGAAAGCATAATTAAAGTATTCTTGTTAAACCTCACAGATGTTCTGTTAAAAGTATGCACCTTTGTTCACTGTTAATGAAGTTCTGTATAGTTACTACCTTGATGTCACTTAAATGAGATGTTAGAGTAGCACCAATTTTAAATGTTTTTTAAAGTTTATCAACTATTTTTGACACAGAGATTTACTTTGGTGACCAGAGAATACATTTAGTTACTTCAGTGGTAAATATATTTTTTTCAACTTCTGTATCAGTTCACTGATGAAAGTCCAGATGAAAGAATTTTTATAAATATATGTTGTTTCATTATATTTAGAATTTGTTTTTCCTTTTTATAAGCTTTCAATTGTATCAATATTTAGTTACCAGATATCTCATGGAGACAGACAATTGTCTCATCATGAGACAGAAAGGCAATGTTTTGTAAAAATCATTATGTTGAGTTCCTTCACTAGAAAAGAAGCTGTATTCATGTCCTTGATAAATAATTAAATGATAATTAATTTTTCATTCTTCCATCTGATACTCAGCAATTGTTGAAAAGCATATTTATTATTCAAGTGGAGGTGTCATATTGCCCATAACTTGCTGTGTTTCAGCCTCAGTCACAGAGAAAACTACACAAGTTAACTACAAGCCAGAAGAGCATGATGAAAAAGACCAGTAGTAAACTTTGCTCTTAGTGTGAAAGCCAAAAAAAGAAATTAGAAATTTATATCATTAATAACTAATAATAAATAATTTTTTGTCTATACCTATATTAATATGATCCATAAATGACATATTTTCATTAGGAAAAAAAGTTCCCCAAGTATCTATTCACAAAAGAAAAATAATATTTTATTTTATATTTTAAGAGAAGGACATCCTTTTAAACAGTTATGTAACTTAATGTATTAACTTGATCAAATTACACTGGACAGCAATATCTTCTGTGCAGAAGGTAACCAACAAACTTGAAGCAAACAGCTTCACCTGCCTACCTGAATCTTAGAACTGATAGAAAAAAGAAAAGAAATTAAAAACTGATGGGACTAGAGTATCAATCTGCTCTACTTTTGTTAATCTTGCTGCAAAGAAAAAAATATTTTCTGTCTCAATTCTTCAAGCTACCAGAAAATATAAATGGAAAAATACACAGAGCTTATAAAAATCTACAGGGGTGCTCTAAATTGTCAGGTTTCAGAGGGCAATGGAGAGTAGCTAGAGCTAGTGGGAGCATCTGAGCACATGCCTGCTCTAAACTGAAAGCTGACCCTGATCTAGTAGCCACTATGCCTTGGAACAAACTGGGAGAGCTAAAGTATGGATTTTATGCTAGTCTAAGTAAAATAGAAAATATGTGAAGAAGATAAAATAAGCCTGTCTAAATTAGTTTTGTTGGGCATTAATTGTAACTAAAAGGCAAATGCATTCTTTTTCAGTTCTTACATAGGTGCATATTTATGAGAAATAGTATTAATTTCTTTGTGTGAAAAAGTCTTGGTTGGTGGGACATATCCTTTCCTGGTTTGCTTCACATTTCGGAACCCACCAGTTTAGACATCTGAGTGCTTGATTCTATGTTTGTGGAAATGTAGTACAACACACAATTTGCTCCAGTGATACCTTGTAAATTTTACCAAACTGCTTTGTTCAAAAGCCCTCAGCAATGTGAATAAGTATTTGAGTACAGAATATTCAACAGAATATATTAAAACATATCAGTTGAAAATCTGCCCCCTTCCTTTCTTCTGACAAAGATAACTGTGTTGCTCTTCCTGCCCCCATCTCCTTTGAGTTGGACTGCAGCCATGCAGAGTGAATAATGACGCATAAGCACATTGTTTATTTAAATAGATTTGTGTAGTTAAGTACATGACCTGTGATCTAGAGCTGAGAAAAAAAGAATTAAACACTGATTTCTAAGTGCTTTGTGAGATAAATCAACCATCACTCCAGGACTCAGCCAACACAGATACTTTTATTTGTACTTATCACTTCAGTTTGTTTGAGTATTGTGTTAATAGTTTAGATTAGGTTTTTTTATGTCTGTGCACTGTTAGTGTTTTCACAAAATGAGAAATGATGAAGTTATGCACTCTCTGTTATGTAGCTGCAGTTTTCATTTAAAGCAATGAACTGCTACTTACCGTAACAGATACACACTGAGGATCTGATTCTCCTGTCACTTGCAGCCAAGTTTCACACCAAGGTAAATTCCCTCCCTTCCTAAGTTTTCTTAATAGTTTATGTTACTGTTAAGATTCTGTCCTCCCGGTGCTTCTGAACACAAGTATGTTTACACAAAACATTCTCACAGATCTCATCAGGGCTACCTTCACGTGTAAAGATACTTGAAAGCAAAATCCTTTGCCAAATCAGTCTTTGGGAGGCAAGTAACATTCTTTTTTTGTTACATTAAATGTGTTTATGGCAGTGTGGTCAAAACCTGGCAAGGTCCTATATGCTTAAATGTAGACATATGGATTTTGTTTTTTCTGTAGACAGGATACTCAGAGCTGCTTAGTCCCCCATTATTTTCCAGCTTTCATTGTTAACTTTAGAGTTATTTAACCATTTGTCTTTTAGAGGATTTTAATATGGAAATGCAGATGTAAAAGGTAAGCTAAGGAAACTTTTATTATTTATGTTCCACTTTGCCGTCCATCTTTTCAGTAAGTGAACTGTTGTGATAAAATAATCTAAGAAGGCAAATGTCAACGTGCTGACATGCTGACTGTAAATTTAATAAATTTTAATAAATTTTAAAAAATTAGAAAGGTATTTTAGAAATAAAAGGGAAGGTTTATTTTTGTTGGAAAGGTTGCAGACTAAAACATGGAAGTCCATCATTTAAAATTTAGTGGTTTGTAGCACTTTGCAAGTATTTTTAAAGTAAAAAACATGGTGTAACTTTATTTTTATTACTAAATTAAGATTTTTGTGGATTGTTTTTGTTTTATTTGTTTTACGGCTTTGGTTTTTGTCTTTTTACTGTCCCTTTTTCTGTTTCTGATTAGAAAAAAAATTCATTTTATATCAACTCTGGGAATTTCCATTGTAAGTACAGAAATGCCTTCTCATGATGATTTGTACAATGATGAGCTAGTCCTCTTTTTTAATATCTTGCACCAAGAAATAAGGTAAAACTAACCATGTAACCTTTTGGTTGTTAACAATCTCTTGTTCTAATTTTAAAATCTGTATTTGTGCCCTTCACACATTGGTACCTTCGTGGTAGGATGTGTCTAAGAGTAATGCATGTGTATTGATGACAAGGGTTTGGCTGTTGATAAACACTGACTGAAGGCTTGGAGCTGGGAACCACCAAGGCTTTGTTCTATTTCTCTTTGATCCTTTGTAACCTAGGTAATGCTGAATCTGCAGTGCACTCTCCTGCTCCTTCACCTAAGAGCTAGCTAAACAAGGCATCTATTTTCACTCCCTCCTGTCTTCCTTTAAATATGTCTGATGTATACAGCCTGACAGGGCTCTGATTCCTACTGTAGCCTACAACTGTGCCAGAGCTTTACGTGGAAGTCACTTTCCAGTGGCTAAAAGCTTGCCTAACCTTGTGCAATAGACACTCAATATGGACAGCTGCATGCCCAGGCCACTGCTAGAGGCTTACCCCTGCTGATTTTTTGGGTACAGATGTAGCCTCTGCTGCCAAAACCATATGACTGCAGAGAGCAAAGTGTGATAAATGAAGGAGAAGACTGTATGTACAGCAAAATGTAACAGACATCTGAAATATCAAATGCATATGTGAAGAACAGGCAAACCCAGGAATGCAGTGGCACTGTAAAGCTGATGAAGAGATTAATGGACATAAAAAATCTAAAGGGAATCACAGGCGGGTTGGTGGGAGCAACTAGACTCCAGCAGTGGATACATAGTGGACAATAAACTGTTAAGAGCCTGGATCAGAGAAATGAGTGGCACAGTTACCTAGTCTGTCTTGACAGAGAGAAATGGAACAGCTGTTCACTCCTCCTTGGAAATTAAAAAAAAAAAAAAAAAGCCAAAGATATAGGTATATATCTTACATATATAAAGATTTTTATGGTATTTAACTGAAATTCCAAGTCTAGTTTAATAGCATTGAAAAAATCCATCTAGCCCTAAATAAGAACCAGTAATATTAAAGCAAATAAGCAAGTATAACTCCTTGCATACTGAACTGTTTTCTTTAAAAAAAAAGTTACCATTTAATTTTTAAATCTAAAAATAAAGCATGTATCTCATACATGTATGTGCAAGACACTGATACAGAACATTAAAGCTTAAAAATAAAATAGCAAAGCCAATCTTAAAATGTTGAAGATATATTTTTCTTCTTGTATTAAATACTAAACATAATACCATAGGTAGCTTTTTTCCAGTAATGTGAGAAGGGCTTCTATCATTAAATACTTTCTGAGTTTTAGTTTAGCACATCAAATTTATTTAATTTCTTGCTTCCTACCTGCCTGTCCACTGCAAAATAGAGATAAATACCCCTGAAAGAGAATGTGGCAGAAAGAAATGGAGGAGACCTGAATATCTGGAGTTTTCTTTACCTAATTAATTCTCACTGGGTTCCTGTGAGTGCTTGAATTAAATCTGAGAGAATAGGTAGGTGTTTGCCTTCATTTATAATTTTTTATATTTAGCTTATTGTGTTGGTGCACAAGTCATTCAAAGAAGAAAACTGGGAAAACACTGTTTTCTTTTACAGTTACATACATAGATTTGTTTAATTTCCATTCCTTGTCAGTAAAGGTGAAAGACATTCAGCAGTACCACAACGACTGGCGAGAAAAACAGGTCTGACCTTTAAAGAGCAACGCATGACTTCTTTGTAATTACTATTAAACACAGGTGAACTCATGTTAATATGAGCAGTCCAGCCGGGAAGTGACACCAACTGTGGTCTGCAGAGCCCTCGGTGCCATCCTGGGGAGGGCTGGCTGCAGTCCTGTGGTCTTGGACAGCCTCTGCAGCACACCACTAAATCATATCAGCACAAGCAATGGATCAATTAAGGACTTGCCAAATTTCTGTCCTCCTTGCAGGCAGCTGCTCTGGCTGCTATGGAGGTGTTACGGGCTTATGTCAAAAATGGAGCAGGGGGTATTTTTGCTAAAAGCAGGGAATGAACAATTATCTTTGCCCATGACTCCATAAAGATTCAGTACATATTAAGATGAAGGTTTTTTTGCTTCATCCATAGTAGAATGTATGTAGACAAAAATATCAGAGTATTGACAGAACTGATAAAAGAAAGTTATTGATTTCCAAACTGGGTGTCTGATTTTGTGGGTGATTATGCAATCACTGGCACATTGACAAATACACTTGCATAAAATATGTATATATAACAGGTGGGTCACACTTTCTTTGATTTTTTAGGTTACATCACTTTTTACTGTATTATATTTGAATATAAATGAAAATTATATTTAATGCAACTCTCTTCTCAAGTGAGACACTGGACCATCTACAGGTTGGGATTTTGCAAAAGACAACGACATATTAAAAAAATAAAAATCTAAACTCTTCACAATATAGTTGTAAACTTCTCTCAACTCTCTTGCACATGGCCACAACATAGTAGTAATTCATGCTAGAATCAGCATCAGAGTATTTTCATAGATTTCAGTGAAAACTTTAGTCTGGGTTGATTTTTCTATCTTAACTGACTGGATAGAACAGATAACATGAAAGCAGGTAACCTTGGCTACTATATTTGTTGTCCAGTAGTATTAGCACATTTCCATTTAATTTTCTACTATTGTATCTCAAAAAATAAAAGTTAAGAAGGGTACTTGTTTTATGTGTTTTTAAAACAACTCTCTAATTACTTACTAAAATGAAGCCTATTGAAATAGTGCGATATTTAGCACAATCAGGTCATAAGAAGGTAAATTGGAGAAGTCAAAAACTTTCCAAAGTGTACTTCTTTTTCTGAAAAAGAACTCTATAGTAATTTACATTTTTTTAAAAGAAAAAAAAACAAAAAACCCTCTCCCCCCCCCCCAAAAAAAAGAAACAACTTGGAAGCAATTACAAGTTTTATTTTGCTAAATTTTTTTATTTGCTAAATTTTTACTCCAATAAAGGGTGAAAGGATATTTCAGAGACAGAATTTTTCTATGCAAAGGAAATCCTAGGATGATTTTTACAGAGCTGAAATACAAATTAACTAGTTTTCTAGTTTCTAAAGTTTTTTGGAACTTTACTCTCTAACTGCATAAAGCCTACTCATGTCATTAATGTACTATTTTTTTATTTAGTTTTTGATTTTTTTTTACTGATTTGCTTTTTACATCGCTACTCATCTATTTCAGATATGAGAAGCACCTCTCTACATTCTGTCACTATTCAAGTTCTGCAGGTTATTTTCTTGCAGTGAAGTAATTAATAATGCTGAGTCTTTTTAAACTTATGTAGGTACAGAAAAGAGATGAAAGCAGATGTTATTGTTTGTGAATGTCTTTCCAGGTCAGAAGTTTGCACCTTCAATGAAAATGCTGTTCCAGAAGCATTTACTTCTTTAAATAAACAAAGGATTATCTGCACTCAAAAGTAAGAGGTTGTTTACATGGTAAGACAGGTAGAAAATCTGGAAGTCTAAGCTGAGCAGCACCACCTGATGTTGCACTTCTTGAAGAATGCAGTAATAATGTCATGACACGTATCTTTTCTTTGTGATATTCAAAAGCTGGTGTAGCAAAGTGATTAACAGCCACAGCAGATGTGTGTGAGTAGGTGCACACACAAGGATCTCTGTGTGGAAATGGATACAGGAGACTTGATCCCAATGGACACTGAAGACGCTTGTCTGAATTTCCATATGTGTCTTATTTATTGTCCTCACTGTGAAATAGCCTAGGATTCTGCTCCCTGGTCAGGATGTTAGTCTCTAAAATATACTTGTAAAGTTTCTGGACAATGTGATTTAAAATGGCTGTTAAACCATATACTGTGCAGAAAATTGGATTCAAAATGGAGCCATAGAGATATTTGCTGTTTTTTGGAAATGCCAGACATGGTTATATGTAATGAAGTGCAGGTGATGTTAAAGTAATGGATTATTTAAGGTGAAAGGCAGCAGAAACTTCTCAAAGCGTAGACAAATGCTGACAGGACTTTAGGCTTCTCCTTAGTTACTCAGATTATTGGATCCATTCTTAATAAAAGATATCATTCATATAACCTGAGGTCTGTGATTTCACAGTGGAGGCCAAAGAATATCACTTTCATAGACTCCTACCATACCTCATGGTGACTTAGTGGCAGTAATTCTATTATTTCATTAGCGCATGTTTCCACTGGAATTCTTGAGATATTTTTCTGCATTCGTGAAATATTGTCACTCTGTTACCAATAAACAAAGTTATACAATTTCTTCTTCCATTCATGCAGTCTTTTACATAGAACTCCTTTCCAGACATAATTAAAATATCACTTATCTGAAAGCTTCCTATGCATTGCCTCTCATCAAGTTTAGGTTGCATGAAATGGGAAATAGGGCTTTCCTCCTTTTTCTGTTCCTGTTTTTCCTGAGAATCTCTTTTAATTAATTCCACATGCATAATATTAATGTTCATCTCTCCTTTAACTTCAGATTTCACAAAAAATTTAATTGATGAGGATTTTTTCTTTAAGAAGTGTTCCCAAAAAATAAAAAAGAGCCAGTTTTAAACTCCTAGATGAAGTCTTGATACAAATTTATTTAAGAAATTCTATATTTCATTATGTTTATTAAAGAACCTATCAAAAGCAAATGAAATAAAATATTGATTAAAACTTCTTCAAATAATTTCTCCCTGGAACATTGCCTTCTTGTGTCATTTTTTACATGCAGTTTATCTGCATCTGAGTTTCCTAATTTTTTAAGATTTAATAAATTTTTAAATGGTGGACATCATTTCTTGGACCTAGAACACGAGATTTAATTGACTTCTTTAGACATGACATGTGCTGCTGTTTCAAAATATTACATGGCAATATCACTTGAATTCAAAACTTTTTTTTTTTTTTTGCATTTTAATTCAAAGGTAAATTAATTCAAAAAACAATGTTTATAGGCAAGCATCTGCATGAAATGTAGCAGAAAGACAATGGTGTTCTCACAAATGGTTATTTCATAGAACATTGATGTGTATTTTTGGGTTGTTAAAGGTCATATGGAAAAAATCCCCACATATTGGGACTTATGAGAGAAAATAACTTGTTTCAGTGTCTGTCTCTGATATGTCACTGGAAACACTTAAAGAACTTAAGCAGAAGGCAAGTAGACATGGAAAATTCCTAAGAAGACTTTTGGCACTTCCAGGAATGCACAATAAAGGTTTGCTGAGACCACGTATTGCATTTACAATGAACCACTTATCCATTTTTACTTCTTTGTTGTCATCCAGAGTCTGTGAGTTCCACATTCATGAAAAAGGATATTATTATGCATGTAGTAAACAGTGTTTGAATATTTCATTTGTTTTCTTTTTTGGTCCTCTGTTGTCAGTAGTTGTGAGCAAATACTCCTTATTCAACCTTTTGAATATTTAATGATTTTATGTTCATCTTTTATGCACCATCTTTGATCATCCTTGTCACAATTCTCTCTACCTTTTTTCTAAGATGTGCTGTTAGAGAGGAGGCAATCAGAACTACAACTGGTATTCAAAACAGAAGCAAAGTGACACAGATAACAGCAGTTTGCTGATACCTTTTTTTATTATGAGGGTTTTTCCCCAAACCATTTCTATGATTTCTTTCACATTTATCTGCTTTAAGCATTGAGTTGGCATATTCAGAGACTTCACAGTAGCTCCAGTATCTTTTTTCCTGGGCATTTGTAAGTAATTTAGAGATCCCCAAGACTTTTTCTCATTTAATTCTGATTACAAATCCTAAATTTATGATTCCTTTTCCTTCCTACATCTTCAGATTGAAATGAAGAATGTAATGATACATACATTTATGCAGGATCACAGAAGATCATATTTCTTTGTTGGCTCAATCCGTTTGGTAAATGTCTTCTGTTAACTTTTAATAACCTTCTAATTGATCATTAGAATTTGTTTAACTATTTATGTGTCTTAAATCAGATTATGGAGATTTTTTTTGGATAACAGACTGTAATGTTATACATATGTCTATCTTTTTTCCTCCATGTTTGCCAAAAATAATCTTCACATTGAGCTAAATCTTAAAGCCAGAGCGACTGTGGGATATATTAAATGGGTATTAATGCAAGCATAAAACACTGCATTAGAAGTTTGACATGAAAAATAGGTACATATTTGTATACATACCTATATGTATACATATATATGTATGTATGCATATATCTGTATGTATATATATCTCTGTGTGTGTGTGTGTATATATATATATATATGCACATACACATATGCCATAAATTGATAAATTAATTGTGGTTATATTTGCATAGTTTGCAGATAAGTCTGTATTAATTTCTGAGTATAAAGTTATCTATAAGCAAGTGTAAGATGTGTAGGAAAAATTCCAGGCTGACAAACAGGTAGCATGTTCTTCAGTTTGAACCATTTGTTCAAATATAAAATTTTCTTCATATTAGTATATAATGAAATTGATTGGTTTTTTATCAAAAACAGGGCCTGGAAGTCAGAGTAGGAGCTTTCAGGAAAAAAAAACCCATATGTTGCTATGTCTGATACCCACAATAGTGTTCACAGATGCCTTGAAATTATGTTGTCAGAGCTTTGATTTAACACTTTATCATGCACATATAGAGCACATGGATCATACATTTGATACTGACCAGTTCTATTTATTTTCTCAATACAATTTATAATACACTAGATTCTAAATTATTGTGAACTGTAGGAGGCAATGCATAAGAACAGGATATGAGGTGTGCACAGAGGATATGAGGCATGCACAGTCTTTTATTTGTGTTTCAGGTCAATAAAATATTGCATTAACAATCTAAATCAAAGCAATAGGTAAAGACAGAATGCTTTCTATATGCATATGTGAGTACATCAATATACCTTTAAAATTCAGATACTCCCCACAGTTTTATTCAGTTATGTGGTTACATATTTGTCCTGGATAATAAGTCAGAGTCAAAAATCTGAAGACTGTGTTATCTAAGGTGGTATTTTTAAATGATGGGGAAAGCCAGATTTTTTTATACAAGTCCTTTGAGAGATTTATAGTAATAAATTATTGGATAGACTCTTTAAAAAAAAGCTTGTGTTAAAATACTGGAATGTCTAGCAAAATCTGATTGAAGTTATGGTAGGAAAATGACATAAATGAAGGAAAATTTTGACTAAATCTGAGACAAAAATAAGAATTCATTTTAATTTTTAGTTTATTTATAATATGCTTTTATCAAAGTACTTCATTTAAGGCCAAAAGTAAACGCCTTCTTTTAAAATTTTACAATATGAAGCTCCGTAGATCTCTAATAAAATTCCTGTGAGAATTATCTTTATTGAAATTAAAATGTATTCTTAAACTCTTTCTGGGAGAGATATACTATTAAGAAACTAAATTCTTCACAAATCATAAAACTCGTGCATCATAGCTTGCATTTAAATAAATGGTCCTCTATGGAAAATTTATGAAGTATACAGAGGATAGTAAAATTGATCATGACTATGTTTTACCTATCCTAGATGTAAATGACATGGCATAATCTGAATTCATATGGTCAAAATGGCTTAAGCAAAGGCTGCCCTGAGTTACAACTGGATATTTTCTAAGACTATTACTGTGTTGTAGTTTAAAACTCTGTGAGGAATCATGTTGACATTAAAAAAGATATGCATGTTATGCTATTGATTATTTCAATTCACTGGTGCACATATAGCTACAACAGCCTCATGAGATATCAGTATATCAGAGTTACAGCTGAAAATATCCATCTGACCAGATAAGTAATTAAATAATGTCTTATCAAAAAAATCCTGGAGTTTTTCTGTAGACTTCAGTTCGACCAGAATTTGACATAATCAGAGATTAAGAGCCACCTATTTTGCATATGCCACCTATATTTGTATATATATGCATATATATATATATAGCTATGAGACACACCTCATGTGTCTCTATAGCTATATATAGTGTATTCATATGTAGATACCATATATTTTCTCCCAAAGATTTCATCTGGGCCCAACATTAGAGGGAGGTGATTTGTACCCTCTTATTAAAGATATGCACATCGTCGACTTTGTTTTTGGGGGAGCATGAGGTCCAGCCAGTTTACAAAATGTAAGAGTTTTGCAAACATCATATCACAAGATAAAAGAAATTACATGGCCACACAAGAAGAGAGACAGCTAGAACTGCATCTCAAAATTTTCTTCCACAAAATGTACCTCAAAGTGCACAAATAAATATGACTGTAAGAGAATTAAACATCTAGGTCTCTTCTTTAAAGAGATTACCTAGTTCTTATTTTGATTCAGTAAGGAAGAAAATAGCATTTACTCATACTTAGCTTAAGGGGGTTAGCTTAAGCACATACCAAATACTTATTAACATTGAGTTATCCATTATTCTGGTTGCTGTCATGTTTCTGGGCAAAGGAAATAATTTTTAAATATTCTTCAGTGCCTTTCAATTTTAAAATATTTGATAAAAAGGGAAATGGAGTAACTTGATTACATTGATACTATTCTGATTTTGAATTGCAGGGAAAAAATAATGAATTAGTTGAAAATTCCCTCTGCCTGTCACCCTTGGTAGTAGGTATGAAGGGCTTGGTTAAAACCGAGATCACTTTGCAAATCTTACATAGGATGCATTGTGTAGCTTCACAGCCAGACGACGCCAAAGCCACACACCCTGACGTGCTGATAACAGCCTTTCAAATAGACACACACACACACAAAGAGTGTTTAAAAGCATCTCCCCCACTACACTCTGACACAGAAACATTTTTCTAAAAACAGACCTTGACTAGCAGCAACTCTGGTCAAAAACTGTGAGATGTTAGAATATAAAAAAATACTGACAGGGGTATGACTTCCTCCTATGCAACAGTACAGAATTATATAGATATTACACCTTCAACCAAGGTGTCTATTTCAGTTGGTCTTCCTCCTACAAGAGCACATATTTAAATCTGTTTAGATTTTTTGCCTCTTTCCATTCACTATTCCTGATTCTAAAGTGGAAGCTGGGTCATGTTAAAATTACTTACATTGCCTAAGCGCTCCCATTATTTTAATGTTGTGAGTGCAGATTTTCTGATTGCTTTCACAAACTGAAAACAATTGATTACTGCCTGAAGGGCTTGATGTATTTTGGTTGTAACACAATGGCAGGTATAATGTTGCCAGAAGCTCTGTGACACATCACTTGAAAAGAATTCAGGCCAAAAGGAAGAAGATTAAGATAAAAGACAGGGAGAAATTTTGGTGACCTGCTCCACTAAAAACCTTCAATTTTTTTCCATGCTACCTGAGGTGACAAAATACAGAACTAAAGAGGAAATCAGAAAACCAGCTTCTGCAAGTGATTCTACAGTGTCAATCTAATGGTATAAACAGCCAAAGAATTATTCAAATTATTCAGAATTACTCAAAGGCAATTCAAATTATTTCTCAGCAAACCAGGGGGCATCCTTCAGCGTGATCCAAGACAGTGAAAACCATGAACCCTATGTAATATAGGAATCAGCTTCTACCACTTCTATTTTCTGTACGGCAGGCTCTACTGAGCTCTTTATCCACCCAAGAACCATTTACTGATGGTCCAAGACTGAACCAAATCCCAAATGTGGGATGGGATTGCTTGCCTGTGGTAATTTGCAGCTGTTGGTACCTGCCCCCTCCATAGGAGTCTTTAAACGCCAAAATCTTTTCAGGTTTTCTTGGCAGCTGCTTTAAAAACCTTTTGAGACAAATTAGGCATAGCCATGCATTGCATTCAGACAGCACGTTGCCAGTCAGACTTGCTGAAATCCTGCTTGCCTAGAGTAAAGGACAAATTAAATGAGTTACTGCTCCCAGTTTGAATATTTTCCACGTGCCATTGAAATCAACATAGAATACCAGAAAAAAAATGCACTACTCGGTTTGGGGTGAGAGGAATAAAACTTCATTTTTCAAGCTTAGCATTAGCATACACATGTGTGCTTGGAACTTAAGGGACCATGTTCAGGAAACGTCTAGACTACACAGTCCAGTTAAAACATTAGTAGTATTGCAAACATTTATCAGGGATAGTACCACTGGAAAAATATTTAGCTGTTGTGTAGACATAAAATAGGTAGAGATAAAAATATCTGATATAAGCGTAGGTGATAATTTAATTTTTTTATTAGGAAAAGTTGTCATGCTCCTGTATAATTTTCTCTCATTGCTTTTCCCAAAGTGAGGCCGAGTTCTAAAAAGTAAGTGAATGATATGTAAGAAAAAAGAGTTTTTCACTGTGTTTCAGAGGAAAAAACAATTGTTAACTAGAAGCAATATTTAAGATTATGAGGACTCTTTTGTCTCAACCACATGGGATGTTGTTCACCCTCATGGTATCTGCAGGATTTACTATATCACCTGAAATTTTATATTTTTGGTTTTAAATTACTATATTGAGCTCTACGGCAGAACAAGAATCTAAAATGATAAGCATTAATTTGGTACATTCTTTTTTCACATTCTGTTTCTCAGGTTTGTGTCCTCATCATTTTTTTCCCCTCCCTACTTAGCTGCAATCTGCTAGCATGACTTTCCTTTCTGCTAAAAAATGCTCCTTTAATTAGTGACATTATTTGATTTCAGAGTTGGCATTATCTAAGCAGTGGAGTATGGGAAGTGAGAATTTGATTCCTGTTGTGTGTGCCTGCATTGAACAGTGCAGTTCTGTGGAGATACCTGAGCTACTCTGACAGAACCCAAGCAACGTAGCAATGTCAGTGTGTTGCTGTGCCAAGGCTAATTAGCTTCACTGCTTGTAAGGATTAGGCACAACAGCTGTGTAGTGTGTGCAATTCCTTTTAATACATGGAAATTGATACCACCCTCTTTCAAGGCTAGAACCTCATTCAAAATGTCATATTTCATGGTGATTTTTAAAGAATAAACATTTATAGAATGATAGAATAGTTTGGCTTGTAAGGGACCTTAAGGATTATCTATTTTCAAGCCCTCTGTGATGGACAGGGACACCTTCCACCAGGCCAAGAGATTCACAGCCCCATCTAACTGGTCTTGAACACATCCAGTCAAGCAGCATCCACAGCTTCTCTGAACAATCTGTTTCAATTCCTCGCCAACCTCACTGTAAAGAATGTCCCCTTTGTATCTTATCTAAAGGTGCCCACTTTAATTTTAAAGCCATTTCTCCTTGTCCTATCACTATATGCCCTTTTGAAAAATCCCTCCCCAAATTTAGGTGCTGGAAGGCTGCAATCAGGCCTTCTTGGAGCCTTTTCTTCTTGAAAGTGAACAGCCTCTACTCTTTCAGCCCATCTTCATAGGAGAGATGATTCAAGGCACTCCTTTGGATTTCCTCCAACAGGTAAGTTTTTCTTATGCTGAAGGCCTCAGAGCTGGATTTTTCATCTCCAGATGAGTTCAGGAGAGTTGAGTACAGATATAGAATCAAATCCTTCAACATTCTGGTCATTCTGCTTTTGATACAGCTCAGGGTATAGCTGTCTTGGTGAGCAATGAGCACAGAATTATTAGGTCACATCACTCGTCATAACAACTCATATTCCCAAATCCTTCTCCTCAGGGTTGCTCTCAATCCATTCTCTGCCCAGCCTGTATCTGTGGTTGGAATTAGCCTGAACAATGTGCCAGACCTTGCACTTGGCCTTGATAAACTTCATGAGGTTCACATGGTCCCACTTGCAGAGCCTGCCAAGGCCCCTCTGGATGGCATCTCTTCCCTTCTTTATGTTGCTCACACCACACAGCTTGGAGTCATGGACAAACTTGCTGAGAGTGCACTGAATCTCACTGTCTGTGCTGCTGACAAAGATGTCAAACGATGCCAGTCCCAGCATTGACCTCTCAGGGACACCATCATCACTGGTCTGTGCTTGGACACTGAGCTCTTGACTTCAATGCTTTGAGTGCCAATTCCATATCCACTGAGTGGTCCATCCAATCCATGCCATAGGGACAGGAATGTTGTCCAGAAAAGTGCCAAATGCTTTACACAAATACAGGTAGATGACATCTGTTACTCTTCCTCATCCAACAAGACTGTAAGCGTGTCATAGAAAGCCACCAAATTTGTTGGACACAAATTGCCATTAGAGAGGACATGTCAGCTTTCATAAATTACCTCCTTATTTTCCAGGTGTCTTAGTATAAATTCCAGGATTATCTGCTCCATGATCTTGCTTGCAACAAGGTGAGACTGACTGATCTTTAGCGCTTCCATTTTTTAATCTTATTAAAAAATGAAGTTATGGTTCCCTTTTTCCCTCAGTGGGAACTCCATCAGACCACCACAACATCCCAGTATAATGGACAGTGGCTTAGCAACTTCAACCACCAGTTTCCTCAAGACCCAAGGATGTGTCTCATGAGGTCTCAAGGACTTGTGACCTTTGAGGTCCCGAGATATTCTAGAACTTATCTTCTCCTACAGCTGGCAGTTTTTCATTCTCCCAGTTACTGCCTTTTCTTTCTGCAACTTGAATGTTGTAGCTGCTGCACTTTCTAGTAAAGACTAAGGGAAAAAATATCATTGAGTATCTCAGCCTTTTCTATGTCTCAGGTAACTAGGTATATTGTTTTGTTCTGGAGAGGGCTCTGTCTCACTAAATATAGTGTTATCTATATATGTGAGAGATCTATGGAGTGATATCATCACATGATCCTGAATGGTTCACTACACCTGTAACCAACAACCCAGGACTTACGTGGGCATCACCAATACAATATGAGTCTTCACAGTATAAGCAAGCCTTGAAAGATTTTGTTATAACTGAAAAGAAGATGGATGTGTCTTCTCAGAGCGGGGTGGCAAGTTCATGTTGGAGCAGAGAGACAGCCTAACACCTGTACTGTCTCTCCAATTCTGTGTCTTAGATGAAATGTGCTTCCCATTTTCAAACATTTAGAATTAAAGTAAACAGCTGTGGAAAATTACTGATTACACTCTTTTTAACCAGATGGCTAAAGCACCCCCCTCTCTCTTCTGCTGTAAGTGATACTTAGATTTACATGATATTTATTATGAAACAAATTTTCCTTCCTGAAAAGTCATTTCAGAAGATGTATAATAGCCTTTTGAATTAATTCTCTATATCGTTTTCCAGGTATTAAAGGATATGGTGTTAATTTTACGCTTTTTTCTTTAAGTATATTTATTTACTTACCATTTTATCTCTTATTCTTCTTTCATGTCTCTTTGCTGTTCGAAAATAGAGGACTGATCTTATTTTCTTTAATACTGGATTTTAGAATTCAAAATAATTTATAGTGTTTTTTAACTAATTTTACAGGACTGTCAGAAAGAATCATCATCAATTAGTGTTAAACGCTACTGAGGAACAGGAATTTGAATTTAGAAGCATGAAGTATTCATATTTATTTCTCAATGAAGTTGGGTGGACTTTGGACTGTTATACCATTAAATACTCTGAGAAAAGGTCCAGTGATACTCCAGTCTGAAAGTAACTTTATTAGTTATTGATTTTGTGACCCTTGCATTTATTTAGTTGTATTCTAGCTAGCATTCCTCCAAAAATTTCATACATTTATCCCTTTTAAGAGAAATTAATTCCATATTTGTTGTGTTCCAAAATTAAAGGCCTATTTGAACTGTACACCTGAATATCACAGTTTGGCTTCCCTTGGTCTGTGATCATTGATGGGACTGAATGACTTTTTTTTCTTAAACCATTTTTTTCAAGTGTTCTGAAACCGGTTTGGCTGTAGAGTAATACAGGGAAGGTCAGAATATAGAGTATTATTTAAACATAGAGAAAGAGAAATAGAGTAAGGAAAAACAAAAGTAAATATTTGTTTGAAAGAAGTAGTGTGCTCTGCTAAACAAACCTGCAACACTCTTTGATTCAGGAGATATGTGAGAGGAGGCTTAGCCCTGTTTTGCCCATTTCAGAAGCAGATGAAATCTGGTTAGTGAATTTTCTCACTCTCTCAATGTGCTTGCTCCTGCTCATGCATGAGTTTATGAGCAGGAGCAGCAGCCTTTTAATGATTATTTTTTCCTTCAGCACCTACATTAGCTACAGAGAAAACTAAAGTATTTTCACTCCTTTTTGCTAGACAGCAGCTATAAAATGCATCTGAGTCCGGATAGAAGCAGTGAGTGCTACGATTATATTAGTTTCTTATTTCTTCACCAAATGCCATGGTTTCTTTACTATTAGACAACAGACTGGTTTATGTTGGCTCCTCCTTGCACTCAGAAATTATTTTTCTGCCATTTACATTATGTAAAAAGACTATATTATTAACTTGTGCAGAAGTCTATACAAGTGTGCTACCAAAAATACACCCTAACCAGTGTCTGTAGAAATCTTTGTGTGACTGTGAGTCATGCTTCCCACTAGCTTCTTTAAAGGAAATGCCACAACAATTTTTTGTTATATATGTTATAATTAATGATAATTTATTATCAGCCACTAGTCAAATATGGAGAAATTTATAAGGAAGATTGGGTCATTCATCCATGTCTGTGTGTACACCCAGAAATTATTCACACAATTATACATCTAAATATATGGTATAAAGGTAGAAAATAGAGACACACCTCAGCTGCTATCATCCATAGATGCATCACATATATTCTTATGGATATGTTGGCCATACAAGCTGTATTTTACCAGTTCACACCTGCTTTTATAGTAGGTTTTCCCAAGATTCAGTAATTTAATTTAGGTTGTTCTCTTATAATGGGAAAGTTTATTTTATCTTATGTGAAGTTGTTCCTATAAAAGGCTATTCAGATTATTCTTTACTGTCGTTACTCTGTGCTTGTATTGACATAGGCATATTGACTTTGCTGTTAGTGGGACAAGTGGAACTTCAGCTAGCATATTTTGGATTTCTAACATAACAGGTTTTTCCCTAATACTTGCCCTTTGGTTTTCTTCCCTAACCCATTTATTCAGTCTTAAAAAGATAAAATCTGTTTAATGTACTGTATATGATGCAGGAGAACTTATTCTTAAATCAGGGCATAATCAGACAGCTAGCATTATAGATCCATCACTTCATTAATTTAGAATAAGGAAGGTAAGGTGCATATTTCCTATCTTCAAGACTTTAAAATATTTTAATGTGAGACTTTATTCTATCTTTATGGAAACAACTTTGAAGAGTGGAAGAGAGATGAAAGCATCTCAAATTATTTAGGAAAATTAAATGGTTTGGGAGTGGCAAAGCATTATACCAACACCTTCACTACATGTTCTCAGATTTAAAGCCACATAGAGAGAGCATCAAACATGAAAAAGAATTGGGCAAAAGATAACAGTGTCACATTTGAAAGCATTCCAGTGTACAACTGTGATTCTGTAACTGCTCAAAGACTATTCAGGCAATCCATCTTTTTGTCCTCTTTATGAACAAACAGATTATGAACTTCATCAGGCACTGTCTCTCTGTTATTTTTGCTTATCCCAGCAGTGTTTAAAGGCAAATAGTGTGTGAAGGCAAATATGATGGTACAGTAGGGTTAACCTGGTTCCCAGTTGTATTTTGAAGGCCCTGAGAAAAGACAATAAGAATATTTATTTGTCTATACTACCCTCAGTATTCCTGAAAGGGAAACAAAAATAATCATAGCCTAGACTCTACATCTCATTGTGGAGCAATGTCAAATACTAATCTGTGGTTCAGAGCAAATGTTAAAAGTAAAGTTCATAAGGAAGTTTTCATAAAATTACTTAGCTATACTAGTGCTGTATGCCAGCACTTGGATCAAAGGTGTCGAAACATCAGAAATAACCAGGATAAGACTTCAGAGAAGCTACAGATTCTACACAAAGTATTCTGTGTCAAAAGACTAGAAAAAGCAGAAATTTCTACATCTTCAGAAAGAAGTAATCATTTGTTTTGAATGAGGGAGAGACCAAGCCCATGCAAAAATGCAAAAGTGAAAATGTAAAGTGAAGTAACCATGAAACAAAACAATCAGAGAAACAAACAAATAATAACGGGGGGAAAATTATATGGATTTTCCATTAAAACGTTCTGCAGGCAGCTTATCAAAATATTTTAAATGTAAAAAATGTCTACATCAACACAAAGAGACAGGGCATACACTCTGTCCATGAAGATGGATACCATGACAGATCCCCTATCCCTATGGCTTATACTCTTTTTCTTTCCAGAAAATGAAGGAATTATTCATATAGGTGTTAATAACAGCCTTGAGCTTCGTGTGCCCCTCTATACCTGAGTTTGCTTGAGAGAATGGCTCTTGCTGTAGTAAAAGGTGTGTATTAAGAGGCATTTGAGCAACAAAGCAGTCTGATATTTTGTGAGAACCAGTCTCCAAACCTGCTCAGTTTATTAGTATAAATACAGTCAAAAGGACCATTGCCATCCTTCAACTAACTATAACAAATTGTATTTTAACGCTGCAGCATTTTCCCCCAGAGATTACAGCTTCTTTATTGAGGCTTCCACAGCAGAAAAGTAATCTAGATGTTTTATTAGGTATGAAGTAGAAGCAGAGTGCATCAATGTATCAAGTCTCTGCTGCTATGGAAGATGCATAAGAGTCCTCATAAGTCAATTACTATTCAAACATTTTTTGATTGTGTTAGAATGAAATAGATCTGATTAATGTGAGCTGGAAAAAAGCTTTTGAAGACAGACTTTTTCTTCTGGTGAAAGACAAAAAAAAAAAGAAGAAATAGATAAAAGAACAGAAAATGGATTGTGATTACAAATATCAATTAAAAGCTTATGTAGGTAGGTATTCTTCTTTCCAGAAAGAGGAAAATTTTCTAAATGATGATATCAGGTAAAAATTCATAACTTAAAAGTGATATAAGATGTATCTTAAGGAATGCTCTGACTGGCCTAATATTTGGGAAGAGCAACTCAGCAGTTGAACAAGACAATGTAAAATAAAATATGCAAATTGACCTCTTTAAAATATCATATCAGACAGTGGAGTATTGGACTCTAGTCTCATATTTTCTAGGGAATAAGGCAAATTAAAGGAAATTTATGGTATTCATCAGGAAAATGAAACAAAGCACAGTAAAAAAATAAAGCAAACAAAAAAAAATCCAAACACACAAATAAACAAACCCACCAAAATCCCACACCATACTTTCCTTCAAAGCTTTATGTGAATAAAAGGCAGTTACTGTGAGCGTATGCAAAAAAAATTTAAAATTTCCAGAGTACTCTTTAATTTTCAAGCATTTGATGTCATCTTGATGAGAATAATTTATATATTTCTGTGTTTATTTAGTTCATCTTTATTTTTTGTGATAGCTCAGTGGAATAATACAGAAATTCAGCTATACTGAAACACAACAGAAATAAAAATCCAAAAGAACAATAAACTTTTTTTGTAGATCAGTATAGTATAAATGTCATCTAGCATAATTACTTAAGTTTGTTTTTAAATAAATCCTTTTCACATAATGCTTGTGATTCTGAATATGTTATTTCACAGTACTAACATCTGCAGAATGGGAAGAGAAGCTGTGCTTTTCCTCAAAGGAAAAGGGCAGTTTCAAAGATGAGAAATTAATTTTGATTTATCTTTTTTCAGTACTGTCCTAGCTACAGAGGTCAGGGGACATTTTTAGTCTTTTTCAAAGACTTTTCCAAAAATTTATGTCCCATGGAATTTATCATCAAAGGGCTAAACCATGACTGTTCTAGATAGTCAGGGTGAAGGAATGGTATTAACTGATTTTCACGAAGGAAATGTGTAATATCCAACCTCACCAAGGCTGAAGGGATTTTGAAAAGAAAATATTATTAGTTATGCAGAATACTGTCTTTGCAGTGTGAATCTTATATTTCATCTGACAGAAATAAAAGTATCATCTTCTGCAGGTTTCATGTGAACACTACTTCTGGAAGATAGAATTCCTTGCCAGATCACAGAAATTGTAAGCCATTTCACCTTTTATACACTTAAGCATTTTGTTCACTATCAAAATAAGATACATGAGAACTTCTCCTTCAGCAAAAAATATGATTTAAAAGAAAAGTATTATTTTACTAAGTGTAGTTACTGAAAAAACCCCAAATATTAGAAGCATAGAATCATAAAGGTGGAAAAGACCTCCAAGATCATTAAGTTCAACCTTTGACTGAGTAGTACCATGCTAAATAAACCATAGTACAGCATTCCACATCCAGTCAATTTTTGAACTATTCCAGGGATGGTGACTCCACCACTTCCCTGAAAAGCCAGCTCCAATGCCTAACTACCATTTCAGTGAAGAAATTCTTCCTGATCTCCAACCTGAATGGCCTCTGGGACAGCTTGAGGCCATTTCCTCCTATCTTGTTACTTGGGAGAAGAGGATGACCCTTCCTCTTGCCTACAGCCTTCTTTCAGGTGGTTGTAGAGCGTGCGGCTCACCCTCGAGAGTCCTGCACGTTAAACACCCCCAGTTCATGTGACTTAGCTTCTAGGACCTTTTGCAGCTCCACTGCCCTTCTCCAGCACCTCAATGTCTTTCTTATCCTGAAGGGCCCAAAACTGAGCACAGGGTCTGAGGTGCAGCCTTAGCAGTGCTGACTACAGGGGCACGGACAGTCATTGTCCTGCTGCTGCTGCTGGCCACCCCACTGCTGATACAGCCTGGTTGTCACTGGCCTTCTTGGCCACCTGGACACACATCCAGCCCCTGCTGCCCATCACCCCCACGTCCTTTTCTGCTGGGCAGTTTTCCAGCCTCTCTGCCCCCAGCCTGTAGTGCTACAAGGGGTTATTGTGACCCAAGTGACCTGGAACCTCAGCTTGCTGAACCACACACCGTTGGCCTTGGCCCATTGATCCAGCCTGTCCAGACCCCTCCTCAGTGCCTTTCTTCATCTCTGAATTCTTACAGTTTTTTTCCTTTAAAATCTATTTTTTAAATTAAATATGAATCAGAAAATTATTCCCTGAGATGTTTAAAAAATAGCAAATTCATCAGTGGATGATCTCCTCAGCTCTCCTATAGCTGAATAATTCCCCAAAACAAGACTAAAAATCTGTTTTTTTTGAAGTCAGTGCACAATTACTGTCTTTCACCAGTACTTAAATGAAATTGTCCCATCCAATCCAATTTAATTTATGTCATCTCTTGTTATAGTTCAAGCTGATTAGAATAACAGAATGAAGGTTAATATCCCTTAGAAATGCATACTTCTCTTTTCACCCCTCTGAATGCAGGACAGAGTTTTAAATTGTATATATTTTTATGGTCTGTTTCTAATATGTCTCCTATAAAATCGATTCAGAAGGCAGCTGCAATCCAAAAGTAGCAACTGACAAAACATTTGAGAGAAGCCTCTTGCAGGTGTTCACTTAATGTTTCCCTTTTCTTACTGTAGAAAAACAGTTTTCTCTTGCAAACAAACTGTGATCAAAAATTGGTTCTGAAAAAGGATTCTGGAAGCTCTGAATCTTCTTTTATTAAAACACACACACAAAAAAAAAATCACATTATTTGCAAAGAAACTGATACTATTCTTAGAAGTAGGTTTTGGTGTTACTTTGTATTTAAACACCCACTAAAATCTATCATTGCAAGAACATGTCATTCCCATTCATTAAAAGCTTGAAATATCATTGAACATTTATGCTTTGTAAGAATTTAGTCCTTTAACCTTTGTGATAACAAATTCTTACAGTTTTTTTTTTCAATTAAAAAAAAAGAAAAAGAAAGAATAAAAAAGTTTTGTAAGGATTTTTATGAACTAAAGATTGTATATGGAGTTTATTTTTGAGGTTGCGCTGTATGCAAATATTTGGATAATTACTGAATATATTGAAACAGACTTGAATCCTAAAAGTTTTCTGTTATTTGGTGGAATTATCATGCTTATGTAACAACATTTCTGATTTGTTATTTCTTAGGCATTCATAATTTTCTGCTCAAAATATTCTTAATCACTTAAGAGATTGGTGATACTTATTTAAACAATTAATCATAAATATGAGAAATATGTAAGCATGCTGAATCCTCTAACGGAGTACCATATACAAAAAATTATTTTTTCTCAGTGATTTGATTTAAATTTAAAAAGTTTAATACCGTCATTGAAATCACAATCAGCCTGTGAACACCATTAATGAACAAAGAAAAGGATGATAAATATTTCAATATGCTGTTGAAAGAGAAAATTCAATTTATCTAGACAATTTCGTAAACTCTTAATCAAAGAAGCACTTTTCAATCTATTTATCTGAGAGTTCTGCTAGAGTACTGTCTTGTTAATGCAAGATTATACTTTATTTTACTTTTTCTAATTTTAATGAAATACAAACACAGTACACCTCTTACTCTTGAGACAATATTACTGTTGATCCAGACATTTCCTGATAGTAGCACTTCTTTTCTCCTTCTATAAGAAATAATTTATCTTTGTTTCTGGTACTTCAGATCTTTGTAAAACAGGTAAAAAAATACAAATGTGATATTTTTTCTTTCCGTCTGATCAGCATTTAAACATCTGAAATGAACAAATATGGCCTGGGGTTCTGGTGAAATGTTCAGCAGAGCACTAAAGCAAGTCGTAGACAGCATTTTACTATAAATGAAATTTATCTTCTTGGAAGGCTTCTTCATTTTGAAGCAGTAACCACAGAAGAATAAGCCATTAAACTGTCTTATTTGATTAAAATCTTAGCAACACTTGAAATTTTATAACCAAAAAGTATGAAAATTCCATTAACACGCGGATAAATATACATGTAAATATTTAAGTCCTGATGATCTGTGCTTAGAGTAGATTCGTAAATCGCCTTATGAAAGAATAGCTTTAGATGACTCTTAGACATAAACAAGATAATTAATTTTGTGAATTAAAAAGGAAAAGCATAAAAAATTTAAACCAATGTTATCAGATTTTTTTTTTAAATGACAAAAACACTTCATATTGCTTTTATGATACACACTTTGTATCAACTAAAGGGAATAAAAAGCTTTAACATCTTGTTTTATTACCTTCCAGGAAGCCTGGTGGTGACTGGAATATTTTGATATTAACATGAAGAATAAAACCACATTTCTCTTAGCAATAATAAAGTTGATTTAAATAATATTTGCTGGAAATTTAATTTAATTTTATTATCTTAGCAAAAATGTAAACAAAGTTTTATGCAAGCACAATGAAAGAATGCAGGGCTGAGGCAGCTCTATGGGTATACTGTATAATTTGGAGTATAATTTGAACACTACAGCTGCCTGGGTCTATTTCCTTAGCATACAGTAAAAATGAAGTTATACAGTCCAGATTTTAAGACAAGTTAAGGATAATTTGAATTTGATACGGTGTGGGTATGCACACAGCTACTGAACTCCTCAGAAACATAAAGTGGTAATTTGATTTATTTATTTAATGCAGAGTTACTGCAGATTATAAAAATGTTCTTTAATAGTAGTAACTTCACTACACTTATCTTCCTTATCTTTTCCAGTAACTCTTTCTTCATATGCCTCTAGAGATATATAAAGGTAATAGCTTCTTTAAGGAGCTTTAAATTAATAAATTTATTTTACTTGGTGTTGACCACTAAGGTGAGAAAATTTTGCAGTTAAGGTTTGGAAATCTTGACTATTAATAGAAGCAGAGTATGAAATTTACTGTCTATGTATTACTGAAACCTTCAAATTTTTCAATGATTGGTCACTGAAAATGTAAAATATTAATAAACACATTTCATAAAGTTCTTTAACATATTCAGGAAACATCTCCATGAATTCAGTCTCTCAAGTCTGTTATTGGGTTCCGCATGAGATTCATGTACTTGATCTACACTTCATTTCTCCATTCTCTAGCAATGTTCATGTCCAGCTGCCATTATCTTATAGTTCAGAAATGGCACTTGACAAGCACTTTTCTATTTTAAAAGACATTTGATTTTTAAATTCATAGTGATGATTCAGAAAAAATTGAGTCAAGCTGTGATTGAATTCCCCCATGGAGGAAGAGCTTTCTTGTGACGTCCAAAAGATCTATTTCTGGCCTTGTCTTAGCTATGGATAATGGTAAAGCTCACTTGGTCTCCTACATCAGCTGTCCATAGGGTCCAAAGTTTATTATCTATCATACAATAAATTATCCCACCTAGCAGTTAGCTGCATGGTTATATTGAGTATTCAGGCATAAAACACTTGATACTAAAGAAAAAAATATTGAAAATCTCTATTTTTTACTTAATAGATATGCCTTACAAACACCAGTAGTCTGTCCCTTTAAAACTTAAATGAGGTGGATGCATTTTTGTTCACATGCCCATATTTTGGGGACGATTCTGTTCCTATTGTTATACCTGTTATCTTCTGAAGAGAAAACTATTATTGAAAAGAGGAATGGCTTACAAAACGGGCAAGATACAAGGCAAGGACAAAAGAGTATGTGGGCCTGAGTGAAAAAACAAATAGTGTTTCTTTATCTGTTGTATGAAGCCATAATAACAACTTTTGGGGACCTAGGATTTTTTTTATTTTTAATGTGCTAATTATATTCTCTTGTGAATTTCTTGTCAATTATTTGAAGGTGCATCTATATTGCCGGGCATTTAAAACAGCACTGTATGGAAGAACAGTCAAATATAAATGTAAAATACTGTCTGCAGAATATAAGGTAGGAGGAATAAACTCTACTTTATTATTACCTTCAAACAGTAGTGTATGTGCCAATGTATAAGTAAGCCTCAAGTGAACTGAAGAACATGCTCCATGTCAAGATTTGCAGGGACCCTCTATACTTCTACTGCATGGAACAAAGGGGTTTTGTTCTGTTCATAATGTAAACTTTATATTTCAGATTTTATTTTGCATAACAATGAATTCTCTTCCTTTCTGCTGATCAAAAATTGCTTTTTTGTTTATGACTTTCTCTTCAGTAGGAAGAAGTATCAATTCATTATTCACGAAATAAAGACTCATTAAAAAAAAAGAAAAAAAGAGAAAAGAAACCAACTATGTTGTGTCTTTAATTTAAAACCTGCTTGAGGGCCCTATGGGGTATATTAAATCTGTCTCATTGCCATATATCTTAGTGTACATTTTGCTTGAAACCAGGTGTTTTGTATATTGAACTTTTTAACACTGCAGGGAGGTAAGTATTCACAGCTGGAGTTTTATGCTTCACACATTTTCATGTTTCAGAACAAGGAGCAACCCCTAGGAAAATCTCCTCCAGCAATGAAAAGAGGCAGAACAAAGCGCGTCTGTATCTGGTGGCAGGACATGGATATGATGAAGTCACAGATCTAGGACTTGCATATAAAATAGATGCTGGTGTAACCGAGACAAATAGTTGCAAGCAATTGAAGTGTATAGCTTGCAGATCAATCACAGTATATGAGGTTGTTAATGTTGAAAAGAGGTGCAAAGCAGATTTGAAGAAGGACAAACAGTTTTTGTAACAGACAAAAGTTAAGATGACTTTTACTTTTACACAACATTTGAAGGCTCTCATGTTTACTGAGCTACGACTTTAATGTTTATCCTTCTGTATGTTATTACTCTAAAATATCCAAATCAGCCTTTCTACAGAGAGAATATTTTGAAAATTATTTTTGACACATAAAATATGAAATTAGTAAATTCATCTCTCTGAAGTAGTAGTTTGAGAGATTAGCACTTTGCTTTCTCTCATGCAGACAAGGAAGAATATTGCGTTAGTTTTCCAGTGATTTACATTTACCAAAAGAGAAAGAAAACTCCAACTTTTTGGGACATCTAGTCCTGTGAAATCTCTTTAGTAAAACAAAGTGGACTTCCAGAAGAAAAAAGTTCTATATGCCATTAACATGTGAGTTTGAAGTTGTTTACTTGGTAGCTGAATTTCAGTTTTTAGGGTTCTGGAGAAAAATTTCAAAAGACACAGAAACCGGCTTATTAATATAGGAAATGAGAAGGGTTTGGGGCTTAGACAGAGCATAAGACATTTCCACACCTGTATTTTGATCACTAAACAAGTTTATAATCCTTTATCTAATCAACCAATAGAAAGATCAATTTCCTGCAAAGATTAGGAAGGAAAATATTTTTTTCTGTGTCCTTTGTAGTAACAGCTTCTGGTAACAGAAATCAAGATTTAGCCACAGGCTGACATTGCACTGGTTAACTCGAAGGTTATCCCTAAAATTATAAAAAAGAGACAGAGAAATAGCATTGTATGAATACCTGGGGCAGCTGAACACCACAGAATAGTCTGAATTAAAGTAAAAAGCTAACTGATCTGATAGAAAGTGTAGTTAATGGATCCTTTAAAAATTCAAAATACACAAAATAGTAAGTGTATACTGATAATTAAAATCATTAAAGTAATGGTGAGTCTGAGTCTTTGATCTCTTGTTGAGGTCAGGGATTATCACATTTTAGTACAAAACTGTATTTTAAAATTTTTGGGTTGTTTTGTTTGCTTGGTTTTTTATGGTGCTGGGCTTTCACCCTTCCTTCAACCCTAAACCAAAGACTATAGAAGTCCATAAGATTGACACCTGGTCTTGTCTCTCCAGACATGCTACTATTTTGTCAGTAGAATTTGTGACATTATATCTGTGCCAGTGTTACTGTGGAAATCCCTCTGTAGACAGCAATGCACAGCTTTTATTCTCTCCGTGGGTGTTGCAGGCAAGGTGGGGAGCATATGCAGGGCAGGCAGAGAGAAAGCACAAGGATAAACATAATGATAAATTGTTATGTGTGGTCAATATTATTACTACTTCTGCCAAGAATGATTTATTGCATGCAATATTCTATACAAATGGAACTCTTAAAAACAGAAGGAGTGGACAATAAACAAAATTATAATCTTATGCAACAATAGAAAAGCTAACAAGGTAAAAAATTAATCTTGACTCATTGTTTTACAGGAGATAAATTTTGGTCTAGACAGAAAAGTGCTTTTGAAGTACCTTGCTGTGTGCTTAGAGTTCTTAAAAAAAACAGTAAAGTGATGAATTAGATGACATCTTTGAATAACACTTTAAAAATAATAAAGATAAATGAAAGAACTTCCTCAGTGTTTTTGTTGTTTGAAGATTTTTTATGATGCATGCTTTATTTAAACTTTCCTTCCATTTTTCCTATGAGAGGATTTTGTACTAGGCTTAAAAAAATAGTAATATGTTAATAAAATCCACTCTGCTGCTAGATTTTCTATTCTACTTAGAGTAAACATCTGTCTTACAGGGAGTACTAAGTTTTTGGCCAAAACTTGGGGATGTGTGCATTATTGTAACTCATTATCACAGATCTCACTACTGTTTCTTTGCCTGCCTCTGGTTTTGAAAATGGTTATTTTGCTTTCAGGCCTCAGTGGTGGTCCTTGAGCAAAGCCTATGTCCTTAGCTTGTTTATATGTGCATGTGTGGGCTTGTGTTTGTGTATAAGAATTGGGGAGCATCAAAGAGAATGGATTTCACCCAGAATTAAGTAACTAGTATCATAATAATCTAGTACTTGAATAATCTATATTTCTTTCTCCAAGTAAAAAGTTCTATACATTTACCTCAATATATGTTTTGTCTGAAAAAAGGGTGCATAAACAAACCTGGCTTAATTTAGGGAGAGAAGTGAACCACTGTGTGATTGCAGACATATAGATTTAAACCTAAAATAATTGCATTGGCTTCAGAAGACTTACTCTTGATTGACACTACTGAAAGTGAGGCCAACATCTAGTCTCAAAATTTTTGACAGCAATTTATTACTCCAAAGTTACTTATCTTACAGTGATTGTTCTTTCAAAAACAGCTTGTTTTGATTCATCACCTTTTAAAAACCATTATTGGGATCTATATTCTCAATGCAGATTTCAATAAATTGTGAGGAAGTATTAACGAGCTCAGATATCCTTGAAACTTGTGGTGCATTATATTTGACTGATCCGCGCAAACTAGCCTCTTGGAGAAAAATTACACACTGATGGATACTTAAAATGATTCATAGCAGTAAATAAAACTGCTCCTTTCTGACACTGGTTCAGCTCATTAAATCTCCAGTGGTCATGTTTCTGAGGCAGAAATGATATTCTATGTAACAATTACCAATTACTTTGGTAAATATAGTTGGTCTGTACAAGAGGACATCCTCATCTACATATGGCAATGAAGCATTTCCCTGGCATCTGACCCAGAGTGCTTTGCATGTGGTTTTCCTAAAAAACAATCGTCTGAACAGTGCAAGGAGAACCATTTATTAGACTCTGCACATTCTCTGTTTAAATCTTTGAACATAAGAGCTGCTGTCAATCACCTTCCACTGAGTAAGATCTTAACCAGATAAAATGTCTAGAGTGCTAAAATCTTTTTCAACTACTTTTGCACATGGAAAGATGATTCCAGATCTGTCTGTATGAATGTTGGATGGTTGCCACACTTATGTAGCTACTGAAACTGCCAACATTTAATTTTCTTTTAGCTGTATGCAGAAAGAGAAAGAAGGGTGGGGGTCTGTGGAAAATGAGAGATCTGAATGTTTTTAAAAGATAAATATATTTAAAAATTCAAAGATGGTGCTAATTATAAAGAATTATAATTATAATCCATTTTGGGAACAGCATGCTTGTTCCTCTCACCATTTTTGTCACCTCAGTCAGAGATAGTTTAAATTTTAGTTGCAGTTTCTTTGTTTAACTGGATTTTTTATGCCTACTTCATTTTCTGGGGAAGAAAAAGTGACATGCATAGTTCAGAGGGAGAGCCTGACCCCTTTGTATCATTCAGTTCCTGGAATTTAGGATTTCCATTTCTGAATAAGGAATATTTCACCCCTGGTGAAATCACTATAGCTGAATGACATTGCCTGATAAAGGCCAGAAAGACAGAATTTTAATAAGCACTGAACTGCAGCTCTAAAATAACTTAGTGTGAAGTTTTACATATGTTTACAATGCTCATTACCCTACATACAAATTTCAAAACAAAACAGACTGTTTACAATGCCTGTAATCAGCTAGCTGTCTTGTAGCTGGAGTACTCCAAGGAATGAAACAATGAAAGCACCCAACAGAAGGGCCCTTCAACATAATCTGTTAACTGCAGTTTGTACCAGACCTCGGTAGGAATGGGAGGCCCCTGGCTAATCTTTTTACTTGGCTATGTGGTTCTAGGCACAAAGTTCACAATAAAATAATAAAAGCTCAAGGGGCCCTTCAAAACAGCATATATTCAGTGCTGAGTCTCCTTATTAAAGAGTGAAGGTCAACACTATATTGTAATGTTCTCATGCTTGCATACAATGATTTTTTCTTTTCATACCAGTGAGGCAGTTAAGATTTTTATTTCATTGTTTTATAATGATGGCATTTATAAGAAACATATTGATTTTGTGTCATTAAATATTGTAGTGAAATTTTACTCTAAAAAAAGCTTTCAGATCAGATTTATTTTTGGAACTTCAGACACGTGAAAAGGTCTTAGTAGATTAAATCTTCCGTACTTTTTCTGCATAATCCTGATGCTGACTATGTTTTCAATGTCTTTTTATCTCATGGTGAATGGAAATATAAAATCTCAATTTTAAATTTTTGATAATCCACTTAGTTTCATCATAGATACTCAATACAATATGTATGGAGATGGCTGAAATGTTCATGTGTACCTTTCTAGTCTGAAAAATAATACTGTGAAAACATCTTTTATTTACTCCTCCTTTTTTGTAATTGCAAAATTATAGGCTAAACCTCTTCTTGTGAAGACCAACCTACATATACTGATGCCAATGGAACTCTATTGATTTATGCTGGCTGGTGATTTGTGTCAGTGTCTCTCATAACCATAGTTACAATACTTTGTAATCATAACAGGCAGTATTTGACAAATTAAGCCAACATCTGGTGTAATGCACAGACTAGGAGTAGTAATTAAGCCTTTTTTCTTTTTTTAAAATCTGTGTTAGTCTGTTTTGTTTCTTAAAAATACAGGGTGATATTGCTAGAAATGCAGCCTACTTGTTTTTCACACATTCCAGTTAAAATGGACCAGTTTTCCATACTTGATTGCTTTGTCTTGCAGATACCAGGAGGGCCATGCTGCTCAAGAGGTTGTGAGTGAGTCAGCCTGCCCAGAAAATAACTGGAACACTCCTGAGAGAGAACATTTACCCAAAAGTAGTATCTATGTCCCTCTCCTCACACAGGTGATCTGTGAAGGTACTTGGTGCGCTAAAAGCCACATGCAATAGTCTTTCCTAAGAGGAATGCCATCCCAGTCACTAAACGCTGATGCCTGAAAAATGGGGGAAGAGCAGGAGTGTGCAGTTTTTCTGTGATCCGTTGAAAGGGCATGAATACCAATAAAATAACCAACTAAATAAAACAGCAATAAAAAAACAAAATCACAATGTTTTTGAGATAAGGATATTATTTGGTTGTATATTCTTTGTTTTTCTGATAGCTAGAAATATAATTTTGTCATGAAATGGCAGCATTGTATAAAAAATAGTTTTAAGAAACATGATGGAAACAGTAACGAAAAGAAATTTATTACTGGAAGGATTAACACCAACTTTAAAAAGAATTCCATGTGGAATTTAAATTAATATGTAGAATATGTTTTATTAGCTTTATTATCAGACTTTCTAGCAAGTAAAAATAGAAATTTATTTTTTGATGTTAGTACTGAATAAAAATTAGGGATGAAAATGAATGATTCAAATGCTGTCAATTTCTTTCACTTGCATGAAGAACAGTCCACCGAAAAACTAGTTATCTTCAAGAATAAAAGAACAGAGAGAAATTATTATTTTGCTTCCTAAGTCCTCACATTCCAAAGCCTGTCAATATCCCAAATAATTAGTCCAAGTGTATGTGCTCCATGGTCATGCTTTAGTGACTTATTTCCATGTAAAACATAGTTAAGGAAAGCCAAGTTTTGTCTTTTTGTGAGAAAAAAATCTCCATATAAATAAAATTGAGGCGTCTAGTTATTTTTCAGATGACTCTACTGTACATCATCAGCTCTTGCAGTAAAAATCAGACATTTTTTCATTTATTGCTTAATTGCAAGTCATGGCTTGTGAATTTCTATTTAGTTGCAATGGTTTTAGAAGCTGAGAAATGATCATTCTCATAGAGGCACTGACACTGTTAATTGTGATGCGCATGAAATCATCTTTATTGGTGTGACTATTTTATTAAGACAGCATGCAAGAGCACTATTGTTTCTCTAGGGCATTTTTTTTTTGGTCATTGAAGGACCTCAAAATGAAATAAATGAACTATGGTTAGATATATCTGCATGTATGTCAAAAATTACACTCTCAGATATTCATCAAATTACATGCAGGATCAGGCTTATTAATAGCAAAAACATAGGCTCTAAAAGGCGTGGAATGTGAGCTAGTGGAATTTGAGCAATCCAACAGAAAAGTAGACAAGGTGGGCGATATCAAGAGAACTTGGGCAAAAAATGTGCAGCGTAGGACTGTATTATCTTTTTCAGGCCTCCTACACTTGCAGCTGTTGCACCAAAGAACTGATGTCAGTAGAACTTTAATTACCTTTCAAATACCCTGTATCTTTTTTTACAGAATGGAAAACACGTTCCATTTTTTGAAAATATAGTTCACATTTGCTTAATGAAAAAATAACCACAAACTAGCTGCCACATAATTTTCCTTTCAGAATAGAGCAAGTAGAAGAAACGTTACTAAATAAGAAATGTCGTAGTCTAAATATTAGAGTATTTAAAGATATATTTAAAGGCCCTTAAAGACCAATTTTTATTATTAATCTTGAATACAAAATTGAAATATAATTTTGAATAGCCCTTCTGATCTTGTTACATCCAAGAGAAAGTGTAACTTTTAATTCTAAACACATTTTTTTTCTAGATTAGATTGTTTTCTTGTCTCCACTGGAATTCTTTCAATTTCATTTTGCCATTCTGTCTTTCTCAATGCTTTTCCTCTAATATACTTTCTTTCAGAACTATCTGATGGTATTCCCTTCCTGTTTCCCTTTCAACTTCACAGGAACTTGTGGTTCACTTGCTGAAATTTTAGTATTCACATGTCCCTCTGAAATCCTTTGAGCCTTGGGGGATTATTTTCCTCTCATATTCCTCCTAATTAACATCTCAATAGCCTGCTGGCTTTTCTTCTAACTACAGCCATGATGACATTTGTATAACCAGAGCAAAAACAGCAGAAGAAACATTTTGCTTTTATTTCTGGCATTCAATGAAAAATTACTTGAGCAAACAAGTCAACTGTACACCATCTAGTGCTGGTTGGAGCATTGTTCAAGAAATCAGAATATAACTGAAGTACACTGTTTTGAGTGACTTTTTCTTTTGGTTTGAAGAAGCAAGTTTTTTATTTACAAATAACAAGTATGCTCTTTGCATTTCGGTATTGTTTTTCCTATAACAAGAATCATGTATAACTCTTAAATCTGCACAGCTTATGCCACTAGAAAAAAGCTGCACGAGTATATGCACGAGTATAGCATGCACGAGTATAGGGCAGAATAGAAAATTTGTATTCCTAGACCATATGAGGCCATTCACAAAATATTAGACTGAAAGATTCACCAGGAAAGAGAGGCAGACTGTTGCCACCTAGAAGAGAAATTTCTGTCTCTCATAGTTTTATTTCCTAAAAATGTCAATTTATAAACAGTAGGTTACACAGAAATTTTTTCACTAGTAGGTTTTAATGGATTTGTGCTCCTACACCATTACAAAGCAAGACATCCTTCAGCAAAGTTTGTCATGTTTTACACTTTAATGAAAGCTGAAGAGAAAGGAAATTAATCCAATGCAATATAAAACATCACAAAATTTGTTATGTATTTATGCAATATCTTATAACTCTTTAAAAAAGATCATTAGAGATCTGACTATTTTTCATAAATTCAAGGGTTACCCAACCTTCAGGTGTATAGAAGCTGTGATTGTGAGTTCATAGGATGATGCAGTACACAAAAACACAGCTTTATCCTCTAAATTTCACTACTTTATTTCAGATTGCCAGCAATGTCACAAAAATCACTAGTAGCAGGTACACCTATGATTAATAAAATGAATATTAATTGCTTTATATCAATCTTTTACCAATTTCTATCAACAAACAGTAGTATATAATCAATCAATAGTATGGCTTCACTCAATAATATCAATTGGTATTGTCATACAACCAACAACAGCTACAAATACCTAGAGGCTGTTAAAAACTACTACAATTAAAACTACTACAATTTATCATCAAGCCAATGTACCAATGATATAACAGCTGATATACCTATTATAGATTACTTGAATGGCTATGTAAAAACACAAAAATGAATCAAAATATATTTCAAAAGGAAACAAACAATTCCAAAAGTGAGGGACAAACTGATCCCAGATTAAGAGGACTCTTGAGGTGAAAAGGTGAGGATAGACAAAAACAATAAAACAACAGACACTCTCCCTTTAAAAATGATCCATGTGACAGAGTCTGGAATCTTTGGAAAAAAAAAAGTCATTTTAAAACAGCTACATAAGAGTGTAGGTTGTCCCTTTTTGAGAAGCTAATGAAAGTTAATTATAATTTCCCACCTGTAACAGAGAGTAAAAGAGGATGTTGCTTGTTTCTGAAAAATTGTATATTTTTTATGAACAGTTTTCCAGCTCCTCAGACCAAAAGTTGTTACTAGAGCCCCATGGTTTTGTGCTAAATGGTGCTATCTCAGGATGTCTCTGTTTGCTGTGCACTCTGTCTATACTTCAAGAGGGCAGCTGCACTTTTCAAGGGTGTTTCAGGTTGACAGGCCGAGCTCCCAGCCTCACAGTTCCAGTCTTTCTCTGTTACTGTTTTCAGCAGACAATTTTCCCCTTCTAACCAAGCCACATTTATGACTGATCACATCACCATAGGTGACTTTTTATTTGCTGATGGAATGTATTTTGGAGGTACTCAAACCCCCAATAGTCTATTCCACCCCAGAAATATACTTCACTGAATTTTCTTCAAGGTTACTACTTGTTGGAATGGAAAAAGAATGAGACTTCCTGAAAGTCTCATTTAAACAGAAGAACTTCTATAGGGATGAATGCAATAAAAGTATGCTGAAGCTTTTTTTTACCTAATTAACTATTACATCTGGTGCTATCCTCTGCTGTACATCCTTTGCTGTACCTCTAATGTTTCCTGTATTGCATAGTTCAGTAAACATTACTAACTTATGTTCTTGATGTTCACCTTTGTTTCCATTGATAGAAACACAGGAGAAAGATGAAGATGATGGAATGGCTTGAAGGCTTTTTGTCTGTTGTAGCATTTCAGCAGGTGTTTACAGATAATACAGCAAAAGTGAATGAGAATAGTTGAGAAACCTAGTTTCAAATAAGAAAAAAAATAAAAAGAGAAAAAACTAATTTTTTCTTGTTGAAGATGCAGGTTTAAGACAAGTTGCAAACCAAGGTTCACTGAGCACTCCCTATGTAAAAGAATTTCATTGAAAATTAGATATTCTTTTAACACATCTTTTTGAAGAAGCACTTGCTTCCTGTGGCTCTTGGACCCCCAAAGAGCCCAAAAAAAGAGGAAATCAAGTCTGTTGAATGCTTCTCTTTCTACAAAGAACCGGGCATTGAGGTAAGTAAATTTTCTTACATATGTCACCTCCCTTTCCCAGGAAAGGATACTACTTTGTGGAAGCACTAGGTTGCACTTGCCAGATTCTAGGAAAAACTGTACCTTATATCCACAAGCATAAATACCTGGGAAGAAGATGTGAGGAAAGCTTTAGAAAATTCTCATTCTGTCAGGAGATTGAATCCTACAAGAAACATTATGCCCATCTTGTAAGTGGCAGAAAAAAAAAGCCTGATATTTAATCAAAATATACATACTTTCATACCTTAATTCCTTAACTATAATTTAAATTGGAGGTATTTGGTTTTTAAATGGGTTAATACTCTAAAAATCCAAATGAAATGGCTTGTACACCATTCTTTACAACTACAGTAAATAATACACAGAATTTAATCTGTACTGAATAGATGGCAGGCTATAAACTATGGTTTAAGTTCATCCTTTTTGCAGGTTAGACATGATCTACATTTGGTTGGCTTCTCTCTGACACTTTTTGATGTATTACAACTGAATAAGTCCAAGTTCATGTCCCATATTTCCTTCATTATCTGTATACCTACAAGACAAGCAACTCAAAAATGAAAGCAGATCTATTTCTAGAGCAGATTAATCGTTTTGGTAGTTAAGATGAGCAAATAGTTGCAAAAAACAACTCTATAAGGTATTCCACAAAAACCAGATTATTATATCTCTGAGAATGAACTGGAATAGAAAATGTAAATGAACATGTTCTGTAAGGAATATCAAAAGGACTCTCTTCACAGAGGCAAACTCACAGAAGCCTCCATCAGTAACCCTTGATCAGACCACTTGATGCAGATACTGTACAAAAATGGGTTGAGTGAGACAGATATTGACATGGATGATTCAGGGAAAACAGTACAATTTGTCAGAATTTCTCCAGTAATGTTGACATTCAAATTTCTTTCAGGAATATATTTTTTCATTTGGATGAATTCCATAGGTATCTACTCTGCTATTTAGCTTACCTTAAGAGACAAATGGAGCAGCAGAAAACACTTTCCAAAAGTTTGAAAAGTTTGACCTATATAAAGTGCATTAGATATTAATTTAGAATTGTTTTGAAGAAAAAAACTACTGAAAGAAATAAATTACATGTTTAGGCCTCTGACTGATTTTTGGTTACTTACATAAATTATCATAAAATTATTATATTTATGCACTAATTATCACTGGAAATTATGCTGCATGCAAGAGAACATCATCTCACTTCTGAAGTGCTGTGCATGGTAAGATCAGAATGGCATCAGGTACCCAGGTAATAAGTCATAGAGCCATGTTTCAGCATTGCCATATCTGTGATGGTCTTTCCCTTTCTCAAGACATCATCTAATGGGATGATTTTTTTTCCTTAGATTTTATTTATTTTATTTTTGTCTTAGATTTTTTAATTGGTAGACACTTCTAAACAAAGATATTTGTCAAAAAATTGATTGCTTCTACTTCTACAATGCTGCAATCACTTGGATGAACATTTGAGTTGTTTTGCAATTGTATCCTTTTTTAGATGCTAAGAATTACTTTTTGATCATCCACTAGTATCTTAAAAAAGATAATTGACCATAAGTTTCCAATGTGAACCTTATTGATCAGGTCAGGTTTTCTAAAGTTAGTTGACATTTTTAAAAGCCATACTCTTAAAATATATACATGTGACATCCATTTATCTTAATCCTTCAATAAATTGGTTAAAACTGGAACTTTCCTTCACAAATAATGTCATTTCAGAGTTACTTAGTGGCATTTGGATAACATATAGAATAGTTATAGAAGTTTGCAACTCAGGTCAGCAAGCAAAGTGTAGAAAGGACAGCCAAAAACTAGTTCTACATAGTAATAAATACATCTGTATTTATAATTATGAGTCACTTTTCCCATTAAAATTCTTTTCATTCGTTTTTCTATTTAGAAACAATATTGATTGTTTACTTTTTATTTGTCCTCTGCCAAAAGTACATGTTTATTTGACCTTCTCATTCATTATTCCTGGTGATAAGAGAAGGGTGACACATCCAGAAAGATATAGCACAGCTGTTACAGCTTCAATGAGAATTTTAAAAAAGAATTATTGTTATCTGTGGAACAATTCAGAAAATAATACTGAAATATGTCTATAAAGAAATAAGCCTTACTATTCAGCTTCTTCAGGAAAACTGAAAATATCTTTGAAATACTTAAAAATGGGTACCTAAGAATTATTAATAGGAATTTATTAATATTAACAACACCACATAAAATTAGTTTCAAAAATGTTGTCTCTCTAGTAAATATCTTCACAAAATGTTGAACAGAATACATGTATTTGAACAATTTATTGTAGAGTTCTGTGAGCTTAGGATTTAAATTTATTAACAGATTGTTACAAACAGAAATCAGGGCATTTAAAAATAACAGTTAGAGTATGTACATGCCTATTTTAATTTCTGGATTTAAGAACTTATTCAAGTGGCAAAACTGCTGAAGGCTTTTTCACCCTTTATATGTCTATTAATTTCAATGAAATTATTTGTAGGAGAAGCACGCAGGGTGGCTTAAGGTCATGGATGTAAAAAAGAAAAAACCCTTTAGAAATCTTAAATGTTTGAAATAAATTTTTAAAACAATAAAATCATGTGCATCAAAGTAATAATTTATTCAAAATGAGTCAAATAAGACACTCTTCAGGGCATAATTTATGATGCCATTTTAATTTAGAAATTCATGTCAGGGAAAAACTCAAGAAATTATGCACAGTATAATAGCAAACAAAGAATTCTTTCAATGACCACTTAGTGTTATGGAGTGAAATTCATTCCAGAAGAAAGGGTTAGGACCTAGGTTGAGCAAGGAATGCTCTCAATATGTACCAATGTTTTGTACACAAAAATTAGAAGCTTTATGCTGATTCTTGGGAAATACAGCCAAAGACATGAAAAGCAAATGCAAATAAAATGACACTCATATATGTTTTTAAACTGCCTATAACTTTTATTTTGCCTTTTAATTTTGTTATTTATTTTCCTGAACATTTTAAGATCATTTTGTCTGCAGTCATGATTGCTCCCACACTTTCAGTATTTCTGCTCTTTAAGGACTCTCATACAAGAACCTTTTCTGACATTGCCACCATTCCTTTCTCCCATGGTGAATCTCTCTTCATGAAATAAGTATTTGTCTAAAATTGTCACATCTAATAAGAATGATTTAATGTAAAAAGGCTAATTAGATTAGTGATGCATATCATGGTCATTGGTCCTCTACCTCCTTATAGTTCTTGACTTTGGTAGCCTTTTCTGATCAGTCTGTCTTCAATCATTCCGTCTCCCAGGTAGGTAATTTCCTGGATTTCACAGTAAGTACTTCATGCTTTATTGCCCCTCAATAAACTATTATGCAGCCTCACTGTTTCCTCAAAAAGTAAAAAAAGTCCATTATAAAAATTATGCTGGTATGTGCTTTCTGAGTTTTCATCTTCCTTTAGAGTCCTCCAGGTGGTGACTTAAAGACCTGTCTTGTCTACTTCTTCCCCTCATTAAAACTGAAATGATTTCCTGATTACAAATGCCCTCCTGTGGTTCCTTTTCCTTGTGTATTCCTAAACAGCCAAATTTGTTTCAAATTTATTTGAATATGTTTTTCTTCACTGGAAATATTTTTTCTCTCCACGTTATGTATTCCTCCAATTTTTTTTCCATTTCTTTATATATATATGTATATGTGTGTGTGTGTATGTAGATATATGCATATATTCATTGACCATTTTTTTCTTTCTAAAGTTGTGAAGAATCAGCACTAAATTGTGTAATCAAAGTAAAATTTTACATCACATTTTTCTCAAACTGTTGAGTGTCTCTGAGTCTTCCTGAATGTAAGAGAACATGTAATTTCTCAAACAACTCTGAAAGAATTTTTAATATATTTCAGGAAGTAAGGCAGCTATTTGCAACAGCCTCATACATTGTATTGCTCTACCACTAAAAACTAGGTGTTCTTAAATACTTTCCATTGAAAATGTCTTGCTTAAAGATATTATTGACTGTTCCATTTCTAGATTCATTTTCAGTTAAGAGTTGTACATGTATGCATGCTCTGATAGAGCAGAGGTGTTTTTCTTCTTAGAGTTCATATCAATATTTATTGACATATAGTACTTAATTCCTACTTGAATTGTTTTAAGAAATTTTTCATGCCTGTAGCAATACAAGAAATCCAGGTGTAATTTTCCAGTCCACCTATGTGATGGACTAAATTTCCAAATGAATGAGAAAATTCATTTTTATGATTTGGTGTTATTTTTAACAGTTTTTACTGATTTTTAAGACACTATATCTTCACTGAAAGGGTTTTCAGGGAACCAACAGGCTGCCCAGGGGAAGATTGAGTCACTGTATCGGGAGGCATTTAAAAGATGAGTAGATGTGGCATTTAGTGACATAGTTTAGTGCTGGACTTGGTAGTGAGAATTTACAATTGAACTTAATAATCTTGAAGGTCTTTTCCAACATAAATGTTTCTATCATTCTATGAATATGTACAAGGATGTAGTGTTAATTTTGTTAAATGAAATTTTGAGGGGTTTCTTTTTTGGGAAACCTTAGTTTTGTGAATGCAACATCTTTTACTAGGTTGTGTATTTGCATATTTCAATTTGCCATTTCAAATCATCCTAACACTTTATAATATTTCCTGCAATATAGTATATTCTGAAATCTACTAGCTGCTAGCTAGTGTACCTATGATAGAATATTTTATGGAAACAATTATATATAGCAAATGCACTCTAATAATAAGCTTTACCTGTAAGAAGTTTAAGTCCCATTCTCAAAGGAGACTTAGCCAATTGGAAAGACAGTTTCTATGAAAGCAAATAGTATAATTTTCAGTATAAAAACTGAAAATTAATTTTTAACTCACTAGGCTGTACACGCAGTGAATATTGAATAGTAAGCGTTTAATGAGATGATCCAAAGCAAACCAAAGTGAGTAGTAGTCCACCTACAGGCTTGAGAGGGGAAAAAAGACCTCTACAACTTGTGCAGAGGTTATTCCAAATGATGAAAGTATAGAACATTATCTTGACTGTATTTTTAAAACTTTAGAGTTTAGTTTTTTAAACTATTTTTTCAATTTTTGTAAACCACATGCAAAATATTTTCCTTGATTTTCCAGTATTTCATGCATAATTTCTTGACAGTTTGGAGTAAACATAAGCCTATTCTCTGTGTCCTTCCAAGTAAATATACCTTTGTTCTCCCTTATTGTGCCAGGATCCCATCAGGCCTCCTTTATCTTTTTCGACTCCAAATGGCATTGAGTAAGGAATTTTTTTACCTATTTCTCTGAGGAAATACAGTACAAAAATCTGTCTCTCATATTATTTCATCATACTATGGGGCTCAGTTATCTCACCAACATTATTTTGTCTTCAAGTCACATTGCCTGTGAATGATTTCAAAAAGGCATATTATCCATGTGCTCCCCCTGACAAAAAACAGCTCTTGTTGTTAGGTATTTTCACTTACTCATCTCCAAAATTTCAAAACTGTCCTTTCTTCAGACACTGTTCTATCACATCATTACTTAAACCACAGAAAGTGTTTCACAGTTCAAGCCTGAAGTTTCTGATTTTGAGTCAGTGTAGGTTCAACACCAAGTCTTATCTTTTGTGGATTCAAAGGAAGAACTACTTCATTTTGCCTTTCAGAAATACTTTATTTGTTTGAAGTGTCTGTGATCTTGTCTTAGTCTTCTACTTTTTAGGTTAATGAACTTCAGTTTGCTTTCACCATTATTTGTTTTGTGTTCCTCTAGACCATTGCTAGACTGACAGTTTTGATACAGCACCTTGGCCCTTGATGCAATAAAGCACAAACATCCAGCTCCAGGCTTAACTATGCTAAGATATGACTTGCTTTTTACAACAATATGTAGTTTTTTTCACCTAATCTCAGTCTTTTGTTTTCAGACCTGCTATATACACTTGTCTTGGGATAAGAGGAATAGTCATCCAAAGATAATTTATATATTTTTTGATTGTCATGGAACAAAGAGAGATTACCTTAAATTTGAATGTCTAAGTTTAAGACATGTAAATTTGACTATGTGCATTCTACTTCATATGATGAAAGTTGCATTTTTACCCCTAGTTATCAGCAGTCAGAGGAATCTAAGCAAAGGAGGCACAGGACTGAAGCAAACTTTCACCAGCAGTCAACAAAGAAATGTCCTTAATATCTCTGCAGATTACTTTTTAACTAATAATAATTTTAATGAAAACAACAGACATAGCTAAATTGAATAAGTTCTTAAATATGAATATTTCCTCAAACTCAGAACAAGTAACAACCTTCAATAGAGTCTAAGAACATTTTGCTGTATTTAGCTTAGATTATTTTATTTTTTTTCTGTGCTGGAGTGATTTGACAACTGGTGATGTGAAAAGTGGATAGAAGATTAAAAACTGGGTCTTTGGCAGGGTGACAGAAAGATTTTGACAAAAAGAAAGCTTTTAAAAGCATAGAAATTAAGTACCTGGAGTAAACTAGTGGTAGGATGATGTGTTCAAGTACTTCTATGATGCAAGCCTTGTTTAAGAGGTGAATAGATTTTAGGAAGCAGATGAACCATGTTCCATTTAAACATATTTATAGTCACACAGTTCTCTCCTTCTAGTCTCTGCTTTGTGATTTTTTTTTAATCTTCTTTCTTTTATATGTTTCACTATTCTCTTCCTAAATCTAGAAAAGTTTTTGCATTTGTTCTACATGGTTCTATCCACTGGTACTATTATGTTTCCATTTGTTTGGGGAAGAATGGAATAGTCATTATTCTTGTTAAGATTAGTCTTATTAAATTTTTTGCTGTGAACCAACTTTAATGAACCATGTTTCTTTTGCTAGGAAATTTTTATAACCAGAAAGTAAAGATGGTAGTATAATATCAGATACTTTGTTAAATTCATGTTGCAACATGTTCTATTCTCCATTTCTTTCACTATCTTCATCATGTATTTCAACAATTGCTCTAAAAGCTTAAATAAAACCCATATCAGGTTAATGATTCTTCAGTTTTCCCAATCACATCTCCATTAAGTGAATATTGATATTCCATTTTCTATTATTTCTTGATAAAGAAAGGTTCATTTAAATACTTTGTTTCTGGATCTATAATTGCCTATACCAGTTTTTCCAATTTTCCTGTGCTAAATATCATAGGATCCCTTTTATTCTGAGATTTTAAAACTTTACTTTTACCTAAGAGTTAATTTTTTTTTTCACATATTAATTCCATGAGTTAACCTGCCTTTTTCTTGATGTGCCATGCCTTCAGTTTTACTGAAAGGTGAGGTAGGCATTAGGTTTTACATACTACGTGGATTTTTTTAATCTCTTCTATATTTTGGCCCCATTTGTCTTGTGTGCTTGTTCTCATTTTATTTATATAGCAAAGAACTTCTATTATTTCTATTAATTTTCCCTTTGTGGCTGAACCATCTTGATTTTATAGCAATACTCATTTAATCCCAATGCTTCCTGATGTCTAGTACTGCAATTTTGTTTTCTGGTCAGTGTTGCATTCTATTCCACAAAGGCTTTATATTTGCTCTTAATACCACACCTAACTGCTGGGCTGACCCTGCCTGGATGCCAAATGCTCACCTGTCCCATTCCAGTGTTGGGAACTGCGAGAAGCTCTTTTAATAATGGATGGTTGGGAATGAAATTAAGCCAAGCGAGGCAAACATTGTATCTGAGAACTGTTTATTGGTAATGGAAAGACAAAATAAAAGGAGTCACTACTAAAGAGGACTAGGGGCAAGACGAAGAAAAATGAGAGGGAGAAGAGGGAGAGGAGAGACAGAGTGAAAAAGAGGGCATTGCCACCAGAGATTGGGAGTGCTGTCAATGTCCATGAAGAGCGGGCTGTGCGCGCTGCCAGCCTGGGCACGGCTCCTGTGGTGACAGGAGACCAGACATGAGGTGAGGGGAGCTCAGGCAGGAGATCCAGGAGCATGGGCAGGGTCAGGATAATGGTGGTGGGCAGGCTTGGAGGTGGGACAGGCTGGACACAGGTGACTCAGGAATGGACACAGAGATGGAGCAGGCAGAGCACTGATCAGGGACATAGGGAGGCAGGACAGATGTGAGGTGAGGAGGAGCCAGCGAGGGCAGGAGAGCCAAAAGGCAGGGCTCCAAAAGCAAGCTCCAAAAGTACCCAAAAGTTTCAAGAGGCAAAGGACAGAACAGCTCTTGGAGCTTGGGGTGCAGTTACTTTTTATGCCCCTGTCTCCTCCCAGAGTCTGCCTGCTGACAGAAGACCATTGGCCCAATGTCCTACTGCAGTCCATCAGCAGAGACCTTCTGCCATCTGGCTGGACAACGTCTCTGGGGTGCAGCGTCTTTGGTTTTCTCCTGCTGACTGCCTGTCCCATGTGGGACATGAACTGGTGGCCAGGCAGTCTTCCCAGAGGCAAGGTTTTCCTCCATCTTCTCCTAGCTGCCTCCTGGACATGGCACATGTGCAGCCCCACCCCTCACGTGCCTCTGACAAATATTGTTGAGGCATAACAAAACTGAATTGGCTCCTCACACCACCATAACCTGTCTATCACTCCCTTCCTCTGTTGGAAAAGGGAAAGAAAATATAACAAAATTTAACAAATGTTATAAATGGGTTGAGAGAAAGACAGGAAGAGATCACGCACCAGTCATTGTCACAGGCAAAGGAGACTTGACTTGGGGAGATTAGTTTAATTTACTACCAGTCAAATCAGAGCAGAACTATAAGAAATAAAACCCAAATCCAAAAAATATCTTACCACCTCCCTATTTTTTCTACCTCTGTACTCCAGTGGTACAGGGAGAAACCTGGGCAATGGGGAAGTGAGGGCTGTAGTCAGTTGATATCATGTCGTCTCTGCTGCTCCTTTCTTCTCAAGGAAAGGACTCCTCACATTCTTCCTCCTCTCCAGTGTAGGGTCCATTCCATGGGAGACAGTCCTCTGTGAATTTCTCCAACATAGGTTCTTCACACAGGCTGCAGTTCTTCAAAATCTCCTCCAGAACGTGTCCCTCTCATGGGGTTCAGTCTTTCAGGAACAGACTGCTCCAGTGTGGGTCTCCCATAGGGTCACATGCTTTGCTGGGAGCCTTTTCCAAGGTGGGCTCCCTTCTCTGTGGGTCCACAGTTCCTGTCAGGAGCCTGCTCCACTGTGGTCTTCCCAAAGGACCACAGCCTCCTCAGGGGGTCCTTTGGGAAGCCCACAGTGGGGTCCTCCAGAGGCTGCAGGTGGATATCAGCTGCACAGTGAACCTCCATGGGATGTGGGGACACAGCTGTCTTCACCACAGGCTGCTGGGGAATATCTGCTCTGTCACCTGGACCATCCACTCCCTCTTCTTCCTCACTGGCCCTTGTGTCTGTGGAGTTGTTTCTCTCACATGTTCCCTCTCCTCTCTCTGGTTGCAGTTGCTGTTGCACAGTAAATCCCTGCTGCATCCTTTGCCCTCCTTATATCTGCTGTCCCTGAGGGGCTGCCACCATCACTAACGGGCTCAGCCTTGGCCAGTGACAGGCCTGTTTGGAATCTGGCTGGCATTGACTTTTTGTTGGACGTGGGGGGAACTTCTATCAGCTGCTCACGGAATTCATCCCTGTCACTCTCCTCCATCAGAGTGCTGCCACACAATCCCAATACAGAGTGGTTATTATAATTTGCTTGCTCCTCCTGCAACACAGGCTTAAAACTATTTCAGTTCTATATACTTAATCTTATTTTTAATTGAAATATCAAGGCCAAAACTAAGTTCAATTATGTTTAAAGCTTAGGAAGAGGACTCCTAAAACTGAAGACAATGCAAATGTGATGGAAAGTTCTAATTTGATAGTTTCCTTATCTGTTTTTTGCAATCATCAATTAAAAGAGAAAAGCACTGAAACTTCTGTCTGTACAATCTTAGTTTACACTGCTGTGTATCCAGCCTTCTATTACCAAAAGTTTGCATTGAACCTGTCACCTTAGAAAAGCTAACTGGAATAAAACCTACATGGGAATAAGGTCTTTCTGTGGTATGTACTTTTTCCATGTTTTCGTCTCTATAGACATATAATAAGGTCTATATTGATCTATAGAGATGAAAAATATTGGTTTATAGAGGTGAAAAATGAATACTGGCTATAGTCCACAGAGATGAAAAGTTCATCATTTTCTTACCACTAAAATAGTTTTAGTAAAATAAAAACTGACAAAGACCAAACCCAGATTTCAGAAGGGCAGTAAGTTACATTTTTTCTCCAAAAAGTTGTAGGTTTTTTTCAGAATTGTATTATGAGCATACTGGTTAGAAATTGAATGAAATACAGGCTGTTGCCATCTGTTAAATTTTCTTTACAAGGGTGATCTTTTGTGTGTTCATCAGCTCCTTCATTGCTGTTATTTATCTTTACGAGAAAGAAAAGAGAATATGTTCTTCCTCCCTTGTGTCTCCCTCAGTTAGTAATATTGCCTCCCACAACCCACAATAAATAAATTTCATGGGAAAGAGCAACCTTCTTAAGAATGCAAGAAATGTTTTTCTTGCATTAACCTTGGTCTGGATGATTACCTGGCTCAGTTATCACAATGAACATATAGCAATAACCTAGAATAATTATTTCTGGAGTTGCCTGTAACTGCATTTCTAACTGCAGTAGTTAATGGGGTTAATTTTACAAATAATTAATTCAAGTAACAACAAGATTAAAATTACAGGTGAAGTCTGGAGCAGTAATTGCTATCTGAACATAACAATATAATGTCTTCTTATTTTTTTTTTACATTCTAGGAAAGGTAGTTTTATTGAAAGTGTGAAAGAGAAACACAGATCTCATTCAAATTACTAAAACTCAGTATTCTTGTTTTCTGGGTTCAGTTGGGCATCTTAATTGTATCCTGACTGTTGGTAGGAAACTTGAAAACTTTCTTAATATACTACACACACACACACACACACACGCACAAACAAAAAAATGCATGCCTCTCAATGCTCATATTTTCACTAAAGCAACTTTAGGTGCACAGCAAGTGACAAAGCTCAGGTAATGTTCAATCTTGATAATCAGGTGGAACAATGTGGAGTGTAACATATAGTACACTTTCATCAGAGTGGAAACGAGGCCAGAACCCATAGATCTGCATGGTGGGACACAGAGACAAGCAAACTTCTGAAATTTCACAATTGTGATAACAATTATTAAATTTGAGATTCTTGATTCTGGATGATGGTTGAGACAGATTGAACCTGTTCTGAGTGCTTGGAGGAATAGATATTCTATTATAAAGTTTGGGGGGTTCTCCCTAAACTTTTTGTAATTTTACTCTGAAATTAGTATTCACTTGATAGTTTTCTTTGTGAGAGAACACACACTGTGGTAATACTAATAGCTCTTAAAATTAATCATAAATGTTTTAATAGCAAGTACTGAAAATAACCATAAAATAGAGCTACTTTCTTTGCATTTAAATTAACTGACATTTTCTTTAAAAGCACTGGGGGTTTTTTTATTTATAAATATGCCCTCAATATCTCTTTGTTCTAAAATATGCAGAAGATGTTTCTTCACAAACATCAAACCATTAAATATTTGGTCCTTGGGGACATGCTTGTAGATTGACAAAATCATTCTTAATTTACACAGTTTTGAATGCATAATTTATCATGACATTTTTTTAATGAAATTCTTGGTGGTGACAAAAAAAAAAAAAGAAAAAAAGAATATTTCCTTCTTCAAAAGAGTAGATAATAACTTCATTTTTCTCTTTTTTTTCCCATTTAAATCTAAGTCATTATTGTTCTCCTATTAATCCCTAGTAGCTAAAAGTTTAGGGTTTTTCCCCTTTATTCATAAGGTAATGCAGTTTGAAGGGATAGTGAAATATAATACTGTTGCCCCCCAGGGAAGATTATAAACAAAATGGAAGAGCTCAATTACTTTATCTCAGCCATTTTTCTTAAGGTGCTAATTTGCCAAAGCATTTCTGAATTATTTCATATTCTTTGAGTATTGTATTCTGGTATTGGATAAGCTTTTATGAAGAGCTTTAAACATATCACTAGTAAATGTTTACTCAGTGTTTTGTGTTTGATCTTTTTTGTACAATCCTTATACCAAAGCTGGAATTTATTTTCAATGACTACATATAAATGCAACACACGCTCTGTGTCCTAACAGATGCCATCTGTAAAAGCATTTACTTTAAATTAGTGGAATAAGTAATCAAAAGGGCTTTGTACTTAATGCAGAACTTTTGGTGACTATTAAATACTCATTAGAGGGTGTTTTTGCTGTATGACTGTCAAAATCAGCAGGACGTTTATGTTAGATTTCCTGAGTGGGTCAAGATTGAATATGATTTTACAACTTAAATAACATAAATGAATGCAGGTTATTTCAGAATCTCCAGATGTTCCTTAAACTCCCTGCCCCTAAGCAAATCTTGCAGCCAATTTAAATTTTGCAGCAATATTACAGTGCAGATTTTTGCTTCAAACACTTAACAACTCCCTTGTTACATTCTGCTCATTTGTGCCTTAACCATCACAAATGAAAAAGATAAATGCTATTATATTGGGAGTTTCTCTCTTTAAAACATGTATTAATAGGTTGTTCAGATTAGTCTATAAAAAAAAAATCTTTTGGAGAGACAAAAGTTCTTTTCAAAAGTTCCTTACAAAATCTTCATAAATGTTCCTAACAAAATTGGGTTTTCTGTCCATATTTTAGATGTCTTGACTAGTCTTAACTGAACTTAATTCAAAAATGAGGTAACTGCTGAAAGCATGTTCTAAAGATAAACAGAAGCTTGGAAGTTAGATCTACAGGCATAAGAATTTTCAATATAGTAATAAAGACTTTTATATTCTTACATAAAATTTATGATACAATTATTTCTTTTTCAGTTAAAGGTACATCTATTTGTTGTTGGGTTTTTTTTTACATTGTATATACTCGTTCTAATTTCAACCTTTGAAGATGGCAACATCTGTTAGCAAGAAAGCAATAAACGTGGATCAAGACCCAACTTAAAAAGTGCAGTAAAAGCTGCTTAAAAGCAGCCTTTCAGCAAGGCACTTTTCTAGACAAACTTTCACTGGAAAAAAAAAAAACATTCAGAGGTTTTGCAATGATAAGATAAAATGGCCTGATCCAAATTATCTTTGAATACCCAAGCTCCAGTATAAAAACTTCAAAACATTAGAGCTTTTTATAATAAAAACCAGTTTTTAGTAGTTTAGCTCCAAGACAAGATGAAGAACTCATGACAAAAAGAAAATAATCAAGGGAGAGAATACCTTAGGCCATTAACCCTGGTTCCTATTTCAACTGTAGGTGTTGGGTCCCAGATGAGGACCTGAAGGAATAACTCCCACAATCCTCATTAAAGTATCACTGTTTAAGATATGTGGGAAGTCTTGCAACCAGATATTCAAGAGATTCAATCTTTAAGTTAAACTCTGGTTTCTAAACTAGTGAATGCAAAGAATAATGAAGTCTGTTGAAATTATGAAGACAAGTCAGTTCACTCTAATTTCTGTCTACATATTTTAGGACAGTCAATGTCCACATTTGTATTTTCTTCATTAGGAATCTAGGATAATTCAGTTTGAAGCCAATCTTCTGCTAACAGCAGGAGGAGTTGAGGACTTCAGCCAGTTCCGAAAATATCTAAGGACGGAGCCAATATGACCTCTTCAGGCAATGCGTCTTTTTCTTGACTGTTCTTGAGAAAAATGCTTGTCCTTTCCAGCCTGAGCCTCTTTGATTTCAGATCACAATGAACCACCATGAGGAGTGAAATTGTCCTCACAGTCGCCTTCTTCTTCAGGGGGATGGCTGTGAGATGCCCCAAAGCCATTGCTGCACCAGGCTTTACAAACCTCACTCTCCCAGCCTCCCCTCATGGCCCAGCTACTCCATTCTTATCATCTTAGTGTTTTTGCACTGAACTTACTAAAGTATGTTGATGTCTTTCTGATCTGGGGGTTCCAAACTGGACATAGTATCTGTGAGTGCTAGATGAGGCAGATAAAAATTTTCTTTGCTCTCTAAGTGATGCTCCTGCTGATGCAGCCCCAGATGTTTTTCCTGCCAGGGCTTGATGAAGGTTCCTGCATGGCTCACTGTACCCCATGCCCATTCCCCAGATCTGTTCTTCTCTCACTCCATCCCAATCCTGATTCTTTTTCAAAACTCAGTGAGTTCTGATTTAAACATTCAAAAATCTTCCTCCAAAAGAATCCAAACCAAATGGAAGTAACACTACAGACCTGACATATAAACCATGGATGGATACATTCTTCTATTCTAGAAAAATCTATACTTCATTCTAACCAGGTTATCTGGGTGACTAGAAAAGGAGAACATGCAACACTCATTTTTAAAGCCCTCAGACTGATCCCTACATTAAAAAAAAAGAGTCCTAGAGGCACTGGATTATTTTTACTTATGTTTCCAGGAAATTTGTTACTAAAGGATGTAAAATTTTAGCTGTCTTTCTGTTAAAGTAATGAAGGAATTTATGAGAAATCAAATAAGAAGTTTGTCTCAGGGGCAGATTCAGTGTATGTCTCTGAAACTAGAATCACAAAAGTTCATTTCATCTAGTTTACCTACTTCAAATTGCTCAAATTTCAACCATTTACTACTGCTGCACATATATCTACTGCTGAAAAAAATGACTGCAACAAGGCAAACACCTTTAATCAAATAAAATTTATTATTTTTAATGCAATTAAAAGCAAATGAAGCACAGAATCTATTTCAATTAGTGTCAGGAGGAGATTTTACACCAGCTCCTAACTGCATTCTAAATGTCTGTCCTAACTATCATGTTATAAGATATTATATGGCAAACACATAAAAAGCACAGTATTCATCCTGGATACTGATACTGGCTGATTAATTGAAACAGGTTGTGGAAGATCATAATTTTTAAATTCCATGTGAAACAGATACTTGAAATGGAGAGTACTTCCATTGGCCCTTTCCTGCCTCTCAATATTTGTTTTGTATAAAATAAAAGGAATAAAAAAGAAATCACTTCCTTAAATACTTCTGATTGCTTAGGCCATAAATTAAGTCTTTTCAGCTCAGCTTAAAGGTAATTCTTTCCCTCACTCATGACGTCATTAAGAATAGCAGGTCTATTTCTTTGGTTTTTACTATTAATGCTGGAATCAGAAGAAAAACCATCCTAACTGAACAAAGACAATAGCAAATTAATGACTTTAAAGTTTCTCATCAGTGCATGGACAGGTCAGACTTGAAGTATGTCATTGAAGTATCCTTTAGAAAACAGAAAGAATGTTTCCATAAACATAGGGACAGGAGCTCTCGGTGGAATATGCACATGTTATTACATTACACTGCAATTATGTATTACATAATTGGATGTAAAAGGACCTTTTATGAAAAGTAGGAGTTCTAATTCCTTTAAGTTCAGCTGGGATTAAAACTTGACTAGCTCTAAATACACTTGAAGCTCAAAAGACAAGACAAAAATAGTTATCAGTAGTACATAAAACTTGAGTGGTGGTGGTTTTAATTTTTTATCTTTTTATTTTTTTACCCAATTAAAATTATTTTGGAAATCCAATTTTTTTTTACAGTCAATACAGTATACTGTTCAAAAACCCCCAATTTTAAAAATTATTTATCAAAGAGTCAACTGCTAAGTGGACAGTTTAATGTCCCCCACTCTAATGTATTTATGTTCCTCTTCAAATAAACTGTTGTTCTAAAATATGAAGGAATAACAAAAATTAATTTGTTTTATCCAAAACTGTAATTGTCTGTCCTGTTGAACTGAGTTTTCAGTCTTACATTAATTAAAAATCAAGCTTTGTCTGTACACTAACTAGTACCTGAAGATTTCAACTGATATGTTAAAAATCCTATAACTACTTGCATATGCATGTTTATTTCAATGTAAGAGTGATTTGTTGAAAGGGAATTTTATTTGAAGTCCTGTAAAGAAGGGTCATAAGAAACTGAAATAAATAAATTTTGAAATAGAAGACACCTTTCTATACAGATTTTAGCACCAAGTTGCTATGATTGACATATTTATTTGTGTGTAGATAATGCCTTTCAAAATGGCATAATGCAAATATTTTGCACTAAGTAAATATTGTTTCATTTGAGGATAGAAGAAACACACAGTCAACAGGAAAACATACTGAATGTAAAGAAATAAGAGAAAACTGAAAGCAAACACCTTTTTTTTTGCATGCATTTTCTCCATATTAAGTCCATTAAACTATTTTGTTTTCATTTAGAGCTAGTATGTAAGTTTCAATAAATGTTTTTCGGCTGTGTGTCAGAGTACATGTTATCTGAATGAGAACTTTGAAAGAAAAACAAGTTTTATATTTCTAAATTGCCCACATGTGTGGCTTTTTTATTATTAGTTATTGTCATTTTTTACCTGCTTTAACAGGGGTTATTTTCTGAAATATAAATGATGTCCTAATCAATTTGTGCTGCTTCAGCAAAAGCAAGTCACTGCAAAATTGAGCACTATTATACTCTGAACATTTTGTCAAATATAGGGTACAGGTGGCCAATCTACACATATTTTTCGAAAGTAGACCGGGTCACTTTTGTGCAGGGCGAGTGTTTGTAGAAAGCATTTCCTTTTCCTGAAAGTGAGATTTAACTGCTAGCTGTCAAAAGCATCATTGCCAGATGAAAAACAACTTCAATAACCTCCCTCCAACTTCCCTCATCTACATTTTTTAATGTTAAAATTTGTATTCCAGGGTAATGATGAGAAAGCATGTGGAAGTGCCATTCTTGGACAATATAAATGGAACTTTATAGTTCTTTAGGTTGCAGTTTTTAGTTATGAGATTCCATTGAGTCCACCATTTAGAGCAAGGAAATCTCCACCCCAAAAAAAAGATGAGAGGAATAAATTGTTTAATATTTACTGGGGCTCTCCAAGATAAATAGTGATGATCTCTAAATTTAAATATTTTCATTGAATATTTTAGGGAAATAAATAAAGATTTTTAAAGGTTATTCCAAATGTTTTAGCCAAGTATTGACTGATATTTTAATGACTTATACCTAGACCCGCTATCAGTGTGCAAAACATCCTCAGATGGGTAGAAATGACATGACTATGACTAATTTAATCCAAATCTCTCAGGGACAAAGTTAAAGAAAAAGATTAGGCAGGACATATCAGGCCGTAGACAAGTAACAGAACACTATAATACAGGTCTTACCAAAGGTGAATAATATTATTTAAATAATTCAGTTTGAATAATTCATTGATAGAATTCTCTGAATTGAGATTCAGTAGCCTCCTGTATCACCAAACCAGTTTGATTAATCAAGTACAGGCTCACATATACACACTCTATTTTTTTCTTCTGAAAAGCAAAGGGTTTCCTGGGCTGTTCGTAGTTCAATCCAAGAAAACTATTAAATGAAATTCAAGAGAGATTTTTTTATTTGGTGTAATTAGTTTATTTGTTCATTAGTTCTTTTATTAAGATGTTCCTTTTTTAAAGAGACTCCTTATAAAATTTAGTAGGTAAGTAGAAAAAATATTAACTTTTCATTGCATCAGCTCTTGAATATTTGGGGCTTTAGAGTCCTCTTAAACTTCTTTTTAATATATAATAATTGTGTCCTACATATATGGACTTATATTTAACAAAGTTAATCAATGAACTTTTATCATCGAAATGTGGTTAAGATACATTTATTTAATAAGTAGGATTTATTATAGCTCCTCTGGTTTTGCTTTTGTCTTAAACTTTTTCAAAGATAAGAATTAGAGAACTTAAAAGGAAATAAATTCTTGAATTGTATGATAAAGAACCACAGAGAGTTCCTCATGTGGAACTGTCATAGAACCATAGAATCATAGAATCATTAATGTTAGAAAAGACCTCCAAAATTGAGTCCAACCATTAACCTGACACTGCCAAGTCCAGAGCTAAACCATATCCCCAAATGCCACATCTACTCATGTCTAAAGTGCCTCCAAGGACTCCACCTCTTTCCTGGGTAGTCTGTTCAGTGTTGTCAGGGCTTGACAATCCATTTGGTAAAGAATTTTTTCCTAATAGCCAGTCCCCTATATTTTCCTAATATACTTTAGTGCAACTTGAGGTTGTTTGCTCTTGTCCTTTCACTTGTGACTTGACAGAAGAGACTGAACCCCAGGTAGCCACATTCTCCTTTGAGGTAATTGTAGAGAGCAATAAAATTTCCCCTGAGCCTCCTTTTCTCCAGGCTAATCAACTCCAGCTCCTTCAGCCACTCCTCATAATACTTGTTCTTGGTCACGTGGGAAGACAAAAAGTCATAGCCCCAGAAGTCCCCCCTTCCTCCTTCTTCCCTTCTCCTCACATCCTGAGCATGGTGCCTCATGGTATGAAACATCCCTCTGGTCAGTTGGGGTCAGCTATCCTGGCTCTGTCCCCTCCCAACTCCTTGTGTACCCCCAACCTGATCATTGATGGGGTGAGAGGCAGGAAAAACCTTGACTCTGTGCAAGCGTTGCTCAACAAAAAACTAAATTAGGTTTAACAACACTGGTTTCATCACATATCCAAAACATGGCTCCCTACCACTATGAAGAAAATTAACTTTACCTCATCCAAAATCAGTAGACTTGATCTTATTCCATTTTATTAGTTTCCAGGTAAAGAAAATGACATATGCAACTGATATACATTACACTTCAATGGTATAGCTGATATTCACATATTCACATCTGTTGTATTGAACTTTCAATCCCTTTTTCGATTAACATAACTTTTGAATTCCAGAGTAGCTATTCACTCTAGGTAATTTTATATTCACTTTCTGAAAGTGCTCTTTAGTAATAGGCTAAAATTTAATGCATTTTATTTTCTTTGCATTTATGTAAATTAATTGGTTCATAATGCTTTTCCTAAAGAGTAAGAACAAATGGAAATCAATTTTAAAAAATCACTTATTTCATAATTAAGATTGATATTCAAAAATATTTCATTCTTGAACTACTTTCCCTAGGTTCTAAATACTTTCCCTGTGGCTCAGAAAAATTAATAGTCCTAAGTCACAGAACAGGTTGTTTTGCCATGAAGGCAAAAAAAGACTTTAGTGTTCCTCTAAAAGTTTAGATCTTCTGTATTCCTCTATATTTTATGTGAAGACTATTGTCAGCCCAATGTTATTGGTGAGATAAAATTTTCTTCCTTTGAAAGAGTCTATATGGCTACAACAACTGCACACCTGGATTATTTGTGTATTTAATTTAATATCTGGTTTAAATCAGTTTTACTTCAAGTTCCTTAGATTATATTGCCATATAACTGATACTTGAAGTCAATAGTAAAGGTTCTCTTCAACAATGACAGGCATCTGAGAAAAATAAATGTCAGTTTTACAATAAAGTTGGTTTAAAAAGAATGATGAAGGTAATGTACTTAAAAAAACCTCAGCTCCAAAACTGAAGACTATATAAGTGATTAGCTTAATTTGCTAATCCTTGGTTGAGGGTTAAATGGCTGTAGTGTATATGAAATTCATCATAATTTCCATTTCTTTTGGTAGAACAACATTCAGTTCTCACAGTAAATGAATCATTTGCACAATAACCCAATCAGAAGAGCTATGAAACTGTCTCTGATATGCTTCAAGTAACATACCATTTTCTTTTTTTGATTCAAAACTACTCCATTCAGGAACAGATGGGTTATCACCTCTTTTTTAAGTCATGACTGTAACATCATCAAATTATTAATAGTATAATAATTGATCTGTCATCAGATGGCTTAACCTTCTTAAGCTGATGGTGAAACAGATGTCTAGGATCATAAAAACAAAACTTTTTTTTATTAAACCATCTGAATGTGTTACTAGCGCCTTACTCAGGTGTAAATTTTAAAATACAGTGACAAAAAAAGAAAGAAAACAACACTGGCTATCATATAAATCTGCATTATCTTATATTTGTTTAGCTGTTGATTCATTTCTTAAAGCAAACAACCAACTATTTCCTTCCAATTGACCAGCAGAATATTTAGGCTTCAAAAGCTGTAGCTTCATTTAGAATTTCTTTCTAAACAAAGATTTCTAAGTGTGTATTTCAGCAGCTGTCTTGTCAGGTTTTTGAAAGAGAAAAATTAAAGCTCTACTATATTTATTCCATGTCTTCTCAGTGAGTGATCTGAGAGTTAATTTTATTTTCTGTTTATCGGGAATAAGGCTTATCAAAGACGCCGTATGTAAGTAATTATGAGAAACTGTCACACAGATGGTGGATAATAATGTGTAGCTGGGGAGGATAATTTCTTCCTTTTGACAAGCAAAGAGAAATGGCATTTGACTTCTCTTCAGAAATGATAACACTCAGTTCTTGACAGAGATGGTCTGCTTCCATTTTCCTAAGCAAAGGCGGTCTAATGTTGATAATGGTCTGCTTCCACTTACCTAAGGAAAGGAGACCTAATACTGGTAATCAAAGTGTCTTTCAGAGAGCTGTTCGTTGCCCTTCTTCACTTTAATGTTTTATTAGCTTTCAAATTCCTGAGTGGTTACTCTACCTTTGGGACATCTAATTGTGGAGTTGAGCTTGGCAGGGAGGAAATGGGCACTGAACTGTGTTCACATTATTTGCATCGAGAGGAATTTGAGAGTTAATATAGCTAAACTTATCTTTACTACTCTTCAGATGCTTATATAATTTCGTATTGTTCAGAATTCTTATATTACTTCATTCTGGAATATCTGTACAACTTGCAGATCTTTTGGAATATTTGAACATGTTGGTATTTCCTGGACTTGACTGAGGAAGATTAATAAAAAGTGAAATTGTAGTCAGCATGTATGGTCACATGTTCAAATTAATGTGTCTGATGGGGTGCTTGTGTCTAGTGTCTCTGGAAGGACATTAATTCCTCCCATGGTGAAGGCTGAGAAAAACCTTTCAGTGCCTCTATTTTATTCTCACTGACCCAAAGGTGCCTGCTCTTGCCAAGCCAAAAACAAGCTTCCTGAAAGTCAATGAGTGATTTTAAGCAGGACAGGAATCTTCTCTAAGGAATTTTTGTAATGTGAATCAGAAAAAGCACTCTGGGGGACAGAGATTCCAGAAGTTGTATCAGTGTTCAAAAATGGAACATTTTGTCTAAGATTTTTTACATTACTACTATTTTGAATCTCTGCTTGATTTTGTGTTCCAGATGAACAGGTGGTTCTGTTTTTGAAATGTATTTCCAGCTTGTTGTGAAGAATTAATTGTCAGTGTTTGCTTCAACTTAAGTAAAGCTATGCAGACTTTCTAAATATTTCCAGATTCAGAATGACTCTGATACCTAGAGATGATTTAACTAACTCTGTAATTTCCATTTATGATTCCCATCATCCTAAATGATTCTATGAAATCACTAAGCTACTATTTTTCTTTCATAGTTTTATTTTCATATACAGACTTTGGCATATATATTGTCACTCTGGTTCTAGCTATCTCTCTTTAACAAGAAAATTGACCTATGGGGAAGGAAGGTAGAGGCAGGGAAGTAGTACAGGTAAGGAAGTGAAAGTCAGATGCACTGGCCCTCTATGCCTAATAGAAGTCTAAAGGAAATATAAGAATACAAAACCTCCAGAACACTTACACTATGTCTTCTCTATGCTCAGTCTATTGTATCAGAGATTCAGGACCTCACATTGGATTCCTGAGACTCCTTCCAGTATATTCTCTGTTAAATTAATTTTCCTCAGGAAGTTCCATTTCTAAAGGGCTTGGTGTTCAAAAGGAAAAGACAGATACATGGAGGAGATAAAACAAAATGGATTTTTGCAATTCATTAAATCTGCTTTTTTTTTTTTATGTTATGGTCGCTTCTGTTATAATGGTTGAGACAAAAATATTTGAAAAAGAATTATGAAATTTGCTGTGGTGAATGCTTGTTCAAAGGCAGTAAAGCAAATGGGTGGCAAGAGTGAGAATGAGAGTTAAAAAGTGTTTTGGGCACCAAGCTGTGTGTGTAGCTCTGTACGCTACACGCAAGTTCACTAGCATGCAGAAATTGTTAAATAAGGAGAGTATCTAGTAGAAGGAAAAGATTATCTTCAATGAATGGTGAACATTACACATTTAAATGTCAGCCTGGGCTTCAGTGAAGCTTTTGTACTCAGCAAGAGGGTTAGCAAATCCCTAACAAATCCCTCTAAAAAGATGAGATAAGGTGCCACTTGAGAAAAATAGACAAGTAGTTTTCTTACCAAGAAGTTAGACGGGGAACATTCAAGTGATAACATTTTAATGAGAAAGAACAAACTGCCCTTCTCCATAATCTTGTTTTTATTTGTGTTGTCTGTCTACTTTCTCTCAACAAGAAATCCATGTTTTGCTCAGTCACTTCATTAATCTTTTGAGAGCAAAAATAGAAAGCTTATAGAGGACATGCTGCTGTTTCTCAGGTGTCTTGATAAGAGCCCAAGCTATTGTTTATTACTGATTCTCCAAAACTTGATACACTCCTTGCAACTGTCAAAAACTGAGTTACGGAAGGACCTTACAATTCACAATATAGAGTAACATAAATTATCTTGTAGATTTCTGTAGATACAAACTACTCTATCATCACATGTGGATGTGTCCTATTACAGTTGAACTCTGGCCTTCTAAAAATTTTCATAGTGCAATTGACAAGTAGAATATCCCAAAAAACTTTATATATAAAATATATAAAATCAGACATTCTTGGATCTAAGCTTAAATAAGTTTAGGCATTCTAGTATGTACTATATCAGAAACTATAGAATCGCAGAGTATCCTGGGAGAGACCTATAAGGATCACAGAATCAGAGATTTAATGAGGTTGGAAAAAACCTCTGTGTTTATGAAATCCAACCTGTGGCAGAACATGACCTTGTCAACTAGACCATGGAGTGCCACGGTTCAGTCTATCCTTAAACACTTCCAGGCAGCCCATTTCAACATCTAATCACCCTTTCTGTGAAGAAATTCTTCTTGATGTCCAACCTAACCTAAACCTGCCCTATCTGGGAGAAGAGGCTTACCCCCACCTGGCTAAAACCTGCTTTCAGGCAATTGCTGAGAGTGATAAGGCCACTCCTGAACCTCCCTGTCTCAAGGCTAAACAACTCCATCTCCCTCAGCTGCTCCTCATAGGACTTGCGTTCCAGACCCTTCACCAGGTCTGTTGCCTCTGGATTCCCTCCAGCTGCTCATTGTCCTTCCTGGATTGAGCAGCCCAGAACTGGACGCAGGGCTGAGTACAAGGGGGCAATCACTGCCCTGGTCCTGCTGGCCACACTATTGCTGGTACAGGCCAGGATCCCACTGGCCTTCATGGCTTCCTGGGCACACTGGCTCATGGTCAGTGGCTGTAAACCAGCACTCCCAGGTCCTTTTATGCTGAGCAGTTTTCCAGCCACTCTGGTCCCAGTTTATTGTGCTATATGGGGTATTGTGGGCTAAGTGCAGGACCTGGAGTTTGATATTTTTAAACCTCATACATTGGTTTCAGCCCATCCATCCAGTTGGTCCAGACCCCTCTGAAGAGCCCTCCTACTCTTCAGTAGATTGGCATTCCCACTCAGTTTTGTGTCATCCACTAATTTGCTAAGGGTAGAATCAATTCTCTCATCTATATCATCAATAAAGAGATTGACTAGAGCTGGGCCCAATAATGATCCCTAGGGAACGTGGCTAGTGACCAGACACAAAATGGATTCCATTCACCGCCACTTATTGAGCCCATCCAGGCAGCCAGTTCTTTACCCAGTGAAGAGTAAACTTGTCCAAGCTATGGGCTGCCAGCTTTTCCAGGAGTATGCCGTAGAAGATAGTGCTAGTTGTTTTACTGAAGTCCAGGCAGACAACATCCACAGGTCATTGAGTCCAGCTCCTGGGTTTTTACAGCAAAACCCAAAAATCACCACGTCCCGAAGAACATTGCCCAAGTACTTGACAGGCTTGGTGCCATGACCACCTCCCTGGGGAACCTGCTCCACTGTTCCAGGGTCCAACCACCTTTTAGGTGAAAGACCATTTCTTGGTATCCCATCTAAACCTCCCCTGACACAGTTTCATGCCATTCCCTTGGGTCCTGTCAGTGATCACTGCCGAGAAGAGATCAGTGTCTGCCCCTCCACTTCTCCTCACAAGGAAGTTGCAAACTGCAATGAGGTCTCCCCTCAGTCACCTTCAAACTGAATAAACTGAGTGACCTCAGCTGTTCCTCATACAGTTTCTTCTCTAGATCTTTCACCATCTTCAGAAGCTCTCTAATAGCATTATATCCTTCTTATATTGTGGCTTACAAAACTGTGCATGATCCATAGAGGTACTTCTGGAAAGGCTTTAATGGCCATCTTTTGCTTAGCCATTAAGTTTAATGCAATCATCTTATAAACAGTTATTAGTAAAAGGAAACACTTGAGAAAATTTTTTTTAAAAAGGGAAGTGCTCACAAGGATTAATAAGTAGTGGATATAGAAGCTGGGCTCCACATAAAGGCTAATTAATTTTTCTTCTATTTTCTTCCTAATCACAATGTTTTGCAGTAAATGTGAAAAAAAGTACAGGAAATGTCATAGACATATAACAAAACATGACCAAAACCTCTAAAGCTAAAAGGCTCATAACACTGTAAGAGTTTTTCTTAATAATATAAATAGAGATTTATATCAATTACAGCCAAAAGAACAAGCTTAACATGTTTCTCACAAAGAGGAGCTAGACTTCCTCAGGAAAAAAGCAGAGATCCAAAGTGGATCCTTTGTGTGTATTATTTTCCAAGCAGAAACAAGACTAAAATTACAGCTTGAAATATCAAGAAGTATTAAATAAAATTGATGAACTCCTGTTTACCAAAGGAAAAACTATTCATAAAACAAATACGTTACCAGAGTAGAAATTAACAGCCCAACAATGAATTGTTGGACCAATGCTGCATGGAAGTGAAACATGAGTTTCACTGGTTTTTCTACCGCAAATTTAGTCGCTGAACATGAGGATTGTTGCTTGTTAAAATCAGAGATGAATGAATAATTAAAAGACAAAACCAACAATGAATAATTTATTCAATGAATTTGGCTGGTTTTTTTTTCTACAGCCTAATTATCACAACTTTCTTAAATGTATTCATTATGCAAATTAATTCAGCTAATAGTCATTTACATTCTTAAGAGATTGGATTTAATTACCCAAAGGGTATGTTGCTTATAGTATTTGTGACTGGTCAAAAAAAGCCAAACAGAATTGCTTGTATCACCTGATTGGATAAACAAGTAACCAGTTAGTGAAACTATACAGCAGTATAATTATCACCATATATAGCCAAATACAAGCTTTGAAATGCACCTTTTAAACAGTTATGTTAATGTGTCAACCCTCAGACATTTTCTTTCAAGAAACAAAAGGAATTAATTCCAAACTTGGAATACAATATAATTCTTCAGCTCTAATTCTCCATCTACTTTCTGCAAGCTGAAAGAACATTTTAAGGAAATGAACATGGCAAATTTACCGTGTTACATCACTAAGAAACTGTTGCTGACCACCCTTACAAGCATAACTCTCAGATAAAGGGACCATTGGTATGACCCAGGACAGTTCTAAGTTTAGTAGCTCAAATTCCAATACAGTGCAATATGATCCTTTGAAACTGCTGCCTATGACCAAAAAAACACCCAAGTCCATTACTATTATAGTACATGAAAAGGGCTGGTAATTGAAAATATTTAAAGACTTATCTGTCAGTGGTTTGCCTTCAGAGCTACCTCTGCTTTTCATCGAAGTGCATCTCTTAAGCATAGTCAAATATGTTGCACTCATGACTGGCAACAACTTCATTAAGTGGCTACCTTATAAATGTCTACTACACCCATTTGCTGAAATTTTGAGTTTGAGCTTTAACAGTAATGTCTCAGAAACAAATCTTTTGCTCACCCATTGCCAAAAACAAGAGGCTTCTCTTTGAGTCTTACAATTCCTGTGACAATTAATTCTTACCTTTGAAAAAATATAAGAACTCTAACAAAATATTTAAACAAATCCTAATATTTTTATCTGTTAGATTTTATATTTCTTCCCTATAAGTAGAATTATTTGTTGGTAGTACTGTCACAATAGCTCTGACATTTTTAATGTTTTTAAAGCATATAGAAACAGAAACAATTTTAAAATTTTTGAAACAGCTAGTGGTAGATCCGTTCATAATTCAAAACTCATAATAGCCTGGCATCCAATCTCAAAAACTAAATAACAAGTTCATAAAAAAATACCAACTAATAAAATTTCTGCCAGATGATAAAGTGAGAAGCAAAACAAAACTGATTTCCTGTAATATAGAGCATCAAGTTTTCTTGATTTTCAGTGGTTTAGAGAATTCAGAATTCTTAGCACTGCATGTAATTTACAGTTAAAAGGTGTTGTGAGGAAAGGCAAAGAATGCCACAGCTGAAAGCTTGAGCTTATTTGAGCTGTTAAAGTCTTATTTAAAGGAAAAACTGTTAAACTGAAGCAGAAAACATTTTACTGCTTTTCACAGTAAAAGCAGATTCTTACTTGATCTGTAAAGTCTTTATGAGTCTGGGCTAAGAATCTGGTTAGTAGGAAACTAGTCCACGTTGCTGTGGTGTAGGTCACATGTAGTTTTCTAAGTGTTCTAAACTCGTCAGAAATTTTGATTCAAATTTCCTATACATTTGTAGGAAAGGACCTGAAGGCAACTTATCTACCCAATATTGGCCATGTCTCATAAATGCAAAAAAACCCAGAGAATGAGACAGCAGACATGAGACAGAGGTGTTGTTAACACCTCTGAAGAACTTGTGTTAAACCCAGATATCTCCACTACTGTAATCTTTTGTTTTGCTTTTGTACAATGCACATGAATTTCAAAAGATGTATCTGTCACTTGTGGGGTCAATGCTCTCTCAGTCTCTGCCTGATATTAAGTATGAAACACTGTTTTTAAGTTCTCTTTTAAATTGTTTTCTATTTAACTGTATAGCATGTACAAAGTCATGTACAAACTACTTATAACCAAAAAAGAGGACTGAGTTTTGACCATATAATGACAACAGAATTCCTTAACAAGACCTAACACTGACCTTAAAAATCCAATGAGCTGGGCAGACTTTACAGGCCTGTTTGCCATAGACAGTGCAAGATGAAAGAAATTAATTTAAAGCATATTAAAGTGTAAGGGTTTATGCTTTTCAGTTTTGATCTTATTTTTAAGTGATGCAGAGCAATAGAGAAATCAATAACATATGGACTTACCTGATTGACTCCTTGGCAAACAGCCTCTTGTTTTTAGATATGTTTTTATAGAAATAAATGAGGATGTCTTACAAATGTGCAGTTTACTATTTTAATACACAATTTATGAGATTTATTATTTCAGTTTCCAAAAGTAGTTTGTAGAACATAAGGCAGCATTACTTATTCAAAATGTGTGCCATTACTCACAATAAATTCAATAAAAGTAATAAAATATGTAGTTTACTTTTTGCACTTCAACAGCCTTTTCTATCCTAAAAATAAAAGGCTTAAAAAGTGAGAAAGAATCATTTTCAGAACACCAGAGTAGACTGAAACAGGCCAGTGGATGGGTAGTTCAGATTGTCAGCAGTTATTGTGGAAAGCACATTAACTTCCAGCCACGCAATAATGTGACCTTATACTTGTAAGGAAAGTTTTATCCTATAAGATATTACAATATCCTAAAAGATATACAGAGCTACTAAGTACATAATTTTGTTTGTTGAGACATGGACTCAACACCTAATGGAAAACATTGTCATTTAATGAATGGGGCAGCAGATTGGAAGCCAGGAAACTTCAATTCTATTGTGGGTTTTGACAACTCCTGCACATTTTTTACCAAATCTTATATCTCCTGTGATTTCTCCCTGATCTTTTGCATTTCTGATCTCCTTATAAGGTTATTATTGCAAAGACTGGATATTTTGATACAAAGAGACTGGATATTTTGATACAAATAGACAGGATTCAGCTGTCTCACAAAAAAGTGCTGTGAAAAGCACAGAAAGCTAACTTACATTGAAATGTGTGTGTGTTTTATGGTTTTTTTTTTAGAAAGTCCTAGCAGTTCTTGTTTAGTGTTTCTGCTTGTTTAACGTTGCCACTAGTATGAATAGTATGGTGAAAATTTTTGTAAGAAATTTAAACCTAGTAAAGATCTAATGCTACAAGATCCTATAGCTCAGGAAAAAAAAAAAACTTAACATATTATATTATCTCAGATTAAAAAAAATTCATTTTATATTTCTGTATTAACAAGAAGGGCAAAATTCACCAGATCATTGAGTACAGAGAGGGGAATATCTGCTAAGAGAGGTCTTTTCACTTTTAATTGTTCAAGTGCAATGTTTTTGGATGCATTCAGGCACTTTTAACTAAGAATGCCTCCTACCTTATAGGTCTTTCCAGAAGACAAAGAAGTTCTTCATGGAAGCTGTTATTACCTTGTGCTCTGTGTACTAGATGATTTCTTAGCAGTTTAAGAGCTGCATTTGGCACAGGAGAGGAAATGATAAGGCATCTTTAGAGTAGCACATATAATTTATATTCAATATTGCTATATATTATGATCTCTTTAGAACAATATAAAATGCCCATTAGAAAGAGTCTGAAGTGGTTGCATGATTATTCAGAAACATCTTCAGGCTTGAAAGAAATAGATGATGTCAATAGGTGTATCTTGGCTCTGCTTTCCCCCCAGAATGATGCTATATCATAGGAAAGGCTATCTTACTTCAAATGCATTGTTGTTGCCAGGGTCTGAATATGAGATATTTCATTTATTGTTTTAAATTACTAGATGAGATGCAAAATATTTTTTTAAATGGAGAGGAAGAATAATAAGGCTACCCCTTGCTCTCAGAAAAAATTCCATACATGGAAAACAAGCCCAAATGAATACAAATAACAGTGCACACTGTATAAAGAGCAATAAAATGCTACAGTTCCACCTGGGTTACTATAAAAGTACTTTGGGGGGGAAAGAAAAACAAACTGAAACCAACAAAATAAAACACAAATCCAGCAACAAATGGAAGCACATATTGAGTTCAGAAGAAGTAATTGGGTAGATAAAAGACAAAAAGGAATGGAAGACTTTTATTTAGTAATGATATATTTGTTTGGATTTGGCTTTTATAGCTATGCATTTTAACTGCAATACCATCTTTTGACAAAAATTAGGAATTACATTATCTTATTGCAAAATAAAATTCATACATTTATATTAGAGTCATATTTTAATTGATGTAATTAATGTAATCATAATCTTCAATTAATTAATTTTCTCATGATCTGTATGAAAATATGGTGTTCTTAAATTGGATTTTTATATATAAGGTACTTCCATTATGTAGATTAGAGGAAAAGATTTATTTTTTTTCTGGGGAGAAATGTTTAATTATTGTGTTTCAGAGATCAGTAGTAAAAGTGTCACCACTAACTTCAAGTAATTTAAGCAAATTTAAAGAGAATTTAAAGCGATTGGGGAGACACAGAATATTGAGAAGTAGAAGTTGCAGTGGCAATGCCTAAAGATGCCTTGGGATAAGCTTTTACCTGGCTAAGAGCAGGATTAGGAGGTTAAACAGTACGTGGCACTGCCACACATTTCTGATCATGGAGAATTAAATGAAACCTTCTTCAGTCAAGTAGAAGAAACCTCACATTTACAGGCCTGGCTCCTTGTGGGGGACTGCAACCACCCCATTATCTGCAGGCGGGACAACACAGCAGGGCACAAATACCCAGGAGGTTTCTCAAGTGATAGAGGAGCCAACAGGAGGAGCCTTCTTCTGGACCTCCTACTTATATAAATGTAGTGCAATGTTGTGATGATTTACATTATATTCACTTTCCTACTTTTCCCTGCTGATACATTAAGCCAAAAATTTGTATTTCATGAGCAACACTTAACACCTGCACAGTACCTGCAAAATGTTGTTATGGACATAAATAGCAAAATTTCCCAGATAGAGAGGGGTTTTTTTTCTGTAATAAATAAATTAAAAGTCATTTTCACCTTGTAAAATAACATTATTGTAGGTAATAGTTATTGTCTATTTAAAGACAGACACTTTTGTTTTTGTTCCCACCAGACTTGAGTTTTACACATTTTTTTTTTAGCAATTGGGCTCATGGATTCTAGATGTCCCATCTTCTAATAACTTTTGACAAAGCATGTAAAAAGGAAAAAGTTACATTTATTTACTAAAACAAACATTTATAAACAGTGACATATGAAATAACTAATATCTTAAAATTGGACTCTGAACAAATAAATGTCTGGTTAGTTAAGCAATATACACAGGCTTGTTCAGGGTATGTTTTAGTACCTCATTAGTGCTCTGATCACTGCTCCTACTCTCTTTGGCAACATTCTTTCTCATTTATTTTTTATACTGCAGTAGCTTCCACACCCTTCATGCACCCCTCTTTAAACTGTCAGCTGTAGATATGACAGACAGTTTAGTCTAGTGAATAGGACATGGGAATGTGCCTAAAACTCCTTGACTGCTGTTTTGGCAGCTAAACACAGGTTTATGGGTCTGGGTGCAAGAGGGAGAGGAGGAATATATTCCCAATGCACTTTCCACAAGTGGATCAAGTTGAGTTCATAGTGATTGCTAAACTTTTTTTTATTGCAGCTACTTAGCTGGGATACCCCATGGATATCCCATGTGTTAACTTTAACTACAATCACAGTAATGTAACAAGTATTGCCAATCAGTAATAAGGTAAGCCAAAAGGGATCTAAGATGATTAGGCATTGGACAATGATGTCCATGTGGCAGTCTTCATATATTCTTAGAGAGAAAAACTTTGACAGACATCCCCCTGATCCCTGCTAAAAGGATGTGCTTTATATTTATTGAAAGTGGCAAACATGAATAGGGCAGAAGGGGGAAGCTTGAATATTTTAAATTTCCTATTGAAACTAGAGAGTGAATGCCTTAGAAAATGCTTTTGTTTATAAACAAATCTGTGTATTGAGAATGCAAATTTAATACTTACTTCTTTCAATTTCAGTATAAGCCATGGAAAATTCTTCCAGGAAATAAAAGTTACTAATAAAGGAGAGATAAGAAGGACCTTATCCTGACTATAGTAAAGGAGACCTCACTATGCATATCTGTGAGCACTCATCCCACTGATCACAGAGAGAAAACCTTGTAAAGTTCCTGTAATGTCAGCTGAAGTTGCTGCAACTACCCGCACATTTACTGCAGGCAAAACATTGTGTGAGGGCTTTCTCATTTGTTTTAGTTAAAATCAGACACATTGAATCAGGCCACAAATTGAACTTTTGGGCTGCCTCAGCAGACTGAGTATGATTCAAAACACTCCCATACCAGTTTCAACCACTTCATCAATTCCCTTTGCAGTATCAGTCATCTAACCAGGCTTACCAAAAGTATCTTTGATCCTTGGAGTTATAGTTTTTGCTTTCCTTCACTTCTTTCCTTCAGGTTGAATGTGAGGTAATGACTTCTTTGGTACAGAAGTTTGCTCACATAACTTAATGCTGATATCCATTATACAGTTGACAATACCACTTATTACCAGCTAATATCTTTAGAAATTCCGTTCTGGATTGAAATGGATTTACTACATGATAATAGTTCTATTTGAATATGCTAATAAAGATATATGGTGTTGGAGCTATCCAAAACTGAGGCAGACAGTCAGCCTGTGAGCTTTCCTTTCAAAAAGCAAGCACAAATTGACAGCAGTGCACCTGATTATATACTGCTTTCTGAAGGATACCTGACCCAGGCATTCTTCATCCATGTCATGTATGAAATAACTGTAGTTGGACTGGCTGGGTTATACAGTACTAGGAAAAGGTTACAGGCATATTTCAGGGAGTATTAAAGAGCTCCAAAGTTATTTGTCTCAAAAGCAATTGTATTATCTTTAACAGGCATCTTCCTTTCCCTATGGACAACTGTGATTTCTTTCCCTGACCATTTTCTTTCCATTGTGAAGTCAATGTTCTTTGTTTGGAACAGCCAATTTGAGAAGGCAATTGAATACAGAATAGAGATACTAAACATTATTCTTATAAATTGCATTAAAGTGTATGCATCTGTCTCTTTTATAAAATTCCTGCCTGCACAGAATAGCTGTAATCTGAATTAGTAGATGGCTGGTCAGATATGGTGAGAATGAGCAAGAGAGGAATATTTAAACCAGGTATAGACATAAGAAGATATCAGTGAATTGCACAGCATATTTCAGTTTTTGGTCATGTGCCATGAATAATTTTGGCAAAATAAATTGCATCAATTTACTTAACTTTTTTACTGAATGAAACCATCAGTATGAAAAGAACTAATTTAAAATAATTTTCATAAATTTAACAGAAGACCAATGTAGCTCTTCTGTAAGGGCAAAAACTGAAGTGCTATCTTATTCTGTAAAAAATACAAGGTCTCAGGGATTAAAGAGCTGCACTGACCATATAAATATTTTCAAGAAATAATGGAATTATTTTATTTCTCTCAAAAATGATATAGCAATATCAATGCTATTTCACATATTGGTGTTCTAAAATATTCCTTCTTACCTTGGTTTAGTATGTAATGATGTCAACCACCAGAAGTGCTACCATTGTTATCATTAAAGAGAGGTTCTAAATTGCATTTTCAGATCTAAACACATGAACAGATATGATTCTCTTCAGGACAGAGAAAGAACAGATATGTTACATAAGGATAAATTTGTAAGCATTTCTATTCCCATCTCTGATAATGTTTTTTCTATACTTAAGTTCATATACTTTCAAAACATTTAACTGTTTGCAGTCTTGATCATGACTACACAAAAGACATTAAAAAATCTGTCTCCTATCTTAAAACATTATACAAAACTAATAATTTCTACTGAAAACATCAAATTTTGTCAGAGTGCTGATGTTAAAAAGGACTTTATTATCATTGTGCCGCTATCAGAAAAGGAATTTCCTGAGATCAGAAGAAATTTTTTTTTCTGTATAACGTAAAATTTGCCTGTTACCCTATATTTAAGATAGACTCTTTCATCTGGAGATTGGTTTACATATTTTATTTATTTGACCTCTTCTACTTCCTTTTTTTTTCATTAAAAATAAGTCACAAAGTACTGGGCTTGTGCATTTCAGTCTTTCTTTAAGTGGTATGCCTGGTTTTCAACCTGTGTCTTACAGAAAACAAAACAAAGTGCAAGAAAGTAGTTTTTTCCTTATTTTAACAGAGAAACAATGTTGTGATCTAAGTTTGCCTTATTCAGATGTTATAGAAAAATCAAACACCAAGTAAACAACTACCAACAAAACCCCCAAACCAAAGTAAGCAACCAGTCACTAATTTTAGCTTTGGTTTATATATCTATTTTCTCAAAATCATGAACACAAATATTCTCTAGCTATATCTATACCCATGTGAGGTAAAATAAGCTTTGAAGAATTTTAAACCAGACTGAAATATTATTAATTTACTAAAAATATTTATTTCAGATGGGTTTTCAGCAATAGCCAACATACAGTAAAACCAAAGTGGAAAATATCTCACTCATGTTGTAGTCACAGTATGATTCCATCAAAATTCAGAAGTTACATACATTGAACATGTATATTAATTTCTGATGTTATCCACACACTTTCAGTCTATGTAAGTTTAATCTTTAGTTTGTAATTCTATTAAAATCTGGTTTTTGCATCAAATATGTCATGTTACATATGTCTTTCTCCTCCTTCCTTCCTTGCCTTCACCAACCCCAAAAACCTAAGGAAACAAAATAAACTTGAACCCTGCTAAGATTACCTTCTGCAACTTGATTAAATAAGCATTTAGTTGTTGATACAACTGACTGGTTGACGACTGACACTCTAAGTCCCCTCTGCTAACAGTTTGTTATCATAAGCATTGTAACCAATTAGTGTCAAGCCTTGTTTGCCCAAGATTAATTTTCCAATATCTGAAGTTCAGACTCAGTTTTTCCTGAAATTAATAGGAACACTTGGAGTACTTTAACTAAGCATATAGCTTTGAAGCTAAAACCTCTGGCAGGTAAATAATATTTGTGGGCTTTGTTTTTTTTCTGATTTAAGTATGCACTTAGAAAAAGTTAGCTTGCATGAGCTAAAAATTTGAAAAAGTAATTCAATTTTCTATAGATATAAATTTATTTTCTAGAAAAGTTTTTCAAATATTTTAATAATTTTGAATTTAAAGGATAGAAATATGGTCAGCAGTTCACAAATGGAAAGAAAATTATGAATGTCAATATCAGTTATGTCCATCGTCATTATTCTAACTACATTGAAATAGGTAATTTTTAAATCAGTTTCAGATGAGCGGTTTGACTCGTTATTAGACATTACCAATGGGTGTTCATTTCTTAAAGGTACAAAAATCTTTATATTGCAACAACTATGATTTTTAGGAACCCAAGGTTGATTCTTTTTTTGGCTACTTGACTGATTTTTAATTGAAAATATTTATACACTGAAGACAACAAATTCATTTTCATAGGAAAAAAGGTAAATTTGGGGCTTAGTAAAGCTGTCATTAGAAATTTTTTTGAGCCTTTTTATCAATTCAAAGAGAATTTAGAACAGCCCAGTTGAATAAAATTTAACTTGTTTTTCCATCATGTTCAAAACAAGCATCTGAATCTCATTTTCTATTATGCCTGATAAGAGAAGAAAACTAACGCACCAGATAAGAAAAGAAAATTAATGCATATTGCAGGACAAGGACGCATTTAACAGTTTGTGATTATTTGGCTATTTGGAATCTGGAGTAGAGGGTCTTGTGAAATAGTAAGATAGGTAAGTGGAATGTGTTTGTACGTGTACATATATATAATATGTATTTATTTATATATATGTGTGTGTTTGTGAGTGCTAATTCATATGCATACAAAAAAAAATGTAGGACTTGGTTGCAATACAAAGAAAAGAAAATGCATGATTATACACACCCGCACACACATCACCCTCCTCCCTTGAAATGCAATTTTGCTTTTGGTTAAATGAACATTTTAATTGTTGTCTGAAGTTTGATCAATCAATAGAGTATCATGCCTAAAGCTCTTACTTATTGTAATACCCATGACTATTATTTTAAGTTTAATATTGATGTTGTTATTGTTATTGTTGTTATTAGTATGAGATTAACAGAATATGTTATAATATAGCACATTATGTAGGTATAGCAATTGAATATCTTTTCAGTTTGGACAATTGTTTATGATTTCATATGAATAGTTCAGGTCTGGCCTCAGCCAATCTTAGTCAACAGCGGGAGAGTGAAAAATTTCTATATGCAACAGGAGAGACATCTTCTTCCTTGATGTGAAATATAAGCTGTGGAAAAACAATGGTTGAGGATCAAGGTGGATGCTTATGAGTGACTGCAGGGTCTCACACTGAGCACCACTCCGAGCCTTTCTCACTGGGGCACTGGAACTACTTTGAGAGAAAGGCCTGGTGTCTTCCTGCACTACTGAGTATGTTTAATATTGCCACACCTCAGGTTTTGTCCCTTTCTTCCACAAAAAAAAAAAAAAAAAAAAAAAGAGATATGTAGGAAGTAGATAAATTTTGTATCTTCAGATATTTATTTTTGGGCTTACAGTGATGTGATCAAAATATTTTTAAAATTCAATGATGTATATATACTACTAGATACTTGACAGTATCTAGTAGTAGCTATGAGATCAAAACTGAATGGATAGGTAAACTTCTGAAACATTACAGCCACAGTATATTTACTATAGTTTACATATATTTACTATATTTTACAATGCAGCCATGGAATATTTAGTATATTTACATACAGAGACATTAGCAAATACTCCAATAAAAATTAAATTATTAAGATAATTATAAAATTATCTGCCTACTGTTTAGGCATCATGTCAGCATATATTGTCCATATAAAATATCTAATCCAAGAAATCAAGCACTATTTCTATGTTCTAAATATATTTTAGAAATATTTTCACATCTTGCATGCTAAACTCAGTTTCATTTTCCCTGCTTAATATGTCTTAAATTGGCACTTAATTAACCAATTCTGTGGTAAAAACCTGAATGGAAAATAAATGAAATACTGTAGTCTTCTAAAGACAAATAAGAAATTATTTCCACAACTTCTGAGAGTGGTTAATTCCCACATCCCTGTTAACATCGTGTGGCATTAACATTTCATGGGTTTAACTTTCTGACATAAACATTTTGAATCAGATAATTTGTATCAGCAACAAGCAGAAGTGTAAGTAAGTGAGAAAAATGGAAAAAAAATACCCCTAGAAAACTCATCTCTTGAAATGTTGAATGGTTTTGGGCTTTCTTGAGGGGTGTGAATTTTAAGACTTCACGCAGTAATAACACTAATCCAGATCTCAGTTGGAAATGTCATTGTTGTGATTAATTGATAGCCATAATCTACTTCAGGGAGGCATATAATTTTAAATGGAAAAGTCATAGATAGAGGCCAATTAGTACCATGGTAAATGATGAGCAATTTCAATATCAAATGTCATTCAGGGCCTTGATATGTCGTGCCCTTTCTTTTGTCTTCTTCCCTATCCTCCCAAATCCATCCACATTTCAGTCTTTCAGTATAAAAAATATCATTATTTAAAAGATTCCTATACTTTTAAAAACACACTAGAGCTTAATTCCTTTAAGTAAACAAAATAACACTAAAGAAGAGAAAGCAGCCTTCTGAAGAGTCAGCAAAGACCTCCAAGGCTGGTTGTGAATGCAAACAATAAATTGCGGGTGCAGACACACACAATACTCAGAAAGTGACACCTGAGACCAGGGCCACTTTTGCTGCATCCCTGTGTGCCCACAGAGCTGTCAGAAGGCAAAGAGCCAGCATTCCATGTGGATCCAGCCTGCAGTATTTCAGCTTTCATTCTCAGGGTGTTGGACACCACATGACAGCTAATGCAGTTTAGGAAAGGTCCCAAAGAAGAACAGACAAAACCCCTCAAAGTAAAACATACTAGATGATTGTGTTGTTGTTGTTTCCTTTGGACTTTAGTGAGATGTCTTGTATTTTCCAGAGTGTCCTACTGGGGACAGTGTGGTACCAGAATCCATCAGTGTGGTTCTTCTTGCAGGATCAGGGCCTTCTTTTAATAATATAAACTGGCAATTTTTATTTACTTACAAATCAACATTTAACTGACGTTACAGCAAGCACTATGCAAGTGTTTATTAAATATCAATTAATTTAAACAGATTTTAGGTTGTATAAAATAAATCCATTCTAGATTATATGAAATGCCTGATTTAATAAGCTACATATTTGTGCTTATTCTAGTCAACATATATTCCCTTTGTAAACGCAGGTTATACTGGGCTGGTGAGGATGAAGGAAGGATTATCAGGGTATTACCTTTTATGTATTGTTTGATTCTGGATCTTGTTTTTATGAAACACATAATTCATGAGGGATTTGGGGACATGTAGACAACTTTTAGAAATACTTTTTAGACCTGATGTATACATAATAGACTGATATATTTAAAAGTATGCATATAAGAAATGAAGAAATATTTTGTTATAAACATTCTTTGTCTCTTCTGTTGTTCTCTTTTTGTAAACACTTAAGGCTATAATTTGTATCAAACATGTAAAAAATATGCTGTGGGCCAAAGTTAGTAGCACACTTAAAATGGAAGACAGGCAGAGAGCAAGCATATTTTGCTTGTACTAAAATCATATGTGCATTGAAGCTCAAAATCTGGCTTTATTTGCATTTTTTTAACATTCACACTCCTCTAAACCTGTTACAAATTTTCTTTGTTTAAATGTATTAGAATTTCAAGATATACCTTTGATTGTATCACACTTGACAGCATAATTGGAGAATTTAAGTCCAAAATTTTTCTTTAGATCATTTATCTCTAATAACTGTAAATTACACGGGGAGAGGTTTTGAGAAGAGTCAAGAGCTGCATGAAATCACACAGACCAAAATATTTTGGGGGAGTTTTATCTCAACCAAGTATACTTCATATCGTGAATTCTGTTGGTCTTGGACTCTTTGACTTGGTATTTCATATAAAACAATCAAGTGATTGCAAATTGAAAATGCAAATCCTAATATTTCATTTACATTTCCTATTAATCCCTAGTATGATCTTAGTGCATCACTGGTATTAACACTCTGAGCATCCTTAGTCTCATTGCTTTCCTCTGCTTACAAAAGGAGACCTTGTAGTGTGTGACTTGACTGGTTGTCAGGTCATATAGGCAGGAAAATGCTGAGCCTTCATTAATACTTCCTCCAAAGATGATTTTGTGAAGAGTGCCATCTGACAGCAATATTTTTAAATTATTTTCTTTTTACCTCTCAAAAGCATTTATGACTGCTGCTTGCCCCTGAAAACTTCCCTCTTCATGTGTCCAAAACCAATATTTCTCAGGTCATTTGGTCTTATAGACAGTCCTAATCAGATAAACCTATTAAATATCATGGCATGCAGGGTTAGTTTGATCATAGAAGACCAATTATTCTCTATATAACATTTTGTTTCCACTGTAAGTGTTTATAGGCATAGCATGGATTTGCCAGTGTTCCCTGGAAATCAAGTGTAAAAGTGAAAATGCCTAGGCCTTGTCTAACAAAATTCTTTGAATATTCAAAGAGCACATTGACAAGATGGTGTAAGCTACTCTTACACTGTTTGTTATTTTAGGTGTCAGCTACGTTTCTCATCTTGCTTATTTCTTCCTCTAAAACATACCTGGTTTTCATCTCCAGGCACTAACTTCTAAATTCATTAAGTTATTTCTCTTCAAGTTTAGTTGGTTTTGTGTGGTTTAGGATGTTTTTGGTTTGGTTGGTTTTTTTTTTTTGCTTTCCCTTTACTACAGTGGTGAAGTTTGTTTATTTCAGTAAGGAGATTGGAGTGTATCCAAAGGTAAGCCCAAAGATACTAACTTAAAGTTGAAAACAATTTTTTTCCTATAAGTCACACTCTCATCAGGAAGTAAGAAATTATTCAATAAAATGATCCGAACTAGGCGGAAAGAGATGATATTTCAATGCCCTTCATTTGCTAATACAAAAAACCTTTTACAAACACCTACTGATATATAAATAAAATGTACCAGTGCAATAATGAGAATCAAATAGTGGGTGTTTTAAACACTCAGCTAATAATTTCAATATCTGGATAATGTTAACAAACACTTTATCATATTCTACCATGGTATCCTAATTAGTCTAACACTTATTTTATGTTCCAGCAGTGAATGATGAAACATTGCAGAAGCAGATGTTACACCATGTAAGTTGGCTGCAAGAAAGTGTTGCATTTTCGTGTGTGTTTTCCTGTTTCTAGTGATGTAGCAATACTTTCAAATTTATAGCCTCCATTTCAAATGAACAGCATCCACTAACAACACCAAAAAGCCATTTGTTACTTTTGCCTACATACTGGAAGCTATTCACTGATGTTTGGTTAATATGCCCTGTGTCCATTGGACATTCTTAAAATCACAAGATGTCAAAAAGGAATGTTTATAAACTAATTTGCATTACTTATGATTAGTGCCTGTGCAAGAGGGAACACATCCATATTTAGTCTAAGGGGGGTAGAAGGGGAGAAATTGGGGGTAGGCGTTATTATTGGCTCAATTCCACACATACCAAATGTGAATACTTATGTTCTTCCCACAAAGCATTAATTTTTTCACATGCTGTAGACTTTATTCTTTTACCAGGTTCCAGATAGCAGACAGCTCTTGTTTTTCACTTATGTTTTCCTTTTAACAACAGTCATTAATTTACTGATATGCTGTCTATCAGAACCACATCATCTTGATTAGAGCTGTTATCCTAATCAAAAGGCTGATAATTAAGACTATCCATCTGTAGAGTTCCAAGTGCTAAGATGAGCTGAAGATCCTAATTAAGATTATTTAGGTGTTACTTAAATGCCATCATTTGATTCAGCTAATCATACCAGCAGGTACATTAGATTTGCATTAATGTTCTGCTGAAGCCAGCAGCTCTTTAAACAGATCAAAAATGTAGATTACAGGCACCATTTTCAAACATCTTTATATCAATATAACACTGACACAATGCATTAAAGTAAATGGAATATTGGAAGAAAGAGGCAATTTCAGTGTTTCTCAGTCTGCTCTATGATAATCAGTAGAGTATTTAAAATAAGTAATTTATGTACTGAGTTTGTGTGTCCTAGAAGCTCCAAGGTTAAGCTTTCACTTGTGCTTTGAATATATACTATATGGATGACTTTCAATTTAATGTGCATTTTTCTAGCCTAAATGAAATGATACAGTGTAGAGGAGTTCATTAGTTCCTGCTGATAAATTATTAGATAGGTAGTTTACAAATAAGTTATTGGAGAAGTCATACTTACCTAATAAGGAATTTATATGAAGCTGAAATTCTCAGAGTCATGATTTCATGTTTAAAAGGGAGAAGCGTTAAAATGCTTTTGGGTTTTTTCCTCCATCATCAAAAAGGTAAATCCATTTTGATCAGAATTTTGGTACATTATGATTTCATAATCACAACAATTAAGTTTCTGTTTTAAGTTTAACCTGTAGATAAATCAGTTTCCAGGAAAGAGATCAATAAGTACCACTGTTAGTAATGTGGAGCCAGTACAATCCAAGACCTTCATGCAGGCATATTCTTTTTCTGCCTGAAGATGTGAGATACAATTAACATACCCTGAGACTAAAGCCTGTAAATATGTTTTATGAAAGATCTTACCTCAAAAAGCAAGGTGCTGATTCATACATATGGACATAAAGAGGTCATGAGTGCACTTCAGAAAGAGTTCAGCCCCTTAGAAGGAGGTCACCATAACAGCTTTAAGTATATATAAATAAATAAATCTATTCAAATCCATGTTTTATCTAAGACTCTGTTCACTCATAGTAGGGTAAAAGGAGAGGACATCTTAGTTCTCTCTTTTCACTACCTAATGAAGATGGAGCCAGGCTCTGCTGAAGGTACATTCTGCTTGGAGGAAAGGCACCAGACACAAAGAAACTCTAATCAGACACCATAATAGCATTCACTCTGAGCATTACCAAACATTCCACCCTTGGCTGTATGCAGAATTTGACTTAATAAGATCCTCATCTGATCTGGAGCCTCATTGAGCTCACTAGTTCACTAATTCAGTCCGTCAGACACGGCTCTTTTAAGAACTAGAGGATGGTTTAATTTTTGGAGGTGAATCATTTGGTATAGAAATATCTAGGCTTGGAGGTCTTCTAAATCTCTGCAGTGAAAAGAATCACATCCTTTCATACTGTTTTTCAGAGTCATATTACTCTCACAGGATTTGATCTGGGGAATAAAATATTCCTGTACACAAGAAGTACTTTCCAGTCCAACCAAGTACTTAAGCATGGCGATAGAACAATCACATTGCTGAATTTCCTTTAAAGGAGCTTTTGCCTGAAGATAAATTGGACTTAACTCCCTAGTTCCAAAGAGTGCTTGAGATTCCAGAGCTGTTTAAGAATAATATGCTATCAGTAGTGTAAAATATTGGCCTAATTCACAGAATGCATAATGTCTGGGCATAAAAACTATCCCAAAACTATAGATTCTGCTTATCATTAATCTGTAAAACTGAACATTCAGTTTATGAGTTTAATGTTTTTAAGGTTTCTTCAGGAAAACTGGACTCAACAATCTTGTCAGGTAGAGAGGAAAAAAGAAGAATAAGAGTGTGATGTCTACAGAGAGAGGGTTAAGTTAATTCGGGACTCTTAACTGTATATTTTTCTGCTTTGAAATGTTAATTTTGCCTGTAACTCTGAATCTCTACCGTATATTTTTTACTATTTTTGATGGTTTTGCAAAGAACTTTGCTTGCAAGCTTCTGATGCTATCCTTAATTTTATGCTAACAGATTCTATTATCTAAAATATGCCCAGCCCCAATTGGAGATGGACGGGAATTTTCCAAGAAATTACAGCAATTACACCAAAAGAACAAAGATATTACAGTGTATTTTAGTGGTTACATTTAAGATGTGAATCATCTTTTAAAAAAATCCCTTTTCTTATTTTCTGTTTTATTTGCATATAAACAGACATATTCACACAGAATTTGCATAGAAATAGATGCATTCAAAACATCTTTACAGCAATCATGAAATCACAGAAGTTACAGATGTAACAGTGTTATTAGTTCTGATTATTTAAACTGGGCATCTATTTTCCGAGTGATTTTTGGGACAGTTACTGATTTTACACACCATTTTGCACCTGCAGATTCAGACAATGGATTTAAATATTTAATTTAGATTCTGCACACACAGCAGGCAGTAATGCCCAAGTTTCCCAGACTACTCTCAGGTTAGGAGAGAATTTCTAGAGCATTCAACATAAGTGATCGATGTATTTAATTTTAGAGTCTCTGAATATTGGGAACAATTGGCAATCAACACTGATGAAAAGTATCCCTCACAGTTTAAAATCTTGCCTTGTGCTCAAGAAGACACATTCCATATCAGGAGCTTAAAGCTTTTGCTTTAAATATTCCAGCAGTAATATCAGAAACAATATACTACAGTTTGTTAAAAAGTTGCCCAGGCTGAGAGCTAAGACAGCTCTTGCATACCAATGTCTCACAGCATACAACTTTTTTCTAAATTTTTAATGTTTAGAGGTTTTAATAATGTATTTATTTTTAAATTATCTCACTGGTTGTTATTTGCTTTAAATAAGATCTCTGTAGAGAAATGGGTAACATGAGGGTGATCTTCAAATAAGAGAGTTATATATATTGAATCACCAGGTCTATAACATTACAACTTGTCTTTCTAGTATTATTTTCATGGGAGAGTAGCAGATAGATTTATTATTTTTGTCATACCTAGACTGAAAACACCATGCCTATTACTAGCTACCTGAACATTTGGCTCAACCCTCTTTTAAACTAAAATCGCAATAAATTCTGGGATGAGCAAAGACAATATGAAGGAAAAGATATTTTATTACACAAGTTCTCACTAACATCTTTGCCAGTTAATAAGTTTTATAAAGTGATGGAGGAATTTCTCTCTAAACAAAGTCATGATTTTGCTCAAGGTCAAGGAAGAGCAATCTTTCTAATTTTTCCTTTACATTTACTAAAAATTCTCAATTTTCTGAAGGGACAGTGCTCTCCTATAGAAATGATGAACTGTAAAGTGTTTTATTTGTGCTCCAAGGAAACAGAGTTCTCTCAAACTATTTGACCTAATACCTGAGCTTTCTTTAAACAGTGAGACCTAGCCAGATACTTCTATTGACTGGTGCTAAAGAATCTTCTAAAAATATAACCTCTATTGACTGTATCTGGGTACTTCCTAACAAATGCCTAAAACACTTTTAATGTTATATTTTAAGTTTGTGGTTTTAAGCAATATTTCCTGTTCTGATATTTTATTCATGCTGTTAATGCTAAGTTGATTAGCTGTCACTATAATTTCTTTTTGGAACATATTTCTTTAATTACCATTTCATCTTTCTGCAGTTTTTATCAGTCTGGAGCCATAAACCTGTTATTGTTTTTATTACACTGGTGTGATAGTGAAAACCAGATAAATTGTCCGCAAAAGTACATATTCAGCGGAAAACTAGAGCAAGTGGGCCTTCAATCACAAATTTCAGAAATTCATGCGTATAAGACTTAAGAAAATGGCCCCTTGGAACTGATAAAAGTACATATAAATAAGAATGCAAGAAATGTTCCTGATGTTCCCACATATATTTAGTCCTTCTTTTAGAAGTGCTAGTAGGATATGCCATTTAAAACCAGAATACTAGCCTGGCTGCAGCAGTTTATTTCCCCTGTAAATTCTATTACCTACAATCATTAAATTAAGGATGTTATAAGATATATCCCTATGCATTCGCTTTGGTGTCTCTCTCGACTTGCTATCTGTGAATTTGTTTAAACCACTTTAAAACCTGGTATAATTTTCACCCAAAAATTACTGTAGCAATAAATTCCAGAATTGTATTGCCTCATTTTTTAAGTACTTTTAAAATGTTTATCTTGTACTAGCTTCAGTGACAGCCCACAGTGCTTATTAGCATGGGATTTGGCAATGAACTGTTCTGTATCAGTTTATCCACTCATTTCTTGGTCTTTGAAATCTTACTAATTAGCCTTCTCCTTTTCAAATTTGTGTATTAGCCTTTTCAATTTATCCTTAAAATCTAGGTGTTCTGTTCCCTCATATGATTGCTGCCCTTCTTTGTAACTTCTCTAACTCCCTTGAGTCTTTCTTGATGAACAAGAACAGCTCTTAGTAAATCCTGATATAAACATAAACTTATTTTATTAAAATATTAACATTTCCAAATAATATCACATTAATTCCTCAGGATTCATAGTTTGTTCAGCTACAGTTCAATAAAACAATTAAATATCAATTTTTTGGGGTGAGGGGTTGATGACCACCTGCAAGCTGAAGGGAGCAAGTCCTTCCTACAAATTACATATTCTTCTAAGAAAACTAAACTTGGTCTGAGGGCTCAGATCGGTAAGGGGCTTGCTGAATTCAACAGCCAGAGAGGCACAGCTGCAGCAGCTCCATGCCCCTGGGCTGAACCAGGAGTGAGGTTGAGAAGATGTCCCTGATAGGCACAGCACAAGCCTATGGACATGGCCAGACAAGTGCCCTGAGCTGCCACCCATGCTCATGCCCTCTGTTCTCTTAGCTCCTATTTGACCACACCTGCCTTCCTAACCCACTTCATGCTGCTATTACCCCATGTTCTGTTCATCTGCTAAACGTTCCCAAATAAGCAATAATGTGTCTCACCCCCATGTAGGCAGTAACCCCCTCCATTCAACAGATGCTCCAGAAAGCTGCTGCAGATGATGGTGGTTCAGCCCATGGGCGTGGAGGGCCCCCAGAGACAGCTCCAGGAGGGAAGATGTCCTGTCTCTGGTTGGATTACTGGGTTGCCTCCATCTGCTCTGATACCTCTCTACTCTTTTATGTGTCTGGAGAAGCTTTTGATAAGCTGGTGGCTCTGCTGTGTGAATGGAGAAGTCTTTAATGCCTCACCTGCAGTGGTCATGGAATAGCCAAGTAAGGCTACTAGTTCAATCCCTACCTACCTTTTTTCCTCTGTGCTCCTTTATGAGTTGAGGCCAGCTTTTTATTAAAATAGCCTTGCAAGAACCTTAAAGATTTTCCTACACCACAAAAATGTAAGATATTAGATGGCAGAATATCTTTAGGAATCTCAGAGCCACTCACCACTTGTAATGACTTGTAAATTCTGGAGACAGAACCCCTCAAATTTCATGAACCTTGCTCTATGCCAGTGATATTTCTGAATGTTATTGAAAAACCTTTGTAACAGAAAAAAGAGAGTACTCTTATTATCCTTTTTGTTAGTAAATATTTTTTCAATTAGGTTATAATCAGAGACAAACTTTCTTTCACACCTTAACGGCACAACTCGCTACTTCTAGCTATAAACCAGATAAATTTTCTAGATCAGATCTAAAGCATGTAAAAGATTTGCTGACAGTTCATCGTATCTTATGCACATTCATTCAAACCCAGAGGAAAAAGTGCCATAAATACAGGAATATAGTTGGTTTTCATTTTATATTTTTCTAGTTAGTAATATAGTACTGTCCTTATTTTTGCAGGCTTAAAAGCATAAGACAAATACATTAAGGACACTTGAGATGTTGGTTTTCCTATTATTACAATTTTTTGTGCAAATATTCATGGTTTATTCGCAGAACATGAAAAATCTTTTGCAATCTCCACCAAGAAGATGCTGCTTGTCCTTGATTACCTATATCTCAAAAGGATTGGAAAAAATATAATCCAGCTATCTAAAAACCAACCAAACCCCAAACAAAAAAAATATAAATTTTGAATTAAGCTTGGTTTAGAGCAATGAGGACATATTAACTGAAAAGTGACATAGTACCCTGATATTTTACAGTATTTATGATTTGCTTTTTCCCTCCTCATCACTTTGTTCTTCATCAGATTGAAATGAAGATGAATCTTAATAATTCAGTTCCTTAAAGAGTTGATCCTATTTTCAAAGGGATACTTTTTTTTTCAAAAAAATACTTTCATCCCTGTGTTTATTACTGAGCTATCATTTAGCAGAATCTGTTTTAGAATTTCAGACTTCACAGGCTTCTCCAACATGGTACTACAATTACAAAACCCATTAGAGAGAATATAATTGCTGTTAGTGCACAATGTTTGTAATATATATTAGGCATCAGATTACCAAAAGGCATACATATTTAATGAACTAACTCTGAATACAAGGTTACTAATGATTAATAGCCTGAAAGGACACAAAAAGCAACATGCATTTTCCTCAAGCCATTATATGCTGCTAAACACATCTCAGCAATTATGGGTGAGGAAGTAATCTGATGGGGCAGTGAAAGTCAAAGGAGAGAAACAAAGTGTTCCATGAAATTATATCTCAACAAAGATATTCTGTGCAGTATAATTTCAACACTAGATTACCATGAAACTTTATGAATCACAATGTGATGCTTTTAGTTAAACTAAAGATAATTGTCTGCATGATCTTAAAGACATTTTTTTCATGGGCTTCCTGCAGAGTTTTAAGTGCAGAGCAGAAAAAACAGTTTGGGTGCTCAGTGTGGAATGCCCAAATGTCACAGGGTCTGACTGCAATCTGCTTATATTTTGAATGGGGAAGAGTAGAAATCTAGGTTTTATATTCCATCTAAAAGCCATGCATTAGAAAATGATTACACTGTGGGGGATAGTTAAATCATGTATGGTCTGTTACTTTCCTTACCAAAACCTGAATATATTTAAATAAGCCTGAGCAGCTGTTACCCAGTGCTAGTCCCATATTTGAAATCTTTGGATGTCAGTACCTTTTGACCCTTTGTGTTCTTTACTGCCACGATTGCAGGAGGTGGAGGGAGAAGTAAAATTTAAAAATAGAACTGAGAATTAAATAGCTTGTTATATTTCCTGGAAACTTTTATTGAAAATGAGGACTATGTTGAACTAAAATAAATGTCAGGTTGGATAGAATATTCAGTGGTGTGTAACAGCAGGATAGGAAGACTCACTTGGACTGTGTTTCATTTAAGTCCCCGTGACACTGGATGAGACTATGAGTTTCTGATGGTGACATTTTACTGTTACTTACCCATTTGTGGTGTTATTGAGCCACATTCAGAATGAAATAGCTGGGCAAGTGTATTAAATATGAATTACTAGAATAACATCTTAAATATAGTAATATTTCTTGGGTTTTTTGGTACATGTACAGTTCATGACTTGCAGTCACCCTGACAAGAGAAATATATCATTTGCATGCACCAGGTTATTTCACAAAACAAGAAGACAGATGTAAAAAACAATCTTGATAGTTCTGGAAAATCCATTATGTAAAACCACTAAATATATATAGACCATACTAGCAAAAAGGTCATTAAAGGAGTGGTATAAACAGTTTTGGAAAGCTAATCTCTCATCTAAGAAACAGGTCTAATATACTTGATACAGAGAAAATATAAACAAAGTCTGGCCTTCAGTCTTATGTACTATAGGATAACTAAACTGAGGTGCAACAATGTAATTAATAACTGTGACTTGAGAAAACAGCAACTCTGACTGGTTGCCAGAATTATATATTTGTTCTCTATGCACAGGAAGGAGTTCTGTCAGGTGATCTGTTAATCAAAGTGACAGGTCCTGTTTCCCTTCTCACTGACATTAATGTTGATGCATTTCTTTTCTGATATTTCATGTGTTTCTGCATGCCACAGATAAGAGTTTGCCCACAAATTCAGAGCTTTTTCTTGCATGTCATGTGGGTGATAAGCATTTAGGCTTTCTTTGCAGAGAGAAAGCTGATTCTTGTTGATAGTATGTAAGATAAATGAGGCAAAAATGTAAGCCTTAGTGAAAGGTTCTTTGTTTTTAAGCAGACATTCCACTGACCATGTAGCCAAATATAAATAAATAGCAAAAAAGAAAATTCTTCCATTTACCACCATGTCAATTTTAATGACAAAAAGATATTTAACATTTGCCTTTATAGGCTATGGCCAGCAGTAGATGAATCATTGCATTTCCAAGGCTTCTGTATCATTGCAAAATACAGCAATTACTAACTTTTGAGGTTTTTGAATTTTATCTTTCCTTACCTGTAGGTACCATGTATAACATACATAAACAAGTAGGATTCAAAGATAAGGTGCAATGTTAAAAATTGAACTATCAAGTTTTTTATAACATGGAATACTGAATTTATGGGAGAACATAATAAAAGAATATTAAGCATTATAGAGTTTCAGATAAAACCATTAAAATAATGGATGCTTTACTTTTTATATAAAACAGCACATTGTCCAGCCAGCAACCAAGCCTCACTAAGCTGCTTGCTCATTTCTCCACCAGCAGGGTCAAGAAGAGAACTGGAAGGGTAAAGCTAAAAAACTCAGGCTGAGATGAAAATAGTTTAATAGGAAGAGCGAAAGCTGTACACACAAGCAAGGAAAACAAGGATTTTCCATGTGCAGGAAGATTTTCAGCTATCTCCAGGAGGGCAGGGCCTCATCACACATTATAGTTACTTGGGAAGATTCATCCCTCCAAACATCCCCTTGTCCTCCTCCTTCCTTCCCCCACTTTATATACTGAGTGTGATGGTCTGGAATATCCCTTGGGTCAGTGGGGTCACCTATCCAGGCTCTGTCTCCTCCCAGCTTCCAATGCTCCTTCAGCCTCCTCGCTAGTGTGGCAGTACCAGAAGCACAAAAGGCCTTGACTCTGTGTAAGCCCTGCTCAACAATCACAAAAACGTCTCTATATTATCAACCCTGTGTTCAGCACAAATCCAAACACAACCCCATACTAACAACTGTGAAGAAAACTAATAGGTAGAAATCAGTTTCGATATTTCAATTTGTTACACATGTAGGCATTAATTCAATCAAAATAAGTAAATAATTTAAAAAATATATATCATTAGAGTGCATGTTTTGGACTTTAAAAGTTAATTTAAACTCTATACCATATGAGTTTTTTGGACCCACAATTTACCAGCCAAATTATTCAGACACTTAAAATAAGAGCTAGGTTAAAAGGGTTTTTTTATGGCTCGATTTTCCTGCACTTTCTATTCTAAAGATTATATTGACTGGATTTTTATCCATCTTATTTGACATACAGTCAGCATTAGGTAATTTCTAACCTACACAACCTATCTTAGTCATCCTCTTCATGAAATCTGCTCTTGCATGTATAAAAAATTTCTACTTTTCCTTTGATCATGTATGGATGATTAAATTTAGTGTTTCAGTACTGCATGTTGACTAGGAGGCTTCTATTGCCAGGTAATATTTACTATAATACTGAATGGCAAGTGGTATGTGTAAGTTGATGCCTGTCTCAGAAGGCACCTATAGGCATTTGGGATTCAGGACATTTTTTTGGGGGATAGTCCCTGTGGGCAGAAATAGTGAGGAGACTTCTTTCTTAGTCATAGCTGAACCTGTCATTATAGACCAGGAAGTGTGGCATGAAGTCTGGAGGGATGACAAGTGAAGTGACCACCTTCCTTTTTAGGTAGAATTCTTATTTCTGAATATCAGTTATTCAGATATCTTCAGAATAACATGACAAAGCTGTGCAGACAGAATCCTAAGTTGAACTGGTGGGTGAGTAATTAAAGAATTAAAAAACAAATATGGAGTACCCAGTGCAGTCATATAAGGCTTTAGCCTTTAGATAAAATATGCTCTCAGCACTGGTTTGTGTTTCTGGCATCTCAGATTACTATCCTTAATCAGTGGCTTCAAAACTTGAAATGAATGAACTCATTAATAATTTTCTACTAATACATACCTGTAGAATTTATATCGTCCAATAAATTCAAAATGGATTTTGCATCTTTCACATATGTTCAGGGTGCATTTCATTGACACCTCAACTGTTTACATATACTAATGAAATAAACTATGCCTTTTATGCCTTGATGACCAACACCCTTAAGACTATACCCCCTCTGCAAAATTCTGTTTGGAAATTATTTATATACTCAGATTAAAAAAAAATACATGATTTTAGCTGTGTGCATATTTTTTTATGTTTTCCTTTTCTTCTTTTTTCCATTTTTTTGGTATGCTTGTTTGGTTTACTTTGGGGTTTTTTTGGTTAATTTCTGGTTTGCTTATAGTGCTTGCTCTGGGTTGCTCACATACCTGTGCAGATAGAGCAAAGGTATTGCTGCTAGAAGTATCTATCTCCCAACTTGAATCAGTCCTGACCTAGGAAGCTGACCTCAGTTCAGAGGGGAGTGCAGCTCGCATGCCCGTGCAGCCCCTCCATCGCTGTTAAGGCTGACAGCAGCTGCATCAGCTGTGACAGCGCCTTTTGGATGTGGGCTAGTGTCCAATAAGAACACAAGGGAGATCCTCAGCTTATTTCACTCCGGTCACTATGCCATAAGGTACTGACAAGTTATGGTTGCTGTTGACCTTGGCTAAATTTGAAATAATGACCCAGAGGTGAACAGGCCCATATCCCATTACCACCACTCGAAGTCACTCAGAACTTCACGACAATAACATCTTTGAAGACCTTTTAATTTGCTTGAGCATGAGTTTCCCCTCTTAAACCTGTGGTGAATGGCTCTAATCAAATTATGTTTGCTCAGGCTATTACTTCAATATTATCTTGAAATCCACTGGAACTTTTCCCAATGTTTTCTGTTCCTCTCTTCCTCACCCAGCAGCCAATGTGAAAGTGAGTTATATTTGATAGCTATTTTTGTGACCCTTTCGGTATTTGATTTCCTGTTACTGGTTTGTGAAAATTAACCCTGTAGTCAGAGAGTATACTAAAATACCAATCAATTAAAAGCTTTTATTTAATTGTAATATGTCTACCGTCTAAAACTTTGTTAAGGGCCCAAAATTAGACATCAAAAGAAGGGAGCAAAACGCAGAACAAAACACTTTTCAGAGACTTCATTGAATAAGTAGCAACTGATTTTAGTCTTCACTAATATATATTTAGTTAACTATATTTTAGCTGAAGCATCGTTATATTGCTTATTTCTTATCCATGGTAACTTAAAAAAGCTGTTTCTGTTGCTGCTATGATAGATAGGAGAGCTTTTGATTCCTGCAACATCCAATTGCACTTATTCTCTACACAGATTATAAGATGTCCTTGAAATAATATTTTACATTAAAAAATATGCCTACTTCCAACAAAGAAATTCCTAGGATTTCACAGAAACACTGAAAAATTTTTTAGAATACAAAAGAACACAACTGATAAAAAGGATAATTTACCACTACAGAGTACACCACAGGGTGTAGCTGTATCTACCAAACTTACTTAATGGATTTGTAATGATAAAAGGTCCTCATTAAAACCTGAGGTAGTTTCATGGTTCACACAATGCTGATTTTTGTCTGTTTGGAGTATTAAAGAACACTTCAAGATGGACTGATCCTCTGATTTGCCACAGGGTTATTTGCAGTTTAGGAATGCTTCAACTCTACCTTCCTATGCAGAAACTCTAGGTTGAGCAGGAGAAAACTTATTTTCTGAAGCTCTCATAAGTGCTAGATATTCTATGTCTCCAGTCCCCCATATATTTATGTGTTAAAAATTCCATGTTAAACACTGACTCAATGAGGTTTTCTCTAGAAAATATCATTTCAATCCCCCCAAAAAATAAAGGCTCATTTCAGATAAGTATTGGTGCTGGTCTTCAAACAAAACTGTCTTCAAGAAAGGAGTAGGCCTGACCATTTTTGTGTCGATCAACTTGGCCTGTGTGGGGGACTGAAAAAAGTTGAAAGATCTTTACATAAAGTTCTCTGCCAATTCTCTCAGCACTTTTATTAGTACTGAAATTGAAGTAGTACCATCTTAGGAGCATAGGATTTCTAAATTACATGGGAATAAATTATTAATTCCAGTGGGCTTCATTGGCTTTTTTTTAAAGCCATATGCTAATATTTCATTCATTGCTATTTTTGAATGGCTAGGCAGAAAAGACAAATTGTTTTGAGGATGGCAGTTGCTTTGCCAGCCTGGATTTGCTGATGGGTCCTTCCAAATTTTTAGAAGACTCAAGGAATTTACCTCATGAAGTTCAAATCATACATCCAGATTTTTCTTCTATCTTGATTCTGACAAGGCAAGTAAAGTCATAAAAGGTACTTTTGCTAATCTTTATAAGGCTTGTATTATATTTAAAAACTTCTGTCTTTGGCAGTGAGCCTGACTGAACTTTTCTTATCAATTTATCTTTAATTTAAACCTGACACAGACATAAAATAAAACTGGCATACCAACTCATTGTTCTGCACGTAGTAATATATTGCAGGTGCACATAATTTGGAAATAAATACTGCCACTGAAACAACCTTAGTTTATTTAACTCAAGGAACAGTAAACTATTCTCACCAAAATTTAGCATTTTTCTTTTTCTTCCCATAATTTATGCTCCTCTTTTAACTACTGTAATTATGTCAATGATTTTCAAAATTTTTTCTCTTGTTTCAGTTGCTGCGTAGTTTGATTGTTGGGTTGAAATTTGACTCAGAGTCTTCTGTTGTAAATTAATTGCCAATATATGGTATTAACATAAGAAAAAATCCAGCACTTCAGCTATGTAATTTTATTAATCAGTTCCAGGAATCTTAGTAAACTGATTGACTGTACTTACCCTTTTCTTTTTAGCAGTGACAAATTTCGTTTTGTAACTGTTGAACTCTGAGCTACATTTTCTTAACAATAACAATATCTTCTGACTAAGGCAAGATTTTGAATTTTACAGTTTTTTACTGAGAAGGAGCTCTATTTCCAATTGGGTTTGTTTCGTGTTTTGTTTTTTTGTGGTTTGGTTTGATTTGTTTGTTTGTTTTTTACAATGAGACAGTATTTATAGAAGACTACATTCCTGGTAGCAAGAACATAGAAGGTACCTGTGGTATTGGCTGCTTGCAGCTGTGGAAAAATTTCAACAGTTAAGGAAACACAAACAGGAAATACACAGTATAGCCTAGAAACAGTGGGAGATGGGATTGTCTTAATCGGGGCTGTTTCTTCCATACATGGATGGGTTTCTGCAGGGCCAAAAAATGATTGATATCTGTCCTTTGTCTAACAGGTTTCTTTTATGCTGAGCAAGTTCTTCAACATCATTGGGTAAAACTCAAAGGAGTGAAGGGAAATCTTCGTAACTGTGATACAAATGTCAGAACTCTCTCAGAAGTCTGAGTGTTTGAAATCTGACAAATGAAATAAAAGCATAAAATCAATATCATTTTCAGGTGTTCTGTACATTCTACAATACTGTCCATAAATACGTACCCCATGTTCTGAAATTGTTGCTCTCCAAAGGTGCAGCTCAATCAGATAAGTCATCTCCTTAACTTCAGTATTCTCCAGCCATGGTGAATGTGAATCAATATCGGTGTTATTTTAGCTACGTAAAAATCTTTGGATAAAAATATAATTCAGCACATGTTTATTTGATTTCCTCACAAAATCAGTATCCTCAGTGGTGATACTGATCTATCCAATCAAGTTTTCCTTGAACATTTGCATATTTTTTCTACTATAAATAGTTGGAACATCTGCGGCAGCAATTTATAAACCTCATTTGTATTATTTATAGCACTTTTTTATTAGTTTAACACTAGTTCTTTAAAAAAGGAATCCACTGAGATGCACTGTAGAACTTTGAAATTAAGCAAGTAATACCAAAAATATTTACTTGACCAGAGTAATCACAAAATAGTAATGAAAGCATGAAAAAAAAATGGACTATAGCTCAACAGACATAATATTGATAAGCACTAAACATATTTTTTAATAATGAGAAAAGTATTTGTGTTTCTTTATAATATTGAAATTAGGACTTGAGGTTTGAATATTTTCCCTGTATTTTTCTCCTTTTGTTTTTAAATTTTGATATAATAAGAAGCAATCTCTTTATCAGTGTCAGTCCTAATTTTTGTTGTTTTTTGCCAGTGGCTCTCTGTAAAACAGCATATGTGAATCTCTGTTTCCTTTGGGAGTTGTTTATTAAGTCAAAAGGATAGTATATATATCTCAATGTTATTTAAAATTTTTTAAGATAAAAGAAAATGACAATGGAAAAGCCTGGATTTTTTTTTTCCTCACTCTATGAATTAGAGTTAACTATGACTAGATGTGAGTTTAACAAAATCATTGGAATAACTTCTATATTTAAAAAACCAAAAGACATGAGAATTAAGTCAGAGTTTTTATATCTTCCTATTAATTCATCACACATTGCAGGATAAAATATGGTAGTCCATTCCTACCTGTCTAAATTAAGTAAATTTATTCTAATCAAATGATTTGAAAAGCACATGCTTCTGTGCGATTTTAAATATTTAAAAGTTTTCAATTTACTTGTTAAGATTGAATAAACCAAGAGATTTTTGAAAATAGTTCAATAAGAATATACAGAATAAATTGTAAGGTAGCGTACTGTTCTCATACTGAGGATAAAATTAAATAAAATTAAAGCATATAATATTCTCCAAATTGGTGACTGCAGAGAGTTTTAACATTTTTATGTGTTTCATAATGAGTGAGCAGGTAAGGTAAGGTTAGTATAAATAGTATAGTTAAACAAGTTTTACACTGTGGGCTGCCAAGCTTTTCAGGAGCCAAATTTAGTAGTTCTTGATAGGCTGCTTCTCCACCCATTCGTGTTTGAGTATTAATATTGCTGATTCATTTCTCAGCCCACCTTTTTTTCTAAACTCAGAGGAGAAAAGACAGATTTCTTGTAATTAACAGTAATCATCATTTAAAGACAATTTTTTTTTAAACTCTGTATTAGGACCTATCATAAGACAGGTAAAGACAGTGTACACAGAAAAGAAAAATAATTTCCTGTCATAATCCAAATAGATTTTAAAAATCCATAGAAATTTTGTTTAAGTTTGATGAAAAGTACTGGATAGGAAATACATGGTTAAGATTGGAGAAAGTTTTTTTCTCAGATGTGCAAGAATTACTACTAGGAAAGACAGCATGGGTGTGGCAAGTGTCCCAGGCTCTGCTTATACACAGCCTTGGAATAATGTCTTCAAAAATGGAAAAAAATGAAAGAATACTACCAACTGTACTGTGGAAACTGTAAAGGATTATTGGGAAAAAACATAGGTTTTCAGAAAAGAAAATAAATAAAAGCAAAAACCACAACAACAATAAAAAACCACTATCTCTGTAATCTACTAAATGCATTGTATGGGAGAATAAAATTTCATTTTACAAAAAAAAAAATCCATGTTTATAAATATACTTTGAAAGGATCTGTTTTGACTAAAAAAAAATATTTTGCAAGGGAATAGAAGTAGGAAAAGATGGGAATAGGATTGGGAAAAAAAAATAGGCAATATGTGTTTTTGAAGTGTTTTGGCTCCCAAATGGCATATTCAATCAAAAGCATCTGACAACTTCTCCTTTGGAATCTTCTGCTTGTCAGTGAGAATACTGTGAAAAAGAGAACAGTTAATATAATCAATTCAGACTTTCAGAAAGTCCCTCCTGATGTTCAGTTAAAGGAGCCTGGTGCTATCATTTCGTTCCAGGAGCAAAGCCTAGCAAAGATCACAAACTGTCTAAATAAAAGCTTAGAAATGGAAGACATGGAGACTTGGGATCCATAAATATCTTTAGTTGGTTGGTTGGTTTTTTTTTCTTTTTCTGAATAAGGAAGGTAATGAATTTCATAGAATAATAAAATTAATTGAGTTGGAAGGGACCATAAACATCACCTAGTTCCAAGCCCCCTGGGCAAGGGTGGGGACACTTTTCACTAGACCAGCTTGCTCAGAAACCCTTTCAACCTTGCCCTGAACACTTCCAGGCATGAGGCATTCACAAACTTCTCTGGGCAACATGTTTTGGTACCTCACAACCCTCACAGCAAAGAATTTTCCTAGTATCTAATCTAAACCTAGCCTCTTTCAGTTTGAAGCCATTCCCCCTTGTCCTGTCACTATATGTCACATAAATAATCCTCTCTCCATCTTTCTTGGAGGCTCCCTGAAGGTTCTGGATGACTTGCAATTAGGTAACTCAAAGTCTTCTCTTTTCCAGTTTGAACAAACCCAAATGTCCCATTTCTTTAATCATCATGGTGAGCCTCCTCTGGGCTCACAGCAATAGGTCAATGTCCTTCTCGTATTGGGGACTGCAGAACTCTACATGGTACCCAAGGTGGGATCTCACCAGAACAGAACACAGGGGCAAAATCCCCTTCCTCGTCCTGCTGGCCAAGCCTTGTTTGATGCTGCTCAGGAAATAATTGTCTTTCTGAGCTCCCAGCACATATTACTGGGTCATGTTCAGCCTCTCATCCACCAATACCCCAAAGTCCATCTCAGCAGGGCTGCTCTCAATATGTTTATATCCCAGCCTGCGTGGATATTGAGGGTTGCCCCAAGCCAGGTGTGTCACCTTGCCCTTGGTCTTGTTAAGCCTCATGAGATTCCCATGGGCCCACTTTTTGAGCTTGTCCAGATCCTCTGGATGGCATCCTGTCCTTCAGGTGTGTCCACTCCACCACTCTGCATAGTGCATCATTTTTTATTTGCATCACTCAAAATCAGACAGTAATTAGTAGGACATTGACAGGATGTAGACAAATTGAGAGAATAACAAAACAGAAGATGTTTAATACTGACAGTGTGAGTCAAGCACACACACTTTGTCCTACATTTTGGCCTATTTGCGAGCTGGAAGTGACAGAATGAGTATTTTGTCAAAATGCATTAGCACAAATGAAGACTGATATAGGGGAAAAAAAAGGAAGGTATCAGTATGATTAATTTCTATACAGTTGTAATTATTCCTCAGTTGAAATACTAAATTTCATTTAAGTCAACCAGTTCAAACATATTAGAATTTTGATTTTATCTGCATATCTTTTTTGAAGAAAAATTTTAGGGCAAGAGAAAAATTAGTGTGAAAACAATGGTCTTATTTATGCAAGAGTGCACGACATTAAAAAGTACCTTAAGGAGGCATATTGAATAATGCATGTCAAAAGTTACTGGATGGCAAATCCAAAACTTCTCTCTCCTTGTCAAAGTACAATGCAAGATTATATAGACATAAATTGAACCGTGAAGTAAAAAAATTAAACATTCCACCAAATATTATATCCTTTTATTTAACTTGTGTTAATTTTTACCTCAAGTTACTAGAGGCTATGAAACTAAAAAAGAAGTAAAATTAATATTCATATGATTAATGAAAACATTTATAGCTGTATTGGACAGGCTTACATATTCATACATGTATGTCTTCATGCTCTAGGGAATAAATGAATGCAAGGTATATGGAGCAGAAGAAGTTTTCTATGTGGTGATTGTATTCACACCATTCTAAACAAAATATGGTCATGGTTCTAGTCACAGTGAAGGCAGGGAATATAGACATGGAGCAATTAATTATAAAGTTTCATATGAGTTTTGTAAAACTTTGGATGTCTAGAACAGACCTATTAAGGCCTTTGGAAAAAAAATGTACATATGCGTGTGTGTGTGTGAGGGTCAAGGTGAATGGTAATGGGTTGATTGACTTTACTAACTGAAGTACATCTGTCTGTCTACAGCACAGACAAGCCGAGCTGGTAACATAAAGCTCCTTTAACAAGTGTTCTAGTGGCATTATGCATACTTTCCTGAGACACTTCTAACAGGCTCAATAAAGCTGTTGAGATCCTCATGTCCAGGTCTTGAAGAGATTGTCAGGTGCAGTTGCTAAGCTTCTCTCCATCGTATTTGAAAAATCATGGTAGTCAAGTGAAATCGCCAATTACTGGAGAAAAAGGAAACAGCATGCTCTTTTTAAAGAGGGTAAAAAGGGAGATCCTGGGACTTACTGACTATTCAGCCTCGCATTAGTGCTCAATAAGATTATGAGACATTCCACACATCCCTGGAAGATATGCCCAGGCATATGCTGTGGATGACATGGATGTGATTTGAGACAGCCAAGATATCTTCACCAAGGGCAAATTGTTCCTGATTGCTTGGGTAGCCCTCTATGATGGACTGACTGCATTGTTGGATAAGGAAAGAGCAACTGGTACCATCTATCTGCAAGGCTTTTGACATAATATCCTTTTTTCTAATTTAAAAAGATACAGATATTACAGACGGACTGTTTGATGTGTACGAAGTTGGTTGGATGGGTGTGTCCAAAGAATGGCAGCCCACAGCTCAATGTCCGAATGGATTCATTAAAATCTGCTGTCCTTCAGCAGTCCCTGTTGGGTCTGATATTGCTCAATACCCTTATTGTGACACTGAGTCAACATCCTCAGCAAGTTCAGAGATGCCACCCCACTGAGTGGTGCAGCCGGAAGGGATGCCATCAAGAGGGAACCTAACAGGTAGGAGATGATTCTCTCCTTCTACTCTACTCCTTTAAGTCATCACCTGGAATACAGCATCCAGCTCTGGGATCCCCAGCAGAAGAAAAACATGAATCTGTTGAATGGACCCAAAGGACGACACAAAAATTATCAGAGGACTGGAACACTTTTACTATGAAATAATGTTGAGAGTGTTGAGGTTGTCCATCTTGTAGAAGCATGTGCTCTGGAGAGGCCTTATTGTGGCCTTTCAAACTTAAAAGGGGCATATGAGAAGGAGAGATGTGCTTCTCCAATGCCTGTATTATAAAACAAAGAGTAGTAGTTTTAAACTGAAAACTGTACATTTAGATTAGATCTAGTGAGACAATGAAACAGGTTACTAAGAGAAAATGTGGATGACCCTTTACAGGAAATCTTCAAGGCCAGGCTGGATGGCGCTTTGAGCAACCTGGTCTTGTAAAAATGTCCCTGCCTATGGTAGGGAGGTTGCACTTGGTAAGATTTAAAGACTTTCCAAAACATTTTATGATTCTATGTGATAAATCAAATTTTAAAAAAATCCTAGCAGAATAGTATAGTGCTTGTTTGATGTTATATTGTGATAAGGAGACAAGAACAAGTTAAGTAGCCAAGGGCCAAAGTAGCCAAGGGCCAAAGTAGCCAAGGACTTACAATTGCAAAACAGGAGAGTTCTGCTAAATTTTCTTTTTATTATCTGTGTTTATTTTCCTAAGAGAAGATTTTAAATAATTTTGCACAAACGAAATGAGCTATTTGAGTTCTTCTTTCCAGTGCTTTTCTGATAGTATTCTAGGATTTTTTTCTGTTCTGGGGTAAAATCATTTCCACTCTATCTGCATTTGTATAATGCATGAACTGTCATTTCCTTGTGTTACAGCATAGAATAGATTTTACCATTTTCAGACTGGGAACAAGTTTTCAGAAAGATTTGTTGTGTGAATTTTTATTTTGCTGTTTCAGAAATCACTTCTTTGTCATTTTCTTGGCAAGTTAATTGAAAGTTGGTAACAGGACAAGTACTAAAAACATCCTTTTGTTCTGCCATAGAAGAATGGATTATATTTTGTGTCTGATTCTTTTAAATTATACTTTTTCGTATATTTTTAATATGGTTATTTATTGAAATTCAGGTAATATTTTAAGACATAATACATAATTCAGTACGTGTTTTTACATTTGCTTTAATCACCATATGTCAACTCTTAAGTCTGAGAGCAAAAAATAATCACTGTGCATGAAGAGTAATATTTTTTTACCTAAGTTGCTGTTTATATATTTTGGTATATATTTGTCTCGGTATTCAAAAGTACATTGAATAAGATTCATATATTTAGTTGCTAGAGAATTTTGCAATAAAATTAAGAGGATTAGACAACTTTTGCAATAAATGGTCCACACAATTGTAATCTTTTCACTTGATTTTTATAGTGGTTTAGGCTTTAGGATTTAAGTTCATCAGATGTAGTCGGAGCAGTGCTCAGCGAAGGAACTTTTTCACTATAATGACCAAGTACTTAATTTCCATGATTCGCAATGTTATTCTTTCTATCAATAACAGATTTTTAGTTTAAAAATAGCTTCTTACAAATCAAGCCTTGCTGAATAACAAAGTAGGAGGAGCAGCTGGACTGAGGAAGGAAGACTTGTAGAAACAGCTCTTTTTGAGTAAAAATGGCACTAGAAATTATCCTTTTAATACATACTCATTAAAAACCTCTCTTTTTAATGCAGTCGCGTAATTATATTTGTTCTTTATTTTCTTTTCCCAGATATTTCTTTAACAGGCAGTTATTACAGAAGCACACACATGTCTTTATTCAGGAACTCCTCTCTTGAGCAGTATGTGTTTATGAGTGAAAAGCAGGTGCTCTCCTTTTTGCTCATCACCATTTGGACTGCTTTCAACTGATAATGCCTTTAAAAAAATGTGAAGAACACCTGCCATCTTTATATCAGAACTGGTATAAGTAGTCATATTTTTAGTTTTATTGCCAAGAATATCTTGTTTCTTGAAAGCTTCTATTGGACTCTCCTACCACTGATGTCAATCTGGATCAGTCCAGCTGTACAGTCAGCATTTCTTGGCAGTATGTTGTGAGAAGCTGGCTATACATGCTCTTTGTCTTTGAAACACTTAAACTCCAACTTAGGAAATAGCTCATTTTTCTTTTCTTCCCTTTACCAGAGTTATTCTCTATTTTACTGTCATTCTTATCAGTTGGGTCTCATGTGATTTTTGCTTATTACCTACAATGCAAAGAATAGTTCTAGGAATAAAGTATAAGCTGTGTTTCTATTGCAGGTTTATCCTGAGATGTGGATTGAATTCCTGATTCTGGTGCTTTTAGGTGGTGTTTAGCTATGTCCTGTAAATGTACAAATGTTGACTTCTGTGTGTAAGTGGAGTCCCTGAGTTCTCGTTATGGTTCATGTAGACTGAGGCTGAATTTACTTGCATGTATTTCTGTGTACATCTGGATTCACCTGAGGAGTCTCAGGATACTTAAGTTCATGGTTCTCAGAGATATAACCCTGTACCATAGTGAGATTTGTCCCACAGTAGAATTTGGGAATGGGGAGGAGACAACATCTGAATTAAACGCTTATGTGTCTACCACTAGAAATTTACACTTCCTTTATGATCTGGGGAAGTATAAAGTTTGATTGAGTTGCTTCATAGTAGTGTCTATTGCCATCTGAGAGGCTCTAGAATATCTTCTCTCACATCCTGATTCCAGTATAAGTCTGCTCTCTTGAAATATCTACCATCCCACATGGATATCTCTGATTAAGTCAAGCATCTGAAACAACATGAGGAGTGCTGGCATGATCAGCTCAGTGGGATCTTTATAGTCTATGATCTACAAATGAATTATTTATTTTTTAGAATAATATATATAATTAAATATTTTCCTTTTATTTTAAAGAATATAATTAATCATTTGCTTACTCACTGGAATGTTAGAATGAGATTGAAGATGGATTAATTAATACAAAATCTCTCTGTCTTGCAAAATTAAGTATTTCCATGCTGGATCATATTTTATAGAACTATAGAATTAATTTCTCCAAGTAAATAATATAATGGGAATTGTTTATTATGGTAGCTATAATTTAGAAGTAGATGCAACCTTTAACAAAAGTTTATTAAATACTTGAAAAAGCAAAATCAACTGTTTTTCTTCATCAGTGTCAGTCAAACAGGCAAAGCAGGGGTATATTCCTTTGAAAATTATAATTTGTTTTCTTAGAATTAACACCCAAATCAGATTTTTAGAGTCTTTAAAAATCCTTTTATATTAAAAGTATTTTCAGACATATTTTGTTATTTGGTATATACAATATACATGGAGATTTTGACAATCCAGTTTTAGCCAGTAGGCTGCACCCTATTTACTTAGGTATTTTACAGTACCTACCTGTTGAGTAAATCATATGGGCAAAATCTATGACTATTTTGAAATAATTCTTAAAATTAAACCTTTAAACCTTAGAGTTGCCCAGAGCCATTGGTTTTCAATGATCAGCACAAATTCCTTTTCAAGTGCATAAAAATTTTTGTACAGCTTACCCAAAAAATTTAAAGTTTTGTGATCTTTCAAGTTTCTTAATGCATAACTACTAACCTGATGTGACATGTGCTGATATTTTTATCATAAAAAAAATAATCATAGATTTTAAAAGTTCAGGTGAAGAGAAGGATTTTAAAAATTCCAAGAGAGGACTACACTGGGCTGAAACTTGGTACTTAAAAAATTCCCCAAACAAGCAAAGAAATAAACCTACAGACACAGACAAAAAAAAACCAAAACAACAAAACAATGGAAGCCAAATCAAACAAAAAAAACCCAAACAAAGCCAAAACAAAGCCAAAACAAAACCAACAAAACAAACAAAACAAATAAAACAAACTAATACAACAACAAAAAAAACCAACAAAACAAACAAAAAACACAAAACCAATGAAAATCAAGTACAAACAAAATACTAATCAAACATAGAAAACCAGCTGAGGTAATTTAAGAAATTACTAAATAGTTTTAAAATTGCTAATTGTTTTGTAAGATTGATGGTGTATTTTTGCCTTTGCTCTTTCTTTGAGCTGATTTCACTTGGGAATAGAGAGGTAAATGGAGAAGAGAAAATATTGCAGCAGCATTTTTTGACCCACCAAGGCCAGGGCATAATTTAAAAAATTCAAAATATTTTATTTTTGTGTAAAATATCAATTTTGTTTTGTTGGATTTCATAGATCGAAACTACTTGTCTTTCTGAACAATTTGCTAGGAATTTCGTTCAACACAAATCATCACTCAGTTTTCAAGAGACAGATGAATTTGGAGGCGTAACTATTTACAGGATGCACTTTGGGAAATAATTTAAGCAAATTCTTATCTCTTGCATTGAGATATAAATTTAGATCTAATCTAAGTTTTTAAGATACTTAACTAGAATTTTAAGAATTTAACTAGGATTTTAAGAATTTAGCTAGGATCTAATCCTACTTTACACCAATGCAATTAAAAACAGCACTCAGTTTACTGTTTTTCTGAAAAAAATGTCTCCCTTGGGTTGGCTTCTCCTTTTCCAATATTGAAACAAATCAAAACCAGGAAAGTTGTGAGTATGTAGTTGCCTGAAAGGAAAATGCTTAGTTAATGCTATCAGCACTCAGCTAGAGGCTACTTCCAGAATCAGAGATAAATGTAATGCATTGCCAGAGGATAAAAACCTCCAGTTACAAGAGCAGAAAATGCCATAAGGACCTATCCTTCCTTCCAGCTATATAATATCCCACCTCAAGGACTGAAGGTAGATCACTAAATGATGACAGGGACTGAGCTTCCTCATATTACTCAAATATTCCAAATTTCGTATCTGTATGAGTCTGTATGAGCTGTAGTTTCACACATTTTCATTGGATCTATTACAGCTACTGCATTAGTTACTCAGAAATGGGTAATTTCTGAGATACCAGACACTCTCTAAGTCACTACCTGTAAGTGAACTGCATACCTATAGTCAAAAGATATAAACTTATATATACTCATGTACTCTATTACCAATCAAGAAAAATACAGAGCAACATCATGAATATGTAACAATTTGAGTTTCTTTGATGTCAAGTGGATCAGTACAAGCATCTAAAAACTACATCTTTAAAACAATTAATCACAATTAGCATTTTCTGACTGAATTAAATTAAATCCTAAGTCTGACATAGGAAACGGTTTTACAAGGGAGATGCAAGACAGATTTGGCATGAGGGAGATGTAGGCATAGAATCATGAGTAGAATCTAATAATATAACAGCTGGACATAGAGCAATAAAGAGACCAGTTAGACAAAAAATCTTTCCAAGATAGAAAACAATTACAGACAACAGACTGAATATCCAAAAGCCGTTCCACCTTTATTTCCACAAAAGCATGCAAAATGTAAAAGTTTTCTCAGGTAAACAAACAATTTTAATTATCAAAGTAGAATGTGTGCTGTGGAAAAATCTTTTTGGATTGATGGGAATGTATTGTCTTCATGTTTGTGATTGTCAGTGATTGCCCATTTTCTTTAATTTAAATTGATGTGGGTAATATTAGTTCTACTTAACATAATGAGATAATTGCTTTGTAAATTCAGCATGGTTTTTTTTCCTCATTGCTTAATGGTATGGATTTTTAATGTCAGTGTTAAATATCTTAATATTTATTTTAATTGGAAAGATCAGAATTGCCAAGTTTTCTAGCTAATTTACAATCTGAAAATAATTGCTTCAAGTTTTGGAGTCCTGAGGCTACACAATCATCCCATATATTGAAATACAGAAAATCATGGAGAAAAAATTAAAAGTTGTGAACAGCAAAAAATTCACAAATATAGTTAAATATAGCCCTATTTTTTAGGAATAATATTTTGGTTTTTTGTTCTGGGAATATTGGACTGCTTAGCCATTTCCCAGATTCACTGTTAGAATAGCAGTAGTGTTGATTATTTTAGTAAGTTTTCAGGTATGAGAGTACATAGATTAAAATAATTATAAAATAAAAACATAAATTATTAAAATAATAATAAAATAAAAGAATTAAAAATGGATGTCTAAAAAACTTGGCATGCTTTTTTCAGCTTTCTGAATTGATCTAATAAATTAGAGTTGTAACACTCTAGAAGTTTTTCATATTGTGATAGACTGATTCTCTTCCAACTAAAGCTATTCATTATAGGGATTATTGTACACTGCAGCCAGGGGTACATAATACACCACTTTCTCACTGAAAGCAATTTTACACTGAAAAGTTAGAAAACCTTTGAAGATATGGATAACTCAAAGGAAATTAAAAAGATGACACAAATAATACATTTGCAATTATCTTGTCACAAAAATCAAGTTGTACCTTTAGGCTGCTAGATGTTAATGCTATAGATGAGAGCACCATTTACAATTTTAAATTCTGTGAATGATGACATCACTAGAACAGTGGTTTAATTCCTCTGATATTAGAAATCTGGATGCTTTTACTCCCTGAAAATTCAGTCAAATTTGGATGAACTCACAAACCAAGATCTAAATATTAAACTGAAGTAACAAAAGCAACAGAAGAGATTGAGGGCAGGAAGTAAAGGTGTAAAACCTCTATGAGGCAGAACTGATGATGCTTTTGTATCAAATTTCCAGCTATGATCCAATTTTTTGTAACTGTTGCCTATGGTTTAAATAAGTTATATTTATCAGCATAAAATTCTACTTCCTTGAATTTCACTTCTGCTATATTTCCCCATCTTCATTTTATTAATCTGCCACACATATGATATTTGAATGGTGTAAAATAAAAGATTTTTAAACCAGTATTTCCTTATGTAGAACTCTAGATATGAAAAAGAACTAATAAGTATTTTTTCTCCCTTTACTAATTTCAATATTCATATATGAATTTAGAAAGCACAATGTTACATAAATATTCATAGGTTATGCTTAAACTGGAAATGTGTAGGAAGAGGGCATACCTTATTTCAGTAATGACAACCTGTCCTATATATGCAAATTGCACTTGAAAGAGTTCTAAGTGGACATACATGAACTCAACTCTCCCTCCAGCTCAAACACATCTATAGCACAGACTTCACATCAGTATGTAAAGAAACCTGTAGAATCTACAACAGAAGATTTTATCCAATTTAAAATTCTCAGTTCCTCTTTCCCAAAAACCCTTCTTTTTTGAATGTCATTTATATTTAGGTAACACAAGACAAATCTCAATGCTTTTTCTTAAAGACTTTTTCTTAATACATTGACTGTGGCAAGCGTAGCACCCTGACCTACTACATATTAAGAGTTTCTCTAGTATCAGTAGAGGAAATACTCAAACACTTGTACTTGGGCAGACAATTCTCAAAACCAGTGAAGTAGGCAGAAGATCTGGTTTTAGAAGTCATTTCTAGAAATCGTTTTAGGACCAAGGATTTAAATTTAGCTTAGCTGCCATAACAAATAGAGAACTTTGCATTGCTGTGAAAAAAGAAAAAAAAAATACAATATTGCCTAATCAGACTTCAGCTGATAGAGATAAGAACTGCCACTGCAAAGTCCCAGCTATTTACTCCAATTCATTTAGCTATGCTTGGAATTTCTGTCAAATGCTTTGTGCTGAGTTATACTGAAAACTGCCATCAAATAAAAATGGTAGCAATAAGTCTCTACGTCAGTTTATTTCAGTGTCAAGGCTTCTATTATTCTTTATGGCCTTTACTGATTATACTTCAGTGATAGATCAGGATTTGTCCCCTAGAGAATCAGTAAGACCAACACATTTGGTTCAGAAATATTGGAGAGTTAAATAAATGCATTCCCCTGATTACATGTGTATTTCATGTGTCAAACATGAAATGGAACATTAAGTCAAAGTTAAAGAGAAAAAAGATGCTGTGACAGAAGAATGAAATATAGCATATTAATATCATTGTGTGTAGTTTTAATGCAAAGTGGGCAGGATGAAATGGCTAGAAATGGCTAAAAAAGCTGTCTTTGGGGACAGAAATTTCTTGTATTATTTCTCCATTTACTTCTATTTTCAAACTTCATTTGCAGCATTTCAACTGCCCATGACTTATTCTGAAAGCACATTTATTCATTAACCACTCTATGCATAAATGTTATAACAAAAAATAATTAACATCATAAATAGAATTTTTATAATGGAAGTATTTATGAGGTATTTACAGAAATATTGGGTATGATTTTTTAAAAAACACTTTGCTATCCTACTTTGTCTTGGGAATCTCTCTACATATATCTAATTACGCATTTAAGCTTCATGAAAAGTATTCAAAAGATTGGTAATTCTAAAATTAAATTATCTAGCTGTACTGCCACTGTTCATTTCATCCTGGATTGTGATGTATTCTATACATATATATATATTTATGTTCATCAACTCATCTTCCATTCATATTCTTGAGATAATTTAGAGTGCTTTTTGAATTGTTTAATGAATATTTTTTCAAATTCACAACACTTAAGGTATGAGCCTGATTATCCTTTCAAATCCCCTAATTGTCCTCTGAAAATTTCTGGACATATATTTATCTTATGTATAAGATATATATTTCAAGAAAAGTAGAATATACATTGTTGTGGTTTCATCCCAGCCAGCAACCAAACCCCACAAAACCATTTTCTCACTTCCCCATTGCCAGGTCCAGAATTGAAAGGGTGAAAGCTAGAAAACTTGTGGGTTGAGGTAAAGGCAATTTAACAGGAAAAACAAAAGCTAAAGACACTTCTGGAGCAGAACAAGGAATTAATTCACTGCTTGCCATGGGCAGACAGGTTTTCAGCCATCCCCAGCAGTTCAGGGCCCCGTCACATGCAACAGTGACTTGGGAAGACAAACCCTATCACTCCAAATGAACTCTCTTTCCTCCCTCTTCCCCCCCCTTCCTATACTGTCCGTGATGCCACGTGGTCTGGAATATCCCTTGGGTCAGTGGGGTCCCCTGTCCTGACTCTGTCTCCTCCCAACCTCCAATGCTCCTTCAGCCTCCTCGCTAGCGTGGAAGTACGGGATGCAGTAAAGGCCTTGGTTCTGTATAAGACCTGCTCTGCAATAACAAAATCATCTCTGTATTATCCACAATGTGCTCAACGCAAATCCAAACCACAACCCCATGCCAACCTCTGTGAAGAAAATTAGTTCTGCCCCAGTCAGTACCGGCACGCACACATGGATATAATTTAAGGCCATGGAGATGGAGATGGAGATGGAGATGGAGATCTGAGTAACCTGATCTAGAGGAAGGTGTCCCTGCCCGTGGCAGATAATCTTTAAGGTCCCTTCCAATCGAGGCCATTCTATGCTATGAAGCTATCAATTCTAAATTTAGGATTTAATATATTTTCAATTTAGGATTTTCTGTGGAATTGTTTTTTTGTTGGATGGTTTTGTTTTCTCCTAAAGCCAAAATTCACAACAGCCTCATGTTTAATGGTGTGGAATGCTTTCTTGGGAGTCTGTTTGGAAAAATTTAAATTCAAAAAACATGAATTATGAACCTGAATTTCTTGGGCAATGAAGATAGCTTCATTGTGGTTCACCTGTGTGGACCTATCTAAGCATTAACAATCTTGGCTCTCTTCATTAAGTGTACTATCAAGGATTTATTTTCCCTGCCTTGTACAGCTATTAGAAGCTGGGTTCTATACAGATGTGTGGGTGTTTATCTCTCACTTTCCTCTATAGGATCACCTCCATATTTGATCCATAAAAGAGACCCACCCATGCATGAAAGGCATATGTAACAGATGACACAATACCTCCAAAAGAAGAGTGCTTTTAAAATTCTACCTCTCCCTTGAATTTAGTTGTCTAAGGTGGTATGATATCTTTTTTAATAAATGAGTCACTTTTTTCTTTTTTCTTTTTTCTTTTTTTTTTTTATGAGCAGCCAGAAATTGTGTTGTTACTCCTGATGACATTTTGTAATACAACAAGTTACACTACTTGTTCAACAAATTAGATTTGTGCTCAGTGCCCTCTTCTGCTTGAACAAATTCATACCCATCTGCTAACTCAGGCTTGTAGCCGCCACTTCTGCGAAACCTAGCCCATGGTATGGTTGAGGATACAAAACTCATGAACCTTTGGAAAGGAAATAATAAGGAGTGTGACCTTTGCATGCTGATGAGGCTATTCTCCTCAGCTTTGTCCCATCAGTCAGGCACATAAAGTTAGTCTTGAATGAAAAATGCTGAAGTGCTCTAGAGCAATGTCACAAATTGGACTTGTCTTCACCAAGGATCTTTCATGAAGAGCACTTTTATTTTTATGCTACATAATCATGCTACTTATGTACATTCCAGTAAAAAAACTATTTTCATAGATAGACAGAGAAGATTTGGGTGATTGAGATCTCACTGAGCAGTGAAAGGTTATTTTATGATGCCACAAAAGATGCTTAAGTCCATGCTCTTAGTGTGCACAACTGATCTCAGTGTCTAAATGAACTTTGGTGATTAAGGAAATCAGAATTACTAATAGTAACTAGGATGCATGCACGTATTTTTCAATTTTTTTGGTTTCTTACTTCTGGAGGAAATAGGGCAGAAATAGATGCCTTTTCCCCTTTTTTGTCTTTGTAGACTATGTCAAAGAAGAGCAAAAAAATATAATGCTGTTATTAAGGTTTAGTATTTCTGTTTTCTCTTTCATCTAAAAAAATAATTGTAGACAGGTATGAGAAAAAAGATAAGTCATATACAGTCAGATGAAATGCATTTCTGACAGTTTGAACTTTTTGCCATCATTATATGTTATGTTTCATATAACAAAGGTCAACACTATTTCAAACAGCAGTCTCATTAGAAACAATTGTACAGGAGCGGGAAGTTTCTGATTAAAGCATGTTTAAATACCCGTGAAACGGAAGCAAAATAATGTGGGGTTTTTAGTATGGCATTTCCTCTCTCTAAGACCTAGAGTTGCGTCGTGCACTCTGAAAGACCAGTTACAGGGTAGTGGTCCATAGTTACTATGCCTACACTTGTAATGGAAAAGTCTTTTCCAGTGGTGTGTTTGCAATTCACGACTGAGACAATAGCACAAAACAAAATAAAATATTGAAGATCAGAAGGTCCTTCAGAAATCCTTATGTCAATCCAAGATCTGTGTTTCCAAGTCTAAAAAAAATGTCCATAGGATCACACCATGCTCCATATTTTTCGCTAGACATTTAAAGTAGAAAAACATTCAGCTGAGATTTCAGAAACATTGAGAATTGTGTTAGTGTGACAATCAACGCACATGAGGAAAAAAATTTAGCTTTTTTTTTCTGCTGGATGTTAGCTAAACCAGTTGAAGTATCCTTAAAACCTTACTGTTATATGTATATTAATGCTTGAAAAAAATCTGAATGGAACTAGATGTGATTCAGAGATTTGTTTTCCTCTTTAAACCAGCTAGTCTCAGCTAACTGTATGGTTTTGTAGGTTAAAGAAAAGGACATTCATTAGCATGACAGTTGGACAAAAAAAGTCAATAAATGAAAGCTTGCATGTAAAAGTTACTGTTAAAGAAAAGAACAAGAGCACATTAGTAAGGATCTAAAGCTTTTAAAGCTCTTAACCATTTTTACTGCTAGAAAGCTTACATGTACAAACTAGGTGAATCAAGTGAAGATGCTCAGATGCAACAATTTTTAATGCTTTTACTAAGGAACTGATAGATTGGTATTGTTAAATTATGTTAATACTTTAATGCTATGCTGTATTATGCATAATTTATAACTCTAGTGCCAAAATGCATGAGTGCAGTTCTCCTGATTAGATATTTTAAGAGCTGAGAAATCTGCAAACTCTCTGGCTGACTTTATTTTATTTAGCAAATCTGTTAATGGAATGTTGTTTTAACATATTCACAATGAGGAGATTTTAGAAGAATGATGGATGTATCAGTAAGTTTTGTCGTGAGGAGTGTACGTGGATAATCCATGACAGCGTTAATTACAGCAATGTATGATGTTAACAAAAATAAATTAGGAATAGATTATCACAGACTACTACACCTGATTAAGATGTCTCATACTTATTTCTGTAGAATATGTAACATTCTCTCTGTTCTATGCATTTAAAGCTAACAGCATAACTGTTAAAATTAACAGAATAAAGTGTGAAGTGTCACTTGATTCTGAATTTTAATGCTGAAACCATGCTATTTTTTATTCAGTGAAGTCCTTCATAAGCATTTCAAGTAGTGACAATTTTTTTAGGAATTCTGAATCTCATTTGCAGGTGAAATAACCTACTTTAATGCTGCAGAAGCAATTGAGGAGGTTTGGCAGTAAAGATGACATCAGAAGACAGTTTCAAGAAACTAGGCTTCTCTAAATTTAGGTCATACGTCAGGCTCGATAGCTATGGTCTGAAGAAAACTCCTGGCTTATTAAATCCAAATGCTCCCATCAATTATTTTACTATATATTCCTTTAGGTATAAAAATCACAATCCATCTTAAATCAATACAGGGAAGTTGAGTCCTCTTTTACCACTGAAAATCCACGTCAGACACCCATGATTCCAGCAACTGGAAATTTCTAGCCTAAATTTATTCACAATTAGCCCATTTCTATATGTTCAAAACTACCAGTTTTACTTATTAGAAGATCTGTTCTCAATTCCTTACTATTCTTCTACTTAGGATTGTCAAGCTATGCCCTTTTACTGTCCATTTTTAAATTTCTTTATGCAGTAACACTCACCTTTAAGCTTTCTGAATATGTGACTCAAAACCATGTAAAATTACAGAAGAAATGTTTTATGAACAAAAAGTAATATTTCCTCTGTTTCCTGAGATAATTTTCTCTGAAGTACCAAATCTGCCTTTTCATTACCTCGTGATCCATATTAATCACCCTGCCATGACTCTTCTGATACCATCACTTTATGACAATATAAAAGATTACAGTTTGTCAGTTGTTTGTCAGTCCATTAATTTCTATACATGACATGTTGTATTTTGAACTATCAGGTTATATTCAATTCTTATTAGTCCAGGTTGGTGTCCACCCTGCTCTCCTTCTTATTTTATATCATCTGAAATCCATTTTCTCCCCAACAGATAAGGAGGAAAAACCACAGAGCCGCAACTAGTAGAAAGCTGTAGAAGATCGATGTTAATTGTAGTCAGGCTCACACATGCAGTCTGAATTACACTTGAAAATTTTGCTTTAAATGGTGTATATAACTAAACTGGACCAAATCCTGAATCTAAAAATTAATTGTTACAAAATGGCACATTAAATTATTTTTTTCCTATGATAATAACAATCTAAGGTTCTTAGTGCTTACACCTGTATTCTTTTTTTTTTTTTTTTTTGTGGTCTCCTCTTGTAGACATAATTAATTTTCTAACGATAAAGATTTATTAAATGAATTATATTTTCAGCAGTTCCAATATTGAAAATATCAGGTAGTACCTGACTCTTTATCCAGCTATACAAAACTACTTAAGGACTAGAAAATGAAGTATTGCTTTAATAAATTTTTCATTGACTTTGGATATGACATCTGCCAGAACATGTAAAGGAATGTAGCTTGAAGAGGCAAGGGAGATGTGATGTGATATTTGGTGAGACTTTGGTTGTGAAAAATTTATATCTAAAGAGAAACTATATTATTCATATGAACATAAAATGTTTTAAGAAACATAAGTATATGACTATTTCAAACACATGCTCTTCTATGAGCTGCAACATACCTGATAGCTTCAGTTGTCAAAAAAAGGGAGAGGTTTTTACATCCTTCTTAGGTTTTCACTTTACTGAGAAAGTCACATTGGATTCATTTTCACAAGAGCATTGACCATTATGATTTTCTGACTTCTAATCCCTCTAAGGAGAACTTATCTACAAGTACAGTTGTTGAGCCACAGCCAGACAAGTATTTTATAATTGGCTGGTTCTTCACTCAGGTTTCTATATAGCAAACATCTATGGATATGTCCACTAATCGCAGTAAAATGATATTCTTAAGTACATTCAAGAATCAGAATAAATTTGTATTTAGTTTGTACAATTTGTTTGGAAGGCCCCTCATCAGTGTAAAAATGATACATATCTCTCTTCCTTCCTCTTCAGCAATGAGCCTGTTACCCAAAATTTCAGCAAAGTATATTTTAAAACATATAAGTAATCTGAAAGAATCAATTATAGAGGACCAAGAGAATGTTCTAATTCTTGTTTTGTGTTCTAGTTTGTGTATGTCCATGACAAGAAAGATATGTTACAAAATTTAGTCTCTTCCTATCTCATTTTGGAATGAAGCATCACACAGAAGAAATACAAATATCCAAATTCTACCACTTTGCTATTGAAAAATTTGCTTTTTTTATTACTTCTTGTAAGTTGATTTCAAAAATAGGCTGCATTATCTCTGTATGTAACAGATATAGCTGATTTCCTACCAGGAGGTTCAACTGAGAAGTAATAGTATTCTGACTTGAGAAAGTAATACAAATAATGGTGTTAATCTCATTAGAAATAATGCATGCTTTGAGAGATAATCCTAATCTTTTCTTCACTCAATTACTTTATTTAATTTACCTAATATGAAATATTTTTAATACAAAAATAAACATCCAACATAAAAAAAATAAAAATGAGTGACCAGTTGTAAAGTGTTAATAATTTCAACGATGTTTGGAATAAGTGAATAAATATAATATGACATTGCCTTTTCCAAAATGCTAATTAATTTCATTTAGTGTTCTAGTCAAAACAGTTGTTTAGATACTTGCAATGTTTTTATATGTGGCTAATGAAGAATATTTTCTCTGTAGAGTCATCATGTAGAGTGAAAGGGATGCTTGTAAAAATATTAGTGTTAGCTGTCTAAAGAACTACTGAAGTTAATCTACTCAGAAAAAGCATAAAACACTCCTCTATTTAGTTGAATAACAATTTTGTTTTCTTTTTTTTTTATAACAGATTATTTTCATTATCAAAAATAATCATTCTGCCTCCAATGCGCTGAGGTTTGTTGGAGAATGTGCAGAGTAAATTATATATACTGGACAAATTTATAAAAATAAAAATATGCAATCTTGCAGCAGAGAGCAAGATATTTGAAATGAATCTGGTCTCAAGTTTCAGCTCACCCAAGATAGGTGATTTTATATGCTGACCTTTGTTCATCTCTCTCTTTCACCAGTTGCATCAAGTCTGTGCTTTTGCATGCATGGACTTAGGTTTTTAAACTAACACTACTTTTGAACTTAGATGTGATTATTTCTTCTAGTATGCTAACTGTATTTGTCTTTTCAGTGATCACTGAACAGTCCTCCAGTACCCTCTTTGAAGAGCCTATCCCAGTCTCTCAGCTTCCACATGGAACTTTGCACAGCCTCCTTTTGGCTACTGCCATAGTTGCTCTCATTCAGCCAGACCAAATTTTAGCCAGGCCCAGAGGACCTTCTCCATACCAACTCTTCCATCTTTAAAGGTCTTAAATTATTTCAATTGTGATGAACTGAGCCTTTTGTAGGTCTCTATCTACTTTTGTTTTAGGAGGCATCTGATTTTCAAAATACACATTGGCTAGGAAGACATGAGAAGAAATTTGGAAGGCAGAAGGCACCTCACAAGGAAGGAATAACTATTGGAAATATTTTAATTTACAGGCAGAAAATCACTATTCACTGGAAGGCATTGGCTTGTCCCAAGAGTTTCAGCAGATCTTGTTTTATGCCTGCCATTCTTGTTTCTTAGACAGTTATCATCACCAGCTGGCATCCATCTATCTATCCTTTTAGAATGACCAGTGAATTCATATGACAAAAATTTTTCTTCAGGTAGTTATAATACAGCTTACTATTTGTTGAGCACCAGAGAATTGCCAGAGACATCCATGACTTTCCTTGACACAATTTCCCCAGCAGAGCTTTGAGGACATCTATATACGGTCCAGCAGGCATACAGTGGAGTTTGTATCTATATACACTATCTATAGATGCACTGCTTCTCTTTGTAATGCAAAGCCAGGTGAATTTATTGGACAATGCACAAAGCCAGGTTGGATGGGGCTTTCAGCAGCCTGGTCTTGTGAAATTTGTCACTGCCCGTGACAGAGGGCTTGGACCTAGATCGCTCTTAGGGGCCTTTCAGCACAAGGAATTGTACAATCAGAATAGTCTAAAATATCTTGCCAATGACGTTTAAAAATTCAGAACTCTTCAACCAAGAACAGAAGACAGTCTATTACTTGATTTACAGAGGAGATTTAAAGACTTTTCCCCCCTCAGCTGCTTTTTCTAGTGTTTTCACTCAAGCAACTCCAGCTCTAATGTCACTTCCTCCATAAGTGCAGTAAGAAATGCAATCAGATTGCAGATTAAATTTTATTTTATTAATTATCAACTCCTAAATCCAGGTAGTTATTTCTGAGAGGGTAGTAGGGATACCTTTCATCAAAAAAGGGATGAACAGAGTAAAGCATTTAGCATGTGAAATCACATAGGCCTGCTTTTGATTTTAAAAGAAAGGAGCAATTGACAAGATGACATATTCACCTCCATTTTAAAACACATGAGTATTTCTGTTTCCATGTTTTCTGAAATAATTTTTGTTTTCTCTGTCCCCAGATGTCAGCATTCCTCTTCTACAGTCATTATCCTCAGCTTTCTCATTTTTACTGTTTTTTCAATTGTTGAAATCTCCCTTGACTTCCTTCTCATCTTTTGCATTCAGTCAGCCTGAGCTGTCTCATAAATCATCCCCCCAATAGTGTATTATCTGTTTTATGGCTTTCAGAGCTAAAAGCTTGCTAATGTGACATTAGCGATGAAAAAGCACATCACTTACTTTAAAAACAATAAGACACTAATGAAGCCAGGGAGGATAGTTCTTCCTTTGCAGCATGCAAAAAGTTTCAGCAATAGACACCATGAACTTCAAGACACTTTACTAAACACACTGGAGTTATAGTGTTTAACTCACTTCATATGTCCTGCTTATCCCAGACTGAATATAGGTTAATTAAGAGAAAAATTGGGCCAAACTTAATCTTCAAAGAGGGACTTTATTAATAAAGTCATTAAAAACTCACTTCAAGCTATGGCCATTTCTTTCACAATATTAAACATCACCATGTATACAAGTGTGCTCATGTTTAACAGTCATATTCCAAATTGCTTTTGAGTATGCCATACCACAGAGCTCATATTTAACACTGATGTAGAAGAGTCTTAGCTGTCCTGAGGCACCAAGGCTGAGGTGATGGAGCTTATTAGCTCATTGGCAAGAGAAATTGAAACAGAAGTGGTCTTACCTTTCTTCCTTGGCCTTTCTGCAGAAAGAGATGTGAAGTCAGAGTTTCCCTTCTGCTCCTCCTACTGCTTTTTTCTTTTTGTCTTGTGCATTTGGCAGAATGTCTTGCCTACTTACAGTCTGTTGTGCTTATCTAATCCTCGTTCTGGCACTTTTTGTTGCTTGGATGCCTCTAGTATCCAGCTTGTTTTGGTTTCAGCTGGGATAGAGTTAATTTTCTTCTAGCAACTGCTATAGTTGTGTGTTTTGGATTTAGGATGAGAATAATTTTGTTAACACTGGGATATTTTCACTACTGATGAACAGTTCTTGCAGTCAATCCCTTTTCTGCCTCTCACCCTACCTCACCACAGCCAGGACAGCTGACTCTGTTCGACCAAAAGGATATTCCATACCATATGGCATCATGCTTAGAATAGAAAGCTGAAGGAAACCTGGACAAGGGTCTGCTGTTTGAGAGCAGGCTGGACATCAGTTGGTTGGGTGAGCAATTGTTTTTTATTTTCATCAGATTTTTTCCTCCTGTTTTCTCTGTTGTTGGTTGCCCTGACTATTAATACTATTATTATTTTTATTATTCATTGTATTTACATTATTGAAGTGTTGTTTATCTCAACCCATGAGTTCACTTCTCTTTATTCTTCAATTTTTTTCCCAGTCCCACCAGGGGTAAGGTCATAAGCAGCTGTGCAGGTATTAGTTGTAAACTGAGGGCAAGTCACAACAGAATTATATTCTTCTTTCTTTGCTTCTGTGAGGATGATATTGTTCACATGCACATGTAATATTGTATCTGACTATGCTCTCAGAATGTTACAAAATACTTAATATAGTCTTATTGCTTACAGAATTTCAGTATGCTTCCAGTTGAGTTCAAAGTAAGCTCATTTCAGTTATATTTTCATTAGTACACTTTTTTTTCCCCCATGTTACAGGTCTCTGATTTGGCTAAAAGTAAGTGGAAAGATAGTGTCCTCCTGATCGGAGAATAATCACAGCTAGAAAGGGTACCTGAAGAGATAAAAAGCAAGAATGTTATAACACAGCTTCTTCTTAATGTTAGAAGTAGACAGGGAGCTATTATAAAAAACTTGGAATTAAGTTCTGAATAAGAAAGGGCAGACTCACAAACTTCTTCAGTCTCCAAAAGATTTTTCCTTTTTCTTTTGCTACAGGAGGAAAATAAAATGTGGCTTATAAATAAATGCACTTTAAAGTGATTGATTAAAGTTGCCAGAGAAAATTTGATTTTAAAAGCACTATTCCCACTTTAACTCTCAGGATCAAAAGAGTGACCTATGCCTTGTTACATACTTCAAGCCACACTCTCTTGCTGGTTTAAATCAGTAGAAAGAAATTGGTCACTAAATTTCCACAATAAAATGTCCAAAACATTTCCAAAACAAACAGCAAATCCTGTCAACCCAGGAAGCAACCATGCTTTGGATCTGTGTTTTTAATAGTAAGTTTGTTTGCAGAGTATTTACACTGTCCAGTTCAGGACCAGGCTGTCTATGAATGAGATCTGGCCCAGCATCCTCCTCCTGCAGAAAACACCAGCGCAAATGCCGTCACTGCTATATTTTGAGCTTTACAAAGATGACTGCCAAGGCTTCACCACTAATTTCCCTTTGTTTTCTTCCTTCAAAAGCTCAGTTAGCCAAAACCAGACACATTAAGGATAACTATTAAGCAAGAAATGGGACTAAAAAATCCTCGGTCTATATTCGGCCACCTAAATAAACAAATATTTCAGTCTTGGAATGTGTTGAGTTCCTGTGTATTCTGCTACTGACCCAGCAGTATTTTCAAACACAAATATTCAGTAATAGTATGAAAAAATGGACCAAATTTCTGCTTTCTAATTTTATAATATTGGGGTTTATATCTCTTTTTAAATACTAAACATTAAAATTTTGTATGCCATTTGTTCCAAGACATTTCTTGCAGAATATCTTGCATGATTGTGGTGGTTTATCTTAATAAGAAGTAACTCACTGCTCTTTTCTTATGAATGAAGAAAAAAGCACAAAGCAAAACCAAACTAAGCTAAAACAAAAAACCACCCAAATCTGAAACCCAAAACCAAACAAAAAACTGATATGATTTGAGTTAATTGATTTAATCTTGTTTCAAATCAGCCAACCTATTAATTAGGAACGGTAACTACTCTAGGAGAAGGCAATGTTTTTATTTAAAAAGTCAATTGTGCTAGTCAGTTTATGCTGTGAAATATGCTCAATTATACTCGATTTGGATATTCATTTATTTTCTCCTTTCAGGAAATGAACTTATTAGTTATGAATATCTAAAATTTATAAGGATCTAGATGACAGTAAAATATATAAACTTAAAATACCACCTGAAAATCAGTCACTTTCAGATGAACAAAAGAATCCTGATTTCTCTCTTCATGCCAGCGAAAAAACAATAAGCAAAAAGCAGCCACATATAAAATGCTTCCTATTTCTAACCTCTAACCCTGCACAAAAAAGAAAAAAACCACAAAATGAAACATAAAATCAAGAAAAAAATATTATTAAGATCTATAGCTACTAATAATTTCCTGCTGATACCATATAGACATCTGATTAGTGCACTGATCTGAAAGAGAGAGCAGAGGACACATCTTGTATAGCACATATGTAGATAAATATTTTAGTCATAGAATTCTCATACAAGTAGTGGCAAACATCACTGCCTTACTTAAATAAAATAAAAATATGTTCTTTCACCTGTTAGTCCTTTAAAGGGTGATTGTCATCAAGACAGAAACCCACTCTGAATACCAAAGAAAAGGAAAACCATCAGTTCCCCAAGTACTACTGCTCTGAATTATGGAGTGCATTTAATGCTTTTGTATCAGTTAGTTTGGGGAAGTTCCCTAATCACTGTTAGGGTTGGCTAAACTTCCCTTTGAGGTTTTCATGAACTGTAGGGGCTGTCAAGCAGCAATTAAATTTCAGAAAATGCAAAGCAAAGTTTAATATTATCTCAGTTCTCCATCACTAAATGTACTATGCATGTGATTAATACTGTTGGAGCCATCATTGTTGGCAAAACAATTTTCTTACCTGAATTATGACTGGCATATATCAGCTAAAAAAACCTCTAAAACTAAAAAACCCCCCAAACTCTTCCTTGAGGATGTTTTAATCACTAAGTTAAGTGAAGGAGAAAAATAAAGCGGAGGGATTTTTGTTTGTCACACAGATAATAGATAGTGGGTTTCATTTTTTTAAACATAGCTGTAGGTATGATTTTATTAACTTTGGGAGACAAATGTTGAGTTTATTGAAAAATGTCACTTTTTAATTAACTTCTAATGTTGTAAAAACATTATTTCTTATTAGCTTTGCTAATTTAGTGCACACAAGACCAAACTAATCAGTTTTGCAATTATTTGTCTTATAACTTTTATTAGCTCATGAATCTCAGTTATCCTATTCTTGGTGTATCGGTTATTTTAGCAACACCAAAAATCTCTTTTTTGCTGGCTATGCTGTCATTGGAAGAAAATCTTAATCAACTTTAGAATACTTTCTTATGGTAAAAAGTGAATAACTACAGTTCACCTAAACTGTGAAACCAATTTTATACTCCAAAGAAGATGCTTCTCCAGATCAATGTTTTTTTCCTGTAGCATGCTGCTTCTTTTTGACTTGCAAGGGCACTCTTTCACTTTCCAGAAATTTAAAACCAAGTTAATATTCAAGGTAGAACTGAAATTATCAAAAGTATTGAAGTGTAAAACCAGCTTGCCAAACTACCCAGAAAATGCATAGAAATGTTTCTACCATGGAAATTAAGTATTCTGCCCATACAAAATGCTTTTTAAAGAGTCTGCAATTTCAGCCATGTATGGAACACCAGTAAATGCAAATAAAAGACATCATAAAATCATGGAATCATAGAGTGATTTAGGTTGATAAGGACCTTAAACCTTAAGCCCGCATCTGTGGGCCAGGGACACCCTTCACTAAACCAGGAGCTTAAGAACCCCATCCATTCTGGTCTTGAATACTTCAGGAATGGGGAATTCAGGAACTGCTCTGGACAAATTTTTTCAGTGCCTCACCAACTTCAAAAGGAAAAAAAAAAAAAAGAAAAAAAAGGAAAACACCCACCATTTTTTCTAATATCTCATCTAAACCTACTCTACCTTGTTGCATCAACTTGCTTAAAGTCATTCCATCTTGTTTTTGTTTTATTACTACATGTTCTTATAAATAGTCTCTCTCTTTCTTGTAGACTACCTTCAGGAACTGTAGGACTGCAACTAGATAAACCCAAAGATTTCTTGTTTCCAGGCCAAAAAAATTCTCAGCCTTCCTCTACAGGAGAAGTATCCCATTCCTCTGACCAACCTGGCGTCCCTTCTCTAAACTAGCTGCAACAGGCTGATGTCCTTCCTGTGTTGGGGACTGTGGAGCTGGCTGCAGTACTCCAGGTGGAGTGTCAGCACCCTGGAGTAGAGGGACAGAACCACCTGGATACTATTGGCTTTCTGGGCTACACCAGTGCACTGTCCAGACTCTCAACCCTAACATTCCCAAGTCCTTCTCGGCAGGGTTGCTCTCAATCTGCCCATCCCCCAGCCTCTATTAATACTGGGGGATGTTGTCCTGGCTCAGGTCCAGCTCCTTGTATTTAATCTTTAACCGAATAAGATTCCTGTGGGTCTATTTCTTGAGCTTTTCCAGGTCTCTCTGGATGACATTCCACACTTTAGGTGTGTCACCAGCACCACTCAGCTTGGTGCCACTTGCAAATTTGCTAAGGGTGCTCTCTTTCCTTTTGTCCTTGTACTTAATGAAGACATTAGATTACCTGGGTCCCAGCACAGACCTTTGAAGGTCACCACTTTTCACTGATGCCCATTGGGACTCTGAGCCATTGACCACTACCCTCTGGATGCAACCATCCAACCAATTCCTTATCTGTCCACCTGCTGAATCCATCTCCTGTTTTGAGAGAAGGATGTGGGGCACTATATCAAAGGCTTTACAAAAGTTCAGATAAATGACATCTTAACACTTCTCTTATCCACTGATGTAGTGACTCCATCATAAGAAGGTCACTAGGTTGGTCAGGCAGAACTTGCAGTTCACTTGCCATTACTTCAAGTGTATAGCACTCAGGTAAATAAACAAAATTGCTAGTACTTTCTGTGAGCTCTGAAAAGAATGTAAAAAGCACTTAAAAGCAATTTAATTTATTTTATTGGTTAAGCATATTTTGAACTCTTTAGGAAGAATTAAAATATCAAGATGATCATGTAAAATAAATATTGCTTTTTTTAGATGCTAGGGACCTCTCACAGCTTATTTGCCTTCACCTCTGCCTATTGGAAGTATGCACATAAATTAATAGATCCAAAACCAGGAAATGGTTTTTTCTTTACCTTCATAATTATTTTTCTCTACTCACAACAACATAATCTGTCACTAAACAGAGTTATATTGCGTTTAAAAAACAGTTGATTTAAATGTGACTTCATATGTTTCTCTTTCCCATAATACAATCCATTATCATTCATCTTAATCCATGAGACAGTCACTCAGGAATTAACCTAAATGTTAAATATGTCTAGGATCATAAACTGCTGGTATGGCTGTTGTAATACCTGGTACCTCAGAGGAATATGGAATCCATAACATTCCATTGCAGTTTTTGGAAGAACATCTCAGTTTCCATTTCCACTGAGCTGGACCTAAAATCAGCTAACCCAGAAAACACCTCTATTCTTTCCTGAAAGTTAATATATTACTGGGAGATATGAAGATATTTAAGATGGTATATCCAGTGGAAAAACAGAAGGAACTATGGGAAGGTTACAAGATGATTTAAAACCAGGAGAGTTTTTAACTACTTCAGTTTTCTGCAATAACCTGTTTTATCTGCTCCAGTAATATTGCTGGTTTTCAAGTGGCTGGACAAAGTCAAAGCATAGTTAAAAATGCAATAGAATGAAAATCCTTTATCTAGTTAGGAACTTAAAAAACAGAGTTTCATTGGCCATTTGTTCAGAGCACGGAAAGGCTCACTCAAACATTTGAAATGCATGTGTGTTAGCACTTTCTTGCTATTCCTCAGTTTTCTTATTGCACATGAATAAAAAAATCAATATTTACTTCTTTTCAGAGTAATTTTTTTCTTGGGCAAATATACTAATGAGTCAATTTGTTAATTAATCTTGAGAAATGAGAGACATTTTTACAGCCCATATCTCTAAATCTGCTTTTCTCAAAAAAACTGGTAAATTCAAGAAAAGTACCATGTAAGAAACTGGTATCAAGGTGGCTCATATTCTGTGTATTTTACTGAAAATAATTATTTACAGATATATTTTAAGAATTATGTCAAATTTTGCATGCTTTGAAAAAGATGAAAAAATGAAATCAAAGATTTATTACATGAAAAGGTGTTTATGTTAAGTAACTTGCCCCGTATTTCATATTTACTGAGTCAGGGAACCAAGTCAGTTACAAAAGCTCCTTCTGTTCTCATTTTCATATTTTCAATTGCATACCAAAGCCTAAGACTTAGAAGAGCTCCTTTTATAAATCCTTACTGTAATTCCAGTGGTTTAGCAGGGGTGCTGAAGATATAATTATCTGTGACCTCAAGGCTGGTGATAATCTGGGGAATTAAAAAAGGAGTGCATTGCATCTGTTTCAAGAAGTTTTAATGATTTGAAAAGCATCATTCATAAGATTATTGCAGCTTCCTGTAATTTTTTATTAGATTTAAATTTCTACTAGCTTCATCTACATATGAGAATGTCACACCTTAAAATAGCAAAATTATAGAATCAACTTTTTGAATTATACACTCTTCCAAAGCTGGCATATGTGTTAACAATACCAGCTCACCATACATAGACAGAAAATTTAAAATTAATCTTTTTTACCACTAGCAACATTCCTTCTCACTTTTAAATGTTTTTAAAAGCATGTTAGAATTCATTCACAGCTGGAAGGAAAACAAGATACATTAAGATATCTAAAAAGGCACCAGTCAATCAAGTTTAAGAAGTTAACACCTACTCTTTTAATCCAAAGTTATTTATTTATTTATTTATGTTCTGGAAAAACAAAACAAACAATAGCAACAATAACTACTATTAAAAAGAGACATTAAGTTTAAGATTTTGCCTAAGCTTAGCTGATGAAAAGTTAAAAAACATTTTTCACCTTTTTATTTGAAATTGTTACTTCATTGTCTTACTCCACCATAAAAAATGCACACATATGAGTAAACAAATGTACATATGCACTTACTCTGTAAAATTCATCCTGGTAAAAAAGGCTTTGAAAACAAATGATTCTTCCACTTTTCAAAGTGAGTCTTAAACATCTAGTTTAAACACAGATAACTTGTATATTTCAGATAGGGAGGAAGTGCACACACTGCTGATTAATGAATTACACTTACAATCCTGGATGTAGAATTTTTGTGCGCTACTTTTCTCAAACCCATTTCCATACTCGTGCTTCCATATTGAAATACAAAGCTAGCTTTGCCATTTATCAACGAGAAAAAGTGAAATAAAATAATTAGTAAAACAGGTTGATATCCTCTCTTAAATGAAGAACGCATCTGTGGGATTGGGTGCTGCACACTGAATCATAACACAGCTCAGTACTGAAACAGACTTCATTACATTGGGAAAAAAACAGTTTGAAATCATGTCTTTCATAGCAGCTTTCATAAAATTTCTCAGAAAAATGGCTAATGAGGGTGTTGGACAAGCACTTAAGACTACTAAAGAAGAAATCAAGAGGTTTATTTTCTTCTGAGATCTAAAGTGAGTTTCTTTGAAGGGAAGCAGGTCAAATAGGGCTTAGTGTGTAAGTACCCCACAGGATTCCATGAAAAATTGGGGTACCCTGTTGAAAGAAAAAGTAAAGCCTAATAGATAAATCTTCTGAAACATCAAATGGCAGGTGCTGAATCTCTAACCTGGACCAATAATGGATGAAGAGCTGAGAAGTGGCATGAGAGACAAGAAGTTTATAATTATTTTGTGATTTGCTTTAATTTAAATCAGACTTTAATTTGTTGTCACAACAGATTAACAGTGGCTGCACAAACAAATGTAATGAATTCAGGGTGCTTCAGAGCCAAAGGCTAAACCTGGATTTATTGTTGGCATGTGCTTTCTTCATCTCTCTGGCCTGGGTAGACTTGTTTCTTTTTTTATTTTCTTTTTTTTCATTCCCAGAGAAGTCAGTGATTTAAAGCAAACTAATGAGAAATAAATAAAATGAAGCAAGCTTCAACTTAACTTGGGGATTTGTATTTGTGTGGGTATTTCAAAGTAATGCCATAAGCAGCTGTGCCTTATTCAGTTTATTTATTTATTTCTGATTGAGCAAAGAGAAAAACTGTTCTCCACCATAGCACTGATTTGGACCTAATCTGGAATAGCCTTTTTTATTAATATTGTACTAAACCTCAGGAAATGATGCCATAGGCCACATATTAGTGCCAAAATACATATGAAGTCAGTTGATTCTATTTATTAAGACCATACAAGGCCTTTGACCTCCTTACAGTGCACAAACATTAGGCCAGCTGGCTTACAGACATTCTTTTATACTAAATCTGCACACTCATATCTGTTAGCGACTTTTCATTTCAACACGTCACGAGGAGTACCAGAACTGCAGCAGTGGTTTGTGTGGTTACATTCAGCCTGCATGACTGGCCAGCAGAAGTACATACTGTGTCATTTTCATGCCTTCATTAGTGGTGGCTGATAACAGCCATAACGCTTCCTTCAGGCAGATAAATCATATTGAACTGAGAACCTGGAAATGATCAGATTAGGAATTGACTCTGAACACCCATCTCACTATAAAGCACAGAAATATTTTATTTGGCAGGAATTTGTCACTGAAAAAAAGTGTCATCTGAGTGCAAAAGCATTTATGACTGTAGTTTCAAAAGCTTGAATAGGCACAAATCCCTTTCTGAGGTGCAAGCATAGGCTGGAGGTGTTACTGATTTTCAAAGAGATTACTTGAATCTGTAATGAAAGGTGCAAAGTGACTTTGTTTAGTAGACATAACCCACATTTTCTAAGCCCATCAGGTTCTGCAAACTGCAAACAAATGCAATCTGTTTATTTCATGAATGGCCTGTCTGTTCACAACTTCAAGGTCTCAACAGAGACCAACTTCAGAACATTTTGTCACCATTCATATTCCTTCACTAATTCTCCAAGCCTATGTGGGAAGGTATCATATTCCATTCCAGGGCTGAGGGTGTAGTTCATCGCTATAATTATATTTTGTCTTATATTGGGCATAAATTGCAGACTTTTGGTAGCAGGGTGAGCTGTGTGGAAGAAAGCGGTGAACAGCCCTATGCCAGTCCCAGACTGTTCCAAAAAGCTGTGAAACAGGCCAAAAAACATCATGGAGCATCAGAAATTCAACCAGGGAGAGGAGTTTATGGTGCCTCTACTCACACATATTTAGAAAGAGCCGCGAGTGTGAGGCACAGGAGGCACAGCTGGAGCCACCAACTTGGAAAGAGACTCTCAACAATGGAGGAGACATCTCCAAGGCAAATGTTGCCATGGGTAATGTACACCAAGGCAGGGACACATTAAGAGAACCCTTGCTGGGATAGGGACACCACCAGGAGGGCAACAGCAGGTGAACCTGAATAGGGAAGTATTTTAAGGAGCAAGAACCAGTGGAGAAAAATAAATAAGAAGCAAGGAAGAGCAGAAAGAAACCATTAAATGCAAACCCAAACCTCCTAGTCTGCCTGTTGTATTATGAATGGGATTGAAAGGGACTGAATGTGATATATAGGCCCCAGTATTCTTACAGTCAGGGTTATTAGGCATTACTGTGAATTGATAAAAAGAGCAACATGCAATTCCCCTGAAAGTAGCCTTCCTTTTACAGAATGGAAGTAAAAATATTAAGTAGTGAACAAAGATAAAAATGGATCATAATACATAGATGATAATTGGAAGCTAAACCTCTATGTTATGATAAACCTTTGTCATGTAAAGGACTGAGTTCACCAATTCACAGAGAGGAAGGGATTAAGTGATGTTTTTTGTTGTTTATATATTCTAAGATTTTGGGATCCCTAAAGGAATTCACAAACTCCATTTAAGCCTTCTTTAAATCTTTGCCACTGTGACCTACTTTAAACTCTTCTTGTAAAGGGAATGTTAAAACAGGGAGCATCAAGGCAATTTCCAGCTTCAGTGTAGGAAAAGATGGCACTCAGAACTTTTCAAAAACAGGTAGCGTACAGGTCTTGTTCCTAACAATGCCTGTTAGATTAAATCTTAACTGTGTGTTCTGAATAAGTAGTTTATACAAGGCAGCACAGGTTCAGAACTTTAAGTTTGTTTTAAGATTGGCTCTTTTCTTAATAATAAAATGGACCTGCTACTAGGAAGTCTTACCCTTGCAATTAAAAAATTCAGATTTTCTTTTTCCCTCCTCTTTGTTAATGCTGTTCCACATCGGGGAAAGAAAAAATGCCTTATTCTTATGATGACATTATAGGATTAAATTACTCTATGTAAATGGAAATCCATGAGAATCAGTGCAGTCATTTTTGATTTACAGAAGTATAAAAGGAAGAGAATTGAGCCTTTGATTAACAGTGTCCTAGCTCTGACCAAGACTTTTTCTTCCAGAGTTACCTTCAGGAGTTTTCTTAAGGATCACTGTTAGCAATGAGAATTTCTGCACTGTCAAAACCAGCTAGTTAAGTAATAGGAATCAGTAAAAAGATTCAAGGCAATTCTGGAAAATGTTTTTCTGTCCATTTCTAAATATCAGCAACTATAAACTGAGTTGGTAATTTTTTAAATTCATTTTCTTCCAACAGGACTGAGACTTCAATTCTCAACTAATATTGCATTCCTCAAGTAGCTTTCCTCCATGCCAGAAGAAAAATCAAAGATTATGAGACCTCTGCATCCTGTAGGGAAAACAATAATGTCTGAATATCCAATGTATTAAAAACATTACAGGTAGATCTTGAGACACAATATAACATAACATCTTTGACATAGAATTTTGTGTTAATTGAAAAAATATTTAAATAAATAGCTGAAAATGTGAACATTAAAAAATGGTTTTATACTTGAAACTCCAAATTGCAATTATGTTGTAAGAATTTTAAAAAACCCAAAAAAACTATTTATACATTAGGATGTAGAAAGCTCCTTAACATCTGTGTGAACTGTGATTCAGGATATATGATGTGCTGCATTCTATCTATGGACCCTTCCAATTCCCAGATTGGTGAGAATCCTGTTTTCTCCACTGTAGAGGTGTGGTATATACCCTCAAAGAGAGGATAGGATTATACTTCGCAGAATAAATTCAAGCAGTGTTCCCATCTTATCTCCCTCAGTTTCCCTTCTTGCTTCTCACCTTTTTCTACCCTTCCTAAAACATTTAGGAATCCTAAAGGATTTAGGAAAGAGGGGAAATTTTATCTGTGAGCATGGTGAGAAACTGGAATAAATTGCCAAGGGAGCTTGTAAATGCCTCAACCCTGGTGGTGTTCTGGGGCAGGCTGGATAAGGCCTTGAACTAGTGGGAGGTGTCCCTGTCTGTAGAAGAGAGGCTGGGACTAGATGATATTTAAGGTCCATTCCAACCCCTTAGCGTTCTCTGATTCAGTGATTCTGTAGTGCTATAATTCTATTATTTGATGGGAGATTTAGATGACCAATATACAAAATTGGAAGAAGAAAGCCATAAATAATGATAAGCAAAAGTAATAATAGTCTACAAGTGGATCTTGTAGCAAGGTGAAGCAACGGACTCCTACCCACTTTTCAGCTCTCACATATCATTGAACATCCAGCTTAATTCTGACATGATATCACTGTGCAGTTTCCACTTCTGTTTTCCAATATAGACATATCCTATACTAGCAGAAATCAGTGCAAATGAGATCTGGTCTTGGGTAAGGATAGCTGGAACATTGATCTCAGGTTTTATATATATAGATAACCTTAGACATATACATTCTTTTGAACCTTTTGGTGAATTACTGTCAGTAAAGGTTCTATTTACACTGTTGGACTGCTTTGGGGTCATGTAAAATTAATGCAACATGAATTGTAGGTCTTTCCTGACAGCTATGAGAAAAAATAGCTACATTCTGAGACAACTTCAGAGCTCAACAGCTATGGTTTTCTGGAATTCCCTGCTGCCTCTAGAGAATGTTAAATTTATTGCTAATAGTGGAAATGTTCTTTTGTCCTTTGAGTAGTGAGGGAGGTTGTTCTTTATTTCCCACCTTAATGCTATTCCCTTGAGCCTTGCCCAGAAATCAAAGGTATGTACACTCTCATAAGAGAAACAAATAGAAATACATTCCTTGAAATCCTCCTTTTGAAAAATTTCCATTGAAGATACAAACTGCATTTCAGAACATCTAGAAACATTTTGGGAGAAAAAAAAATCAAAACTTTAAAGAAGGCTGTTCAGTGACTCTGAGAGCACTATCTTGATGTTTTCCCTTTAATAAGAATCGCCCACATTTAATGATGCCTTTTATGTTTACAGTATTTGGTATCCACATGATAGCTCACAATTTGCTTGTTTATGGCTATTACATCTTTATATTATTTTTCTGAGGAAATGCATGTGAGAAAAATGGCTTCCTGAATAAAGGTATTTCAAGATAAAATATTATATATATGTACATAAATATATACATATGAACTTTTGTCCACTTTAATGAATATTTCAGATTACTCTCTATTGCAAGAATTAATTTGTTGTTGTATTTGTTATGAAGACTTTTAAAAATCTGTAAGTTGGTAAATATTTCAAGGATTCTCTGCTGCATGACACTGAAAACTTAGTCTAAATTTGGCATTTCATATATTATTTATTTTGGCAGAGAGAAATAAGCATAACATTCATACTGTAATGTTAAAAAATTGTGGAATTTCTTTTAACATTGAATAATGAGTTCATTAAAATAAGAAAAATAGTACTGCCCTACAATTGTTCTTTGTATGAAGAATTGTAAAATAAGCTAAAAGTTTTTTCAAACTTACTTCTTTCAACAGAGCTAGAGAAGCTTTGAATAGAATTTCATGTGATATAAATCCTATTTTAAGTTATGGTAGGTGGCGCAAAACAGCCCTCTAAAACTTTGGTTGCTTTCTTTATCAGGATGACTTTTTAAACTGATAGGTGAAATGGGCAATTAACCACCTGCGATGTTAAATGAGTGAAGAGGTTCAGAACTGATATATACACTGGAAAAAAAGGGCAGGAATCCCTTCTGCTGGTTATTCCTATGAAGAGTATGTGGTCATGCACTCCTACACATAAGTATTTCCTCTATTGTCAATAGGGAGAATTTCATTTCTCCAGACTAGACTCCTTCTTTCCACATATGATTAAGCTCCTAACTTCCAGGCATTTGAAGCCTGGTAAGAGGAATCCAGGCTTAGGTCAAGGAAATTAACTTCTTTATTCTTTAATGCAGATTAGCACTTGTGAGTTCACAGTGCAGAAGTGCCACCAGCTTTTTCTGGGGTCCTTGCCTGTGTTTTCATTACGCTATCAGACTGAGCCTGTTCTTGTGAGAGCAAGTAGCCTTACTGAGATGAAAACAGTAGCAAAACCTCTTACTTTTATTGCTCCTGGATATCTAGACAGCAGTATTTATTGTTTACAATGCTACCCATGGTTTTTTAGAGTTTACACTAAGCGTCTGCGTTGCCTAGCAATTTTATTAAAAACTCTGAATAATGCATGAGTGTTTGTATACAACTCACAAGCTCAGTAGGTTGTATTATATTAATATATGCACGGCAAATCTTTCCAGTTCAAGAAGTATTTGATTATCAAATCATGATGCTGGTGAATACACATGTAATCAGATTGAATATTAGTCCTCTACATAAAATATTTTGCACTTTGAGAGTAACTACCATCTGCGGACCTCAAATATTTCACATCTATTATCAATTAACCTTCCCACCTTTGTACTGCAAACAATCTATGCCATTCTTTCTCTCTACTACCACATACAAAAATATCTTGAGTATTCTTTTTGGGCATCCCAATATAACAAAGATATTAAATCATTAAAGAGCATTGAAAGGAGGACAATGACCATAGAGAATGAAGGGCCTTGAGGGGAAGCCATATGAGGTGGGGCTGAGGTCACTTGGTCTGTTCAGGCTGGAGAAGAGGAGACTGAGGGGAGACCTCGCTGCAACTTCCTCATGAGGGGAAGAGGATGCACAGACACTGATCTCTTCTCTCTCGTGACCAGTGACAGGACTGAGGGAACAGCCTGAAGTTGTGTTGGGGAAGGTTTAGGTTGGATATCAGGAAAAGGTTTTTCACCCCAAGGTTATTGGAGTACTGAAAGAGGCTCTCCAGGGCAGCGGCCACAGCACCAGCCTGACAGAGTTCAAGGAGATTTTATACAAAGCTCTGTCACATGCTGTGACTCTTGGGGCTGTCCTGTGCAGGGACAAGAGGTGAGCTTTGATGATCTTTTTGGGTCCCTCCAATTCCAGATATTCTATAATTCTTTGATATGTGTACAAGATGCAATGCATTAGCAACTCAGTGCCTCTTATATGTAGAGCACAGCTGGACTATGTTATCATAACTGGGATGCTTTGGTGATTTATGTGATCAAAAAATATTGCCCCAATGATTTTGTTTATCAAATAATTTTGGTGAAAGACATTCTCATTCATGACTAATCCTAAGGATTTTTCACCTCAGGACTAAATATCATAACAAAGCCACAGTGAAACAGAGCTTATATATTCCTTCAGTTATTAGAATGCTAATCATGGGTCTTCTAGAACTGGACATTAGACCTTTGGATAAAATAATGCAACATAACCTGACATGGTAGAGCTCCTTTCCAAACTGGGATTTTTTTTCTTTTTTGGTCAGTTTTTAAAATTTTGTTTTGGTTTTTCGTTTTGTTTTTGTTTTGGTGTTTTGATGTTGTTTTATTTTTTGTAAATATTAATTATATGTTGAACAGCATATTTATCTGATTTTCTAGATATCCAGAAAAAACTCACACCTCTGTAGCATATAAAAATGGGAATTGTACATCCCAAAAATGGGATTTAACATCTGAAATTACTCTAGTTGATATAAATAATTTCATAGTCCAGATGCATCAACAGGAACTTTGTAAGAACTGCTTTGTTGACAGAAGCAATATAAACAAGATTAGGTGTGATGATACACAACTACATGCACAGGAACCAGTTTAAATAGATTATAAATCAATCACATAATGCATTAAGTGAACCAGGAATACTGTGGTATTGTGATGTAGAAAAAGAGTCTTCACAGGCTCATTTTTTGGCAGGAGAAATGAACATTCAATTAATTACAGGAAAAAAGGGTTTCTGTAATTTTAAAATATTTTAGCTTGTCTAGCAAAGCACATGCTACAGCACTACTATATTAGTCACCTCAGAATCAAATGCGGTAAAAAATTCCCATGATTTCACATTGTGCAAATAACTAGACAGGAAATATGAACAGAAGACTGCTATGAATACTCATTTGGATTTTGCACAATTCATTCATTTTCAAAAGTTACACTATTAATTAATTATAAATTAATTTTTGAGAAAAAAATGAACACAGGAAACTTTTTATCACAAAAAGTACTTCCAGTATAACTTAAATCATTATCAATATGTTTTTCATTGCTTCTTTGTAGCAACTTTGTTGCTGAGAAAAAAATTATCTATAAAAAACCTAAAAAACAATTAAAATCCATTGGAACTAAACAGCATAAGAGAATTCATAGATTACTGGGGCAAATATCTACTTGTTATTTGCAATAAAAACTGTGATTAAAACACCTACATAGTCATAGAAGAAAGTAAATGCACTGTGTAAATCATACAAATTAGTGTTTAATTCCAGTTCATCTGTCACAGGTTTGCTTCTATATCTGCCAAAGAGTGGTGAAAGGAATGCTGAGTGATGCCACAGATCTCTCAGTTTGTTGAAGTGCATATCTTAAATTCATTAAACCTAATTCGGTTATGCTGTGTACCAGTCATCCTGATGAGCTTTTAAGCATTCACCTGCCACTTAAACATTTGTCTGTGGTTGTCCCCACTAACATACACTTGAAATTTATAATAAAATAGATCAGCTTTGGCTTCCTCAGTCTTCTGTGTCCAGTAAACAATAATTTCAAGTAAAATTTCACAGTGAACACACAGCAGAATTCTTAAAGACCTCCTTGAAGAGACAAGTTTGAAAATTAGACTAAATTTGTCCTTATTATGAGATGACAAAGCATTTAGTTGAAACCTGAAAGTTCAGCAATGTGTTTGCCAGAGGTTTTAGCTGTGCTAAAAAGCTGTCAGCCTCTTACTCTCTACACTCTATACTCTTTGTAAAATTCACCTGGGAGAGGAGTGAAGTTACAACACTAAAAGGCTCTACAAATTCTCAGCTTTTGTTCAGTACCATAGGGTCGGCCGACAGCTGCGCACACTTTAGAGGATTTTCACATGAAGTATTTCTGTGTTCTCTAGGTGAGACTGAGAAGTGGAATGATGCTTTGAAGAAAATTAAAAGGAGGCAGAGAAGAATCCCTGTCTACCATTAGACTGTATAAATCAAACCCAGTATTTTGAACAGTGAAAATGTCAGTGTTTTTAAGCTAGAGAAGAGAGGACGGATAGATACCTGTTTTATAGGCTCAACTTTGCTAGTGGCACAATTTCAATTATTAGTAGTCAGACCACTGAATAAAGCCATTTACAAACATAGAAGGGCTTTTCTTCAAGACTTCTTTGACTAGACAGACTTATCCTTTTTTTTTTCTAATATGTCTCAATTAAACTTCTTCAAAAAACTTGCACAAGCACTCTGCAGTACTGAAGTGAGCTTTCTGAATGTATAAAACATTTTTTCAAGAGCTTTGATGCAATTTGTAAGCTTTCAAAGGTAAGATTTATATTATTATAACCTTCTTCAAGGCAAAGTGACATGAGCTACCTTGTTCATGTAAAATTATAGGGTATAAGGGAAACAGAGACATGAGCATAAGACACAAAGCAGAAAAATAATCGGAAATACATATAAAATCCAATACAAAAAATATAAAATAAAAATAAAATCAATAGACATAAAGTGGAAATAAAATATTTGCACCAATTAAAAGGTACTGAAATGAATAGTATTGCATAGACTTTCTGTAAGATATTACATAATAAAATGTTATTTTTTATGCTTATTCTATAATCTTAGTCATGTTTCCATATTAATAAAACTGGAGACTTTTTTTGTATAGACACCAACACATATACAATCTCAGAATCATATAACCATAGAATTGTTTGTGTTGGAAAGCATCTTCAAAGTTCCTTAAATCCAACCTCTCAGCCATGAGCAGTGTCATCTTTCACTACACTACAAGGTTGTAAAAGGACAAACCTCGAACACTTGCAATGACTGGGCATCCACAGCAACACTTCCAGTTATGGGTCCCTGGGCAACCTTTTCCAGTGTCTCATCACTCACATAATAAAAAATAATTCTTTATGTCCAATCTAAATCTGCACTCTCTCAGCTTAAAAACTGTGCACCTTTTCCTTTCCCTATAGGGTCCAGTAAAAAGTCTTTTTCTTTCTCAAAAGATCCCTTTAAATATATAAATAGGGCAAAATAGGGCTTCCCTGGTGCTTCTCTTCTTTGGTCTGAGCAAGCACAAATCTCTCAGCCTTTTCTCATAGGAAGGATGTAGCCCCTTGATAAATTTCATGACCTTCCTCTGGACCAATTCAAATAGGTCCATGTTTTTGTGCAGGGGATCCTAGAGCTGAACACAGCTGGAACACCCTCAAAGTGAGAGCATCATGAGAGCAATGGAAGAGAAAAATCATCTTGCTTGACCTGCTGCCCATGTTTTCTTTTTTGCAGCTTAAAATATGATTGGATGTCTGGCTTGCAAGTGGGCACTGCTGGCTCATATTTAACTTTTCATCTATACACCAAGTCTCTGCTCTCAGAGTATTCACCACTCAGTCTGTATTGATATTGAATATTGCCCCAATCCAGGTGCAGGACTTGGCACTTAGCCTTGCTGAGCTTCTTGAAGTTTATATTGTCTTCTTCCTAAAGCCTGTGAAAGTCCCTCTGGATGTCCTGTCTTCATTCTAGGTTATCAGCTGCACCATTCAACCTGGTGTCGTGTGAAACTTGCTGAGGGTGCACTCAGTCCCTCTGTCTATGTGATTACTAAAGATAGTGAACAGAACTCCTTCCAACAGGGACTTCCAAGGGACACCAATTGAGGCTGATCTCCATTTGGACATTGAGCTGTAGACTGCATTTCTTTGCATACAACCATTACAATTGCAGAGAATTGATATTACCTCCTGAACAAAGCTGAGAGAAATGCTGCTAAATCATAAAGCTGACCTCAGAAACAGTCTGTCACAATAACGAGGACAGGCAATACTGATACTCTTTCAATGCAATTCTGATTACTGATCCATATCTCTCAACAGAGAGATGAATAATACTCATAGACAGTACACATTTATCAAGGAAAATGGAATTTTGATCATATAATTTATAAGAATTATAAAAACCAATCCTTTGAAATGTATAAATTTAATGTCCAGTTTCTTCATTATTTTCTTTAAGGGATTGACTCCTCCTTTTTGGCTTTGTTCTTTGTGGTTTTTTATCTTACTATAAGAAGATACAGAAAAGAAACAGGCTAAAATCCTTGCATAAACCCTTAGAATTATTCCTATTTTGCCCTTAAATATTTAAGTATGACAATTAAATCCTTATATTTTATTTCTAGTTTTACTCAGAATGTTTGCAGTTAAAATGCTGCATATGAAAACAAACATTTCCTTTTTTTTTTCTTCCCCTATAAGTTTTTGACCAGGTTCCTCTTCATCTCTCTCCCTCAGAATACTTTACCCAATTAGTGCTTCAGGTTCTAAATTTGCAGGCTGTTAGTCATTGAAGTAGAAAAAATTGTTTTCACACATATTTAGACACGTGTCTCTTTACAGATATATATATATATATATGTATATATGCTGTTATCTATATCTACACATACACAAACACCTTTCAGAGAAATATTATGTTAATGTTACTGAACTGTATGGTAATGTCAGCCTCAGATAAGCTATAAATTTAAATCTGGAAAGGGCCTTCAAAACTGTTAGCTTGCCAACTGTCTGATGTACTAAGTTATTGTAATTTATTGCTGACCTTGGTTAGCAGGTGTGAAATGCGTCAGGGGAGATGTAGTGAATCATCATGATTTTGTTTTCAATTATTGTGTTTGCTGTCTGCAGCTGAAATATGAATGAAACGTATTTTATAAAGCTTTTTTCAATGACAGCCAAAGAAAATGCATACAAGGCAAAACAATTCCTGGTGCTTCCTCTGTATTTTTAAAATTTCTGCAATAAATTCTGAAATAATTCTGAAAATTTCTGAAATAATTCCTTTCAAAGTGTTTACACACATTGTACACTCAGGTTGTATGTAATTTTCCTATGGTTAAGGAAAAGAAACAGTGGAAAGATTTCAGTGGTAAGAACACTCACTACCTGCCTCATACAAAACTCATTTCCCCAAAATCTTGCCAGAGGCTCACATCAAATGTAGAATACTGTTAGATGTAAACTTGGCGATTGCTCCAAATTATGTAGGTTATTGCAGCTTTGGTGTCTCCAAACATAGAAAGGTATAGCCTTACTTAAAAACCAAGAACTAAAAGAGTTCCCTACTACAAGGTATAAAGACAATATTGTAGCTTTCCTATTAGATGATAGATAAGTCTAGAAAAAAATGGATTCTGGTTCTGAGTCACAACAGACCAAAATTTTGTCGGGTTATGAAGAATTCCATGATATCTCCTTACTCGTAAACCCTTCCCCTAAATCTGATGACACTTACTCAGAAATACAGGCATGGAAAATGAAGCTAAACTCTTAATTTTGGCTATTTTCCTCAGTTTAGCTCCTGACTGTCTCACTCCTTTCAGGCTCAGAAGAATAGCAGCACAAAGCAGACAGCCACCTATCCCTTCTTTCAGTGCCTACACCTGGAGACTACTAGTGCTGCACAAAATGCTAAATTAAGGTAAGAGCACAGTCACAGAATGTTTTCAAGAGGCTGGAGAGTCTTACACATGTAGATGATTCCCTGCAGCTGTTCAGATGTGCTAATAGTCTAGTTTAAAATAAATAATGTATTTTGAAAATAGCTACTTGTTGAAGCTATTTCTTTTATAGGAAGGTGTAAAAATTTGATGTTGCACTAGCTCACTTTGCACAGACAGCATAGTTGGTAATTTTCTCTTAAATCAGGCTAATTTTGTCTTTGTAAATTTATGCACCAAACTTACTTCTTGCATATATTTTTAGATTATACTCTTAAAAAAATCTGTTGCTGTTGCTCCAAAATATAAATGCATTCTACATTTTTGCGTTGATCTGTGTGCAGATGTAGAAGGGTTTGGATATCAAAGCCACAAGCACAGTACACATAGACATCTACATATGTATATAGGCATAGTTATTTCATACAAGAAAGATTAAAGATCATCTTTGAATAGCTAGTTAAAGAATTACAGGAATGATGGACTTAATCTGAAATTTTACATATTAAAAGAAAAAAATTAAGAGTCACATATACCATGAGTGATTTGCCTTAAGCAGTTTTAAGTTGAGATACAAAGTACTCTGATGTAAATTGGGGAAAAACAAATACACAAAAAATATAAACCAAAAGCTTGAGTACAATTAAAGCTGGTTTATGAGACAGTTATCTCAAAGTACTCAAAAAAATGAGATTATCCATGTAGAACCTGAATTTAGGGCACAAATTTAATAAATTTAATGTAAGTTTTATATATATATATATATACACAAATATAATGTATATTTTAAATACATACATAATATATATATATAATTATATAATATATTATTAAAGTGTGATATATATAGTATACTTTAGGAGAATTAATCATATTGAAGAAACAAAAGTTTAATTTGTAGAGTTATTGTTGAATTGCTGAAATCTTAATATTTGGAATATTATAGCCTTTCAACTTAGTGCAGTCAGATAAGCACCAATGCTTTAACTGGCATTTCAAGGTAGAACTTCTAGCTTTTACAACTTAATACATATGTAATCAAAATTAATTTCATTCTATTCTTAACTCCAAAACCACAAACTTCAAAAGGTTTAAAAAGGAGTAATCTGCTTCTGTAGCAGGAATATGGCATAGTAACCATATATCTGCTGTATGTAGGGACTTATTAACTAATTTTCTTGCTTTCTTATTTTCATTCTTTCTTTCCTACTTTTTTTTTTTTTTTTTAGCATTCTATGTATAATTCTTTAAATTCAAACTCATAAAAAACTGTTGATGAGATTCAGTTTCAGAGGAACAATTTTTGACTCATAATATTTCAAAAAACACATTTCGGGAAATTTTGCCATATTAAATCTTAATAATATAGGGGTCTGGCACAGTCATTATTGAGTTGTCATCATAGTCTACAGGATATAAATCTAAAATAATGCCTCCTGTATAAAGAGAATTCTTAATTAAAACCACCTTTCTTTAAAATTATATTACATCAATATGTGAATTTTGTGAGCAGAAGACCTTTTTATGTCACCATAGTTGGTCAACTCCCTGCTTGTGTTGCATCAGTAGTAAAGCTATTAGAAAATGTGGAAAGCAGCTTGAACAGGTGACCTTTTAAAGATAAGCTTGTCGAACCACTGAGCTCAGTAAGATCTTCATTAAAGTGAAAGGAGTATCTGACTATTTTTTTTTTTAACTTGAGGATTGAAATAACCTAGGGTGATTTAGTTTACTTATATTTAATACTTCCTTATTCTATAGTCCAAGTCTGATTCTGTATGTATCCCAAGCAGATAACGTTAGGAAGCACTAACAAATTGTTGCTTCCATGTCTGGTCATAATCTGACTGACATTGTTTCAGCAAAAATTCTCTACAATATACAAAGTTCTGCTGTAGATTGTTAGACAGAGGTATCAGTTTTATCAGCTCTCTGCTTAATTGTCATAGGTATATAGAATATTCCTGCAAGCAAGTATAATTGAAATTAGTCAGTAGTAAACAATACATATTTCAGATTATGTTTTTTAAAATGTGAATATCAGCAGGTTAAAGATGACTTGTAAGGATACCCAAAATGTATAACAAGTTATCAGCTAATGCTTCCATTGATGTTTATCACAAATACAGAGTACATTAATAGTCCACATTTAACAGGCATCTGGATTCAAAATAGTCTCTATCTTATGTGCCAAGTCCCTCTAGGTTGACAGTTGAACACAGCTTGATTTACAGTTTGCCTAGATTTAACAGATTGCCTGGTAGATTCTTGAGAATCTACTCAAGAATTTTAAATGCATGAGAAAATGTACAAGGAATTTTTTATCCTGTCTTTCTTCAGATCAAGGAAGTCACCATCTGCTTCAGTGATGCAAGAGAAGAGTTCAGCTAATAGCAGCTGACATGGGAATTCCAGAGCTGTTGTGCCAACACTTCCAAAGCCATGGCTATGTCAGTAATTGGCCAGCTAGAAACAATCATTAGGTGTGATGATTCTAATTAGCAACAACTTGATGGTTATTGTTTTACCCCCTTTAAATAGCAGAAGATTCAGGGAACCACTCTCTTTCAGAACAAGTACATTAAAAAAATGCACTTAATTAAAAAAAAAAAAAGTCCATCACTACTGCTAAAAATGCAATACAACATGAGGCTAGATTGTATACCTCCTAATATTGAAATGCAGAGATATGTCTTGAAACATTTCATATCCTGAAGTAGTATGAGAAATTTCCTCATGTTGTACATAGCTCATGGCTGCTTTACACTTCTTACTCTATCAGACAAAGTGGAGTGATCTCTTACAATTCTCAGGAACACACTTTTGCACAGGAATAAATGCTGTGCCTGTTTTCTTCACTGTTTCTATCTATGACCATTTGTGCTGTGAATAAAAGTGCAGAGAAGATCTTGTTGCTAAGCTGCCAGAAATTGCATCACAGTTAGATAAAAGACCTGGTTATAAAAAAAGGGCTAGTGGTGGGAGAAAAGTAAACATTTTCACAGGTGACTTGGCTAGAGATTTAGTTCATCAAAGACCTTTTTTTTTCTTTGAAAGAAACAGGAGGAAAAAAAAGAGAGGGCTTTTAAAATATTATTTGGAAAAGATCAGAGAGAGAAAGCAGTAAAATTGTCTAGAAACATATGAAGTAATTATGTCAGAATGGACATTAAATAAAAGCAGAAAGGAATAAAAATAGCCATAATTGTAATCAACAATAGAAGACCTATTCTAAAAATGGAAATAAATTCCAGAATCAGGGCTCTAAGAACCCTTATAACATATTTGAAGAGCAAATGAGGCTCCCCTTGTTACTTGGGGTGATTTTTGTTCTAAGCTCACATTAAAACAGAATCTTTGTAAAGACTACCAATAAGAAAATTCTTATATTTTAAAATTATTTTTAAAATGGCAATTATAGTTAAAGCTTATAAAATAAACTATAACTTCAGTTAAAGACCTGTCTTTACTCTGAAGAACCCTTTTGATCATTCATATCTTTCTTTCAGTTTAATTGCCAGAATTAATGTTTGGACAGGTGGGAAGCCACCTGAACATTGCTTTTTAATATAACTTTCTAGAGAAATAAATTTTCTGAGATAATGTTGGTCATCCTTCTTCCACTCCTTCCTTTTGCCAAAGCTGTTGAGTGAAATGGTACTGAGCTAAACTTAATTATTTTTTAAAAAAAGAGCTTCCACAATTTTTCTTTAAGCTATAAAAAAAATCATTTATATTTTAATTCAATTTCATAAAAATGCACAGATTGCATTTCTGAGTTTTATAGATGGATAATTATTTTCATTCTGGTTTTTAATGAAGAATTTAGCCCAGAAATATTGAGAATCATGAGTATTGAAATCCCAATTATATAGCTAGTTATTGAAAAACAAAAAGATACTAATCTTTATTTTATATATTAACTGCTACAAAGAGCTTTTTAGTTACTGTCCATTTCATTCTAATATGTATTTAAAGTTGATCAGATGAGTTCCTATTACTTTTGAATCATTATAGAGTATTAAGGACTCAGCAGAATATGCTCACAGATTTATTGCAGTGCTTCCTTTGCAATAAAAAAAGCCAGAAATATTATTAAAGATTTTTTTTGTTTCATTTGCAATGCTAAAACAAGAATAACTTTTAAACCCATGAACTTCCTGTTTCCTTAAAACTATACTGTAGATCCAGTGTGAGGTAAGAATGAGTCTTTTCTTGTTCTTTCCCACTATTTGATGTTAAAACCCATCCTGACTTACCAGTTTCAGCTTTTCCTTAAGTATATGCAAATAGCTTAGGTGACATCTTATATTTTGTCCTTTCCTTGTATTCTTGTAACATAAATAAAAAATCTCTTGCAGATTTTACAAATGGTTTGTCTCTACTATTAATTCTACTGTAAATGGCACAGAATTCAGAACTACTAACACCTTCTCCAAATCTCCAAACCTTTCCCAATTTAAAGTATTGTGAAGAGCTCCACATTTTTAGGCCCAAGGAATGGTGTAATTGTCTAATTAAAAATATTTTGTGTTCTTGCTTCATATTTGCTTCTTAAACATGGAAGTCTAGACTTGAGTTGGGGAAAAGGCACAGCTTTATCAAAGATTTCCAAATAGGAGCTATAATTCTTTTTTCTTTTTTTTTTTTTTCTGTTTTTGATTTTTAATGGTTTCTTTAACATAATGAAATCACAGAATGTGAGCAGTGAAAAGTGGAAAAATAGTAAATAATTGATAATTATAAATTTAATAGGCATAATACAATTTTCATCTTTTTCCTAAAAGGCATTCTCAATGGAAGTTCCAGGGAACCAGTTTTCATTTTGAAGCTGATGTTCCCTTGAAGAGAAATATTGTGTGCACCAGACATAACTCTTGATCTACCTGTCAGGTTTTCAAACACAGTGAGGCTGAATCCTGGTTTATGCATATATAGATAAATCTGTTAACTTTGCAGATCCTTTTGGGGAGATAAAAAATATAATATGAATGCAGTATAGTATTAGTCAAGGTAATCAGCACAAGCAAATATTCTGTCTCTCTGCCAAAATGTTTGAAGGCAAAGATATTACCATCAGAGATAATACCATCAACTTTATTAATAATTTAAAGTAATAAGGTTCAAGAATTTATATTTAGATTGAATCTATGGAATAAATTTATTAAAGTACCTCTTTGCCTTGTATTCCTTTTATTTTGAGTGCTTTTAGTATTAAGACCTTGGAAAGGGTTCCACAAAATATCTCAAGGAGGTATATGGAATGTTTATGAATGAAATAATCCCCTGTTTTTTGTGGCCAGTCTTGACAAATTTCAGTGGCTCGTGTAGTAGGAATTAATGCTATGTTGCTGTGGTTTATGTAAATACAGAGAAAGTTGAAGGCGTGTATAGTTTTTCAACTTTCAGGTCCACTTCAGACAGATAGTAGAAGAGAAGACAGTTCTGTATAATTGTAAAGCTAAAAATAAGTAGATAAAAAAAAAACAACCAAACCCCAAAAATCCAAAACATGAAAGACAAAACCCAAAAACAAACCAAAGCAAAAAGCAGAGTGTTCTACCCTTAGAATTGATTCCAGTAGACAAGAACTCAATCTCGCTAACAAAAAATTTAGGGTATGTAAAACAGACTTTGGAGTCTGATCAGTTGTTTTGGTTTTTTTTTTGCTTTTATGAGCAGAAGTGAAAACTTAATCATTATTTTGAAAATTTAATTTAAAGAACCCCAAAACTCAGCATTACACACAAATTCACCTATGAATGTCTTTTGGGATGTACCACTTCAAAAGATTTAGTCAACTAATAAATAAGATTTTTGGTCTCAGTCTTTACATCAAGTTATCTAATTTGCCTCAGTTATACATAATCACCTACACAGCATGCAAAGTCCTCTTTTAAATAGCCCAAACTGGTGGCAGTCTGGATGATTTCAATAATTTTAAAGAGCTCTCTGTGAAGTTTAGAGTTCATCTTTGTTTTTATAATTGTACCTTGTTAAATCTGAATAGCTTTCCTGATCTCTTTTCTATACAAATTTTGAATTATCACAGCTCTTGGGCTTTTATCCTTGGCATTTACTTACCACTCAGAAGACAAACTTTACTACCCTTCTCCCAATACTGCATTGGAAGGCTTGAACATTTTTTCATCAGGATTGACAGTAGAATCCAGGAAAATGTGAAAAGATGACCATTGTTTCATATTATGGAGCTTTAGAGACTAGAAATGCTCTCCTGTTCTCTTTTGCATAGCTACTGGACTCAATCGCCTGTCAGCAGAACTGTTATGAAAAACAGCCTATCTTTAGTTGACTCCCTTCTCTCAGCTGCCAAGCTGTAGCTGCAGAAAAAAATCTACAAACATTAGGTTTTTTTTGAAGGTGTATTAACATTTGAACAAACATCTGCATTAGAATCTTCAGGATCAGCCACAAGTGACTATGGTGTGGACAGCCAAATCTCAATTTCAGTGGTAACCCATATCTCCACCCAAAAATTTAACAGCATCCTTAAGATACTGAGCTGCAACCGAGAGATTTCCAAATGGTCCCACAAAGAAAAAGATTTTCTGCTCCTCTCTCTATTTATGCTTATGTGGATTTTCCACATCAGGTCCTCCAAGAAATGGTTGCAAAATTTCAGCTCAAAAACATCACTCCTTATATCATTGCTAATATGTTGAGATGGGTTGTTGACCCTTATCCCCAACAAAAAAAAAAAAAAAAAAAGCTTTAGAGATCTGACAACAAAAGGCTGCATAACACACAAGCAGCTTCAGTTCTGCCAGTTAAAAAGCATTCAGACTTCCACCAAGCCCTCTCTTTTTTTATGGCTTTCTGAGTTCTGACTACGAAGTAAAACAGGATTCTTTCAAAGCCCTGGGCATTTTGCCACCACTTTGGGCCATGGGGCCAATAAAAATCATTAGCAATACATAAATTTTATCCAGTGGGCTTTCCTGAACATGTGCAAATGTTCATAAGGTTAGAGAACAGAAATCCATATGTTGTACCTTACATGCTTGGAATGCATTGCATTTAACTAGTTTAGAATAAGTTCATATGAATATCCTGATATTTTTACATCAAATTAGGACACATGTGGTTCAAGTACTACAATAAGAGCCTTGATTAAATAAACAGATTGCTATTACATTCCAAGAGATAAAATCAATCACTGCAAAAAGCACTGCTTTTTCATCTTTACTGTATTATATAAACACTAAGTTACAATATTTGTGAAATATCCACATTTTCTTAGGTGGAAGTTTGCCCTTTTAAAATAGAGAATTTCCATCTAACATTTCCTGTGGTAAAGCAACACTTGAGTTATTTGGGGGGGGTGGGAGGCAGGCACTGTGAAATCTACTATACAGTAAAACATTTTCATGGGATATTATAGAATATTTTGGACCAATTTTAACACATCTGTAAGTAGCTTTCTTCACAGGACTACCTTATTTATTCAGTAAGAAACACATACTATTGTTTAACTACAAGTTTGATGCACCCAGAAAAAAAAAAAAACAACTATTTCTTCATTGTTCTTGAGCTATTTTAAATAAGCAAGACAGATAATATTTAGGGAGTTTGGTTTGTTTTGGATTTTTTTTCAAATGTGCTTTTCTTTCCCCTAGTCTAGTGTCAGGTAGTAGCATAATTTAATGTGAAAGCAAAAACAGCAGAAGAAACCTGAAAACTTTTGATAATATCAATACCTTAGCAGCACCCAAACTTTTAACATGTAAATATATTTGGTCTGATAAATATGACACTTAATAGAATCCTGCACATGGTGCACCGTAATGATATTATTTTACAGAAAATTGTGCCATAACAGAGACAGCATTTTAACATCCTACAACACATTTTGGGAGTACACTCGAAAACAATTTCATGGGGCTTTTTTTGGAGTTAAGTGGAACTGAAGCTGAGGTGTTCTATAATTGCATTTTATTGTGGCTCTAGCTATACACCTATACACCCACACCAGAATTATTCCTTTCTTAAGGCTGTTAGATTTTGAAAAGCAAAGATATTATTGTACATGGAAGCATTGAGGCAGAGGTCTTCTGAAACAAAAATCAAGACCACTAAAATTATTTTGTCTAAGAGTTTTAGTTACTAGGATAATCTTAAAATGATTATCAGTATAAACACATTTTAGAATCAAAATACATTAAGATAAAGCCCCAAACAAGTAAAAGAAGCCTGAAAATAAATCAATTCCCCTCAAAGACCCACCAGAAGCAATAGCTAAAACCCTTGTTGCTGAGGTGTCAAAACCTCAGCAAGAGTATGAAAAGATAAAAAAAAAATTGCTACTTTAAGACCTTTAATTTGGCCTGAGGAGATGCTTAATTTTTTATTTGTTGTGATCTCAAGCTTTTGACTTCACAAAAACTTTGGATCCTTAGGCTGATTCCAAGTGACTGAGGAGGAAATGTATTTATGTTCCTCTCATGTTAAGTCATCATGATCTAAATTTTCTGAGCTGTGAGAACAAAGTGTCCTTATAAAATGTGAACATTTTTCTTGCATAGTGTTACAATGTTTAATCTGGGTAGGTTGTCAAAATAATTTGTCTATCTATCCTGTTTCTTTTAGTTGTTACTAACACCTTTCTTAATTTATTGAGTAATTTTTCAGCTGTGTAAGAGTAATTTAATAAATAGAACATATAGTTTAGTTTTACTAAATTGTACAGTTATGCTAGACACATAAAAATAAGAAAAAGCAAATGTGAAATTACTGGGCCATTGAATGAATCATATTAGAAACACACCTCTGCAAAAAAAATATTATCATACTAATTTTTATTGATTTTTAAAATAAAAAATATTTAATCTGATTTTTTAAAGATAATTCTCTATCTAAGATGAATATAAATATTGCCAACTAACCGTGTAAGCATAAGAAGAATGGAACAGAGTTATAAACAAATTTTAATTACCATACTGGAGAAAATGACACTAACAGCAGTGGGAAATTTAAAATTTTAATGTATTAATGTATATATATATATATATATATATATATATATATATATATATATATATATATCTTGTTAAGCTTGGAAATTTTAGGATTTTTTCTTTATTTGATATGTTTTTTTACTTAAAATAACCTTCAACCTGATATGTTCAAAAGCTTTTAATTCCAAATTTTTTTCCTGATTTTTCAGTTCATGCCCTTTTTTTAGGACTAAGAAAATAGCCATTCAAGGTTAATTCAAATCAAATTAGATGACCTGAGTAGAGTTTCAAAGAAACAATTAAAAAAAATTATCAATCCATTTGAAACAGCATTAGGATTATCAAGTATACAATATACATACATACATCTGCATCTATCTACATCTATCTATCTATCTACATCTATCTATCTACATCTATCTATCTATCTATCTATCTATCTATCATAGCATTTTAAATAATGTTTTAAAAATATTTCTACCACTTCATGGTATGGGAGTTTCCAAAAGAAAGATAATTTTTTTAATTAGATGCCTATATCATCACTGAGATTCTCTATCATTCATGCATAGAATAACATACAGAACATTTTTCAAGACAAATAGGACAGAAGGTGCATGTGTTTAGCAACATACACACACAGAGAGCTATAGTATTTTTTAATTCTTTCTCCTCTTTCTCCCATTTTCCTCCATCCACTAATTAAATATACCAGAGTTTCACGCTGACTGATGATGTGTTTGGACTAACCATTACATGCCTTGCAGCAGCTCTTGCTCACACTGCAGCCTGACTCATTCATGAGGTCACTTATGTAAGTCTTCAGTAAAAATAGTCTGTGTAGTGAGTTAAAGCGTACTGTCAAGCACAAAAATGGGGTAGAAAGGATGTTCTGAATTGTCACTTACCATCTCTTACATGTAAATGTCCTTTATTACATTAGCAGAGTAATTTAGTTGCTGTGGATGTTGGTACCTGCAGCCACATAAGATGTAGATCAATGCAAATTTTCACTTCTGCTCCGCATTTTGAAAACAGAGTGGCTGAGATGCACAAGCACATTTTGCAAATTAAAGCACAAGCAGATGAGTGTTGCAAATTGAGGGTAATGCTAAGACCTGAAATCACCTGATAAAAGGAAGTCAGCCCTAGGCTAGCTCTTGGCACCAGATATGCACCAGCTCAGGGCTCCTGTCAGAAAGGTCCCTCACAGGATTCTCTGCTGTGTGTCTGTCACATGGATCACTGAAATAATTTCATTACACTCCACTGTATTAAGTAAAAGGAGAGTATCCGTTGTTACTGATCATTCACAGCTCCTCAACATATATTTTTTCCTAAAATAAAATGCACCTGGTTTACCTGGCTTGTGGAATTTTTTTTAAACTTCAGCTTTCACTGGGTGGTGTTGAGATGCCACAAATAAATATAGACTTGGATATATTGCTTTTACCTAACCAAATATTTAACAGTAACTAATTAACTTTTAGCTATTCATGTGAAAGTTAGCTCAATATCTCATTCTCGCCTTATTGTTTTTCTTTTGTGATGAATTCTCTACAAAAGTAAAACACAAATTGCTAAGAATTATTTTTTGACTTTTTTTTTTTGTTAATTTCAATTCACTAGTTTGAAAGTGAGAGATCTGGAATTGTTTTATTTAAACTATAATGAAATTTTAAAAAAGACAAGGTCTTATATTCAGGTACAATAATGGTTATGTATTTTTCAAGGACTATAATTCATTTTAAAAGTATTAGAATTAATTTTTTAATCTAAACTGATATAAAAATAATCATTATATTTCAATTTATTTCAGTGGTCTTTGTATGTTTTATACTCCTTTTACTTCTGCAAAAAAGACTGATTTTTTGTTGGCTTTTTTTATACTTCTCACAATTCAGATCAGGAGAAGTGTATGAAAAATCAGGATAGAATTTCTGATGAATAACTGGTCTAGGACAGCTATAACAATTAAGTTCTTTGCCACCAGCACTGCACAGTCTCTGCTATTCATATTTCTATGCATACCTGGCATAGAAACAAGTTATTCCCCAACATTTTTTCATTTACAATAGGAAACATTGCTCAACCCCAATCTAATTGGCATTGTCATTGTTGAATGCTGCTTTTTTTTTCTCTACAGAACTGCTATTTTTGCTAGACTTACAAACTTCCTGTCAATGGAGCCTTCTAATTGAAGTGTTTTGTAAAATCTGGAATATCATTTGAGCTTGAATTTCCTTTAACTAAAACCAGAGTCTTAGGTACCTGCTTGGAAGAAACATTTGGAAAAAATTAATTCAAAGAAGCACTTGTGATTATAAACATCTGTCCTTCAACACAGTTTTAGGCCCACATACCATCTTGAAATCCCTCTGACTAATTTATTTTAAGTGATTAATACAGCAGCATTTAAGAAAAATATCTATGGGATTTACTGTATGGAACATTTATTGCAAAGAGAGTAATAGACCTGCTACTGTATGAAGGATAAGTTTGTCTTTTGCCTTCCTTCACTGTTGATAAGATTTTTTTGTGTGTAATTTTGTGAGAACAACTTACTGACAAAGCTGTGTTTAAAGTTTATATACAAATACATATCTCTATGTCTTGAGAACACCACTGAACATAAAAAAGGCACCTCTACGTGCTTTACCTTTTTTCTTTTTCTTTTTAGTGCTGGAACACAGAGCTGCAGCATTGTTCTGTATAAATAACATAAATTACATAGCCATGATCTTTTGGGAAAATAAACCATTTCTCATCTGCTGAATAAAATACCTTTTTCACTTTCAAAGCTATGCAGAACTGTTGTATTTTATGCATTAGAGAATGTTTATACAAGTATGCTTTAAAAAAAATATCTGGATGAACAGACTTTATCGGATGTCAAAAAGCATCTGTTGATAAATGGCTTTGTATGTGTTCTGAGTTAACATTAATCAAAAAAGGGAAGTCTTCCTTCTTAATCCAACCTCCAGGAATAACCATATATTTAAGCAGAATATAAATTAAGTAGAATACCTTTGTAAGGCAGGTATTCCAAGATTTTATTGTAGAAATAAGACTGGAACAAGTAGTACAAAAAAAGACAAATATTTAACTTATTCTTAAAAGTTAGCATATTGTTTAAATTTCAGCTATCCTATTTATTGGATTAATGTTATGTTGTAAATGGAACCTTTTCTCTCTGCCAGAGCAAAACAACTGTGTAATACATTACGAATTATTGTTCATAAATAATAATAGCAATGTCTTGCTCTTACAGTTATGTGCAGCTCTGCTATGCACCTCTTAAAGGTGGTATTTGTTAAGCAATAGAAGGATTATTTGGTCGTAAAACAGAGCAAAGAGGAAAACATCAAAATAACTCTAAAGAATAATGCAACTTTAATGACTGCATGATGCGTACTTCTGTGTTAATGAGTTCATAAGTTCTTTAAACATAAAATTTTGAGATGTGTTAAAGTGATGGAAAATTAAGCTGAAAAACTTCTCAAACACTTCAGGAATTTATCTGTGGAAATTCCCTCCTGAGGAGAGGGGTCACTATATCTAAACTTTTCCTGACAGATGTTTATCTAACCTCTTCTTAAAAGCATCTAAAGATAGAGATTTCACATCCTGCTAGAGCAATCAGTTACCTTGCTTAAATAGCCTAAAGGCTGGAAAGTTTTTCTGGGTGTCTAAGTTAGATCTCCTTCAATGCAATTTAACCTATTTTTTTCCCTCTCCCCTTGGAGACAGTTCATTTATAACTTTCTGCCATAATCTTCCATAGATTTGAAGGCTGTTATTTTGACTCCCTTTAGTTTGCAGTTCTGCAGATGAAACTAGCTGAATTCCTCACTTTCCTCACAAACAGTCATTTTCTAGATTGGCCTTGGTAACTTCCAGATACTATCATATTGGTTCAAATCTTTTTTTTTTTTTAATGTGAGGTCCAAAACCAGGAAAAAAAACTCAGTTGATATCTCAGTCATGCTGGACAGACCGGAAGGATTTGCTTCAAGGTCTAATTTATGTTAGTCTTCACACTCTCTCCTGCTTTGAGGAGCAGGACAGGTCCAGCTCCTGTACTGGGAGGGGAAATCAGCCACTAGGACCCATGCAACCAGGAGATGGACCCTCAGGAAAAGATCCATCAGCCTTTAAAAGTTAGATGCCTTGCTATTAGGACTACCTCTGAAGGTTGAGGGGCAAACAGCCATTCCAAAGGTAGCACTTCAATAAATGAGGTCAGTACAGCCTGTGAGAGAGGGCTGAAATATTTCCTGTTCAAGTCTAAAGAAAGTCTGCTTTTGGTCTGAAAACTTAATCCTGGCTCATTATATTCCCACTTGACCCTGAAAAATCTCTCACCTTTAGGAGAGGATGGGATCTCCTTTAGGATGCTGTGTGTGATCAGCACAAAGAGGGTGTAAGGATGGGAGTGACTCCGGTGCATCTGATCAGCCAGGTGTCAGGACTCATCTCTGCCTTTTGCTGCTCCAAGCTCCTCTGCCAGTGGATTCAGCACAGTTCCTTCATATGCACACTTACTAGCTACATCCCCAGATTTCATCTCAATACTGGGTGTAAAATATATATCGGCATCGTGGCAGTAGTTTATCTGCTTCTTAAACAATTAACAGATAGTTAATCTGGTTTGTATATACAAAAGACTTTTTCATTCTAAAATAGAGACTATTCAATCTCTGTGAGATGTGCAAGTGCCCTGTTTGCCTTTACTAAAATAATGAAATTCAAAGTCTGTTTATAAAGTAAGAATAAATCAATTTTCTACTTCACAGAAACACAGAGACTTTGTGAACCAAATCCCTTCCTGGTGTACTCCAACCTGGAGTACACCAAGCCATAATATATTATCCTTAATAATATATTATTATATATAAGCAGAGTTTTTAATTTTTCTTTTTTTTTATTGCCTGATTTGAGATTTTTTTATACGGTGCTGATTTTATTATATTTTACTCCATATTTCTAATGCAGAATCCTAACCAAGTTATGTGGTTCTTTCTCCTCACAGGACCTCATCTGATCTTTAATCTCCCTCAGAAGTAGCTCTTGTTGCCTCAAAACAAACAGATCTGACATTTTGCAAACACGTTGTCCTAATCCACTAGTTCCCTAACTAATATCAGTTGTTAGGCAGAGTTGATTAGCAGCTCTGTGTGGAGCCTCTGCCTGTTTGCAGAGCTGCTGGCTCCTGCTGCACAAGTGTATAGAAGAAATGGACTTAAAGTAAACACTGTTGCCATGCTGAAGATAGGGAAACATGTCTAGATCAATTTAACTTGCAAGCAATTTTTTAAAGGATTTTGCAATGTCAAACTGTTTATTTTCAATGACAAATTACAACAAAAAGCAGGGGGAGAAATCAGCTCCAAATTTACTCTTAATCTAGTGGAATAGAAAAGATACTTTATAAAGGTCTTACAATTCTGACATACCTGGAAAATGCTTAAATTGTATAATGATGTTATAACAGAGAAGGAAGTTCTATGAGCTCAACTTAATGATATTAAGATAATTATTTAAAACCCATCAAATACATATAGATTCTTCTTCATTAGGTTAAGTTATATCCTAAATTTTTAGACCAATGGAAAAGAAAATTGATCTATGTTTTGTGATTTTTTTTCTACCAGTTCGACCCCCTCTTTTCATTCAATTCAGAAATGATGCCTCACATATATATATTCACAGGTGTGTGGGCATGTGTGTGCTCATGTGTATACCTGCTGTTTTTTGATAACAGAATAATTTAGGGCATATTATGTAAATTTAAAATTACATCTGACACCCGGGCTCAAGAAAAACAACATCAGTCTGGGAACTAGGAAATATCAATGATTTACAATTCCAGCATCACACTGTGATCAGTTTCTTCATTTTATAGTAATTTGCAGCATTTAATGTAGTAAATAAGTTATCTTATGGTGATTTATTATGCCATGAAGTGCAGTAAAAATAAATGCAGACAATATTTGATTTATATAAAACTTTGAATTCAGAGATACATATAGAATGGGAAGTCAAGCATGAAAATAGTTCTTTGGGGTTGGGAAAGAAAATTGTTTTCAGAAATAATATTTTACACACACTTCATTGGCTTACAGTAGTACTGCATAGCATATGCCATCATTAAGTTTTTTTTATGGCATTTCTTCTTTGGAAGTTGCACAAACTGAATCCAATGAATTATAGCAAATTTATAATAACACATTGCTCTTGTAGTAGTTTATGAGACAGGAAACCTTTCTGCTGCTGAATTCTTTTTGTGTTTCCTGGCATTTTCCAGTTTTTCTGGAAAAGTTCACTAAACCAGTTGCAATGCAGAAATATCAAAGTTGCAGCATATCAAGTGGATAAATAGCAAACCATCAT